>NW_024067929.1:0-368218 GCF_009389715.1 Phoenix dactylifera
TGTCTTCAAGCATATTCCATATTTCTTTAGCAGTCATGCAAGAAGATATGCAATTAAACTCATTCCTATCTAATGCACAATATAATAGGTTCATGGCTTTTGAATTTTGTTGAACCATTTTCTCATTATGACTAGTGTTTGTGTGTGTTCCATTGACTATAATACTCCATAGATTATAATCAAGTGATTGCATAAAAATGCGCATGCGTGCTTTCCAATGTGTATAGTTTATGCCATTAAATAGTGGAGGTATATCAATTAATTGTCCTTCTCCTAGAAAACTATCTATTTGAGTTGTCATGATCTTTGGCTCTTGATCGTGAGATCAATAATTAATCTTAGAGCACCTGCTCTGATACCACTTGTTGCCCAGTAGATACAACCCAAGAGGGGGGGTGAATTGGGTCTTTTTAAACTTTTAGACTACTTCTAAAACTTTTCAATTAATTATGCTAAGTTATATAGATGCACAGTGAAATTTAAACTTAGCAACAGTTTGATGTATAGAATGTGACTAGATTGAATATGCTTGCAACTAAAGGATGCGCGGATAAAAGTTAAGCAAGCAATTTATCTAAGTAAGTAAGTGAGTAAGTTAGACAATGACAAGAATCATTACAAACACAACAAACATATAGTGGTTCGGTGCACCCCAGCACCTACATCCACTCTCCAAGACCTCTTGAGAATTTCACTATAATCCTACAGATTACAGCCGGTTGTTTTACAAGCTCATAACCCAACTTGTTGTTTTGCGAGATAACAACGAACTCGGTCGGTTTTCACAGGCTCACCGACTAGAACCAACCGATTATTTTCCCGGGTTCACAATCAAACCCAGTTGGTTTTCCCCACAGGCTCACCAACCACAACCTTACAACGATTGTTTTCCGGGTTCACAATCAACCCAGTTGATTTTCCCAAAGGCTCACCAACCACAACCTAACACCGTTGGTTTTCCCTTTGGCTCACCAACAAACCTTAACCCCTTGATTCAATCCCTTGATTGAATCAAGTTACAAGATATTAAAACAAAGGTTTAAAGACAAGTACAAGCTTCTCACTTAAGCAGATATAGCAAATATAAATAAGTAAGGTAAAGAGAAGAAGCCCTCAAACTAATTCGTAGATGGAGGAACTCGGCTTCTTCTTCACTTGACCCTCTTCTGATTTTGCACGAAGTAGAGGATCACCGAGGCAGCACACAGTTGAAGAGGAAGCTTTGGGATTCACTTGGATGCTCTTCTTCTCTCTATTTTGCTTTGAATGGCCCTTTTGTGCTTTAGGGAGATTTTCCTTGTAATCTCTTCTAAATCTCTTTCCTAAATGTTCTCTCCCACTTCCATGCCGTCTCCCCTAGCTCTCCTCTTGATTTTATAGCTTTACATGTCGTGGAACCAGAAATCTAGCCGTTAGAGAGAAAAATAGAGCCGTTGTGCACAGTCTGCAACTCCTGACAAAGTTCCGGTTGGGATCGGAGTCGACTCGCGCGATCTGGAGTCGACTCGGCTGTAGCAGGAGTCGACTCATGCTTTTCTGGAGTCGGCTCGGCAACTGTTCCAGATTTGAATTAAAGTGGTCTTCTCGACTGGGAGTCGACTCGACTTAACCCGGAGTCGACTCGCCAAAATCTGGAGCTGACCTTGCACTTTTGGAGTCGGCTCATCCCAAGGAATCCATAGATGTATTCTTCAACTTGGCTCACTCGAGTCGACTCGTGAATTCTGGGAGTCGACTCGGCGCTTAGAGGCCGAACTCCCGATCTTCTGTCTTTTGGCTCGTTCAGTCTTGGAGTCGACTCGAACTGTTCCGGAGTCGACTCGGCTCTCAGTATCCGAAAAACAGTCTTCTGTCTTTTTGGAGTAGCGCTGCCTTGGAGTCGACTCGAACTGTCTTGGAGTCGACTCGAGTCTCAGAGACAAAAACACTGTCTTCTGTCTTTTGGTGTAGCGCTGTCTCGGAGTCGACTCGGGCTTTGCGGGAGTCGACTCGGCACTCAGTGTCTGAAATTGGCTCTCTGACTTTTTGCCTTGTATTTCTCTGGGAGTCGACTCTTGCTTCCTTAGGAGTCGACCTGCCAACCATTGGAGTCGACTCGAGTTCCTCAGGAGTCGACTCGGCTCTCAGGGTCCAAAATAGCTTCTCTGTGTTTCTGCCTTGTTACTCCCTGGAGTCGACTCGTACTATCCAGGAGTCGACTCGAGGACTATTCTTTTGGATTTTCCTTTGAATTTGCTCTTCCAACTTGAGTCCTTTGAACTTGAAACTTGGGCCAATGAAGTGTAACTTTCTTTCAACTTTTCTTGAGAGCTTTGGAGGCCTTCTTGTGTTCTTCCAGCTTGCTATGTTCCTTACAAAATGAATATTTTTCTCCTTGCGACACAAACATTAGTATTTATACTTCAAGGTTTTTGTGATCATCAAAATCAATTTTTAAATCAATCTTTGGGTCATCACAACTCTTGAGAATATGTATCATCATCTTATTAATTTCTTGGACGATTCATAGACACATAAATAATATGAATGAAAAGATGCCTTTTATTTATTCAATAATAAATAGTCAAGTACAAAATTATGTCTCTAGAATTAACAATGTGTCAGCCAGATTGGCTTCTAGGGCATACATCTAACAGCAAGGACTTTAGTTCTAATTAACTTATCAAAGAGAGCACAATTCTTTGAAACTTTTTCACGAATACAGTTGTCTATCATGAGAATCAGAATTTGTCATCTATTTTATCTAAAAAATATTGGAAAAAAAAACTATATTTACCGAACCAAATACTATATGGGATAACTCATGAACCAAATACTATTGTTTTTTTTAAAATTCATTAAAATAATGTAGCATAGCATGTCTTTCCTGCTAGTATAAACATGGCTTTTGAGCATTGAAGATAGTACTTTATTTATTTTTTTTCTTAATATGCTTATAAGTCATAATAGTGTATATGTAGTGGCTGATTGATAACTGTCTAGTTGTTATGATTATCTATCAAAGTTGATTAATAGTTTATTTGGGGAATAAAAGTATGTTGTAGTATTTTTTTTTCTCTTTTTCATTTTATCCCATTCCTACTAATTTTCTTCTTCTTATCTTTCTTCCCAATTTTTTTTCTTAGATCTTATTATTCAATATGCTAGTATATATTATAGTTTATATGATAGTGTTGGCATCCATTTCTCTGTCTCATTCAGGGTGAGCCAAGAAACTCGCGATCTTTTGGAAACTCAATTGGTTGAGGTAGGGGCTAGTATACTAAGCTTAATCGGGCAAGGTCTGGATGCATATGCCACAGACACATCACCATTTGAAGGAGCTGGAAATAGATGAGAATGTAGCACTAGGCTATGGTAGAAAACTAAGTTACACATATTTCTAGGATAAATGACTAAAATAAAGATAAACTGATTAGATTGATGGTCTAAGGATCTCTTACAAAGTATAGTTCCACTTAATTATACTACTTCAACCATCTTCCTACTAAAACACAAGCATGAGCATTCTATAACTAATAGGTCGATAGTTATGGCTCATTAGCATTTAACTTGTTTGGATGCGGTTTGCGTTGGCCGTCTCCTTTCATTCAACCCATAAAATAGTGTTTTATTCTTGAAATTTTGAGACCGATATATTTGCCTTGGTCTTCTATCAGCCTAACTCAAGACTTAATCAATCGGCCAGATTTTTCACCTTAGGGTTGAATTCTATCTGTTACGGGGGAACTTAGCCACCATGCCCCACGTGACCGGCACGCGCGCCCAGGAAGACTACGGCAGCCCCTTGATCCAGCAATCCGACCCCGAGTCGGACATCTTTGGCTCCGCAGCCCGACCCCGAGTCGGCAGCCCCTTGATCCAGCAATCCGACCCTGAGTCGGACATCTTCGGCTCCGCAGCCCGACCCCGAGTCGGCTGCCCCTTGATCCAGCAATCCGACCCTGAGTCGGACATCTTCGGCTCCGCAGCCCGACCCCGAGTTGGCTGCCCCTTGATCCAGCAATCCGACCCCGAGTTGGACATCTTCGTCTCCGCAGCCCGACCCCGAGTCGGACATCTCTCGACAACGACAGGCTATTCCCCAGAGGCACGCCGCAGCCTCCTGCTCCACTACTCCATGCAACGGTTGTATCTGGCGCTGCTCCACGATCCCCTGTAACAGCCGTACAAGGCGGAGCTCCACTACGCCCTGTCATAGCCGTACCCAGCGCTGCCCCACGACGCCCTGTAACGGCCGTGTCAGTGGCAGCTCCATCGTGCCCCACGATGACGAACCCCCCTGAAAGACCCCCCAGCCTGGTATATATGCGGCTGGGAGGAGAAGGGGGGGTAAGCAAGAACTTCCAGAGCATTCTCTTACTTGCTACTATTATCTCTCCTTCTCCTCCAATCTCCTCTGACTTGATCGTCGGAGGGCCCCCACTACCCCAGTGGTGGTGCGAGGCTTGCTTGCAGGTTTCCCGGTGGAAGGTGGAGCGCAATCAACACCAACCAAGGCAACTCAAACGGAACCCCGTTCACACCGCTGTGCCAATCGTTCTCGGTTTGGACCACCAGCAACATTTGGTGCTAGAAGGAGGGCCCGAATCTCAGAGCGATCGTAATGGCACGGCGAGGTGGTCGTGGAGCTTCCAATGCCTCCGGTCGCGGGG
Source organism: Phoenix dactylifera (assembly GCF_009389715.1). Taxonomy (NCBI): domain Eukaryota; kingdom Viridiplantae; phylum Streptophyta; class Magnoliopsida; order Arecales; family Arecaceae; genus Phoenix; species Phoenix dactylifera. The sequence goes on from NW_024067929.1 coordinate 4,656, forward strand.
CCTCTCGCGCCTCCGGCCGGGAGGCCGCTGCGTCTCCAACACATTCTCAGCAACACTCCACCGCTCCACCTCCCATTCAGATGGTCGAAGCCGCTCAGTTCGACCAGTTAGCCCAGCAGGTTCGCACCCTCGCGGAGGCAGTGCAGAACCTGCAGGGTGTGATGTCTCGGGCGCCGCAGCGGGCCCAGGAGCCGCTGCTCCCTGAGCGCTCACCTGTCCTCCTCAACCCGCGCTCCTTCCTCTCCCATGGGGAGGAGCGCCGGCGCGAGGAAGATTCTCGAGCACGGTCCATTCTGCCGGGACCTTCCCATCGGAGCTGCGCGGGGTACGAGAGGCGGGCCCGGGCGCGTTCCCAGACCCCCCAGTCCTCAAGGAACCCGCGCTCCAGTCGGTCCCCCTCTCGGTGCTCCTTGTCTCCCACCCATCGGTCGCGCTCCCTGGACCGGCGGGTGGACGATCTCCACCGACAACTCCAGGTCCTGAAGGGCCACTCCAAAGATCCCTTCGCCGACTTGGAGATCTCCTCCCAGCCGGCGCTTGCCTCGAGGATCCTGCGGACCCCGAATCCGCCGGGGTTTAAAATGCCGGCGATCGAGCCCTATGACGGGGCGGCGGACCCGCGAGATTACGTCGAGAGTTTCAGGACCCTTATGCTCCTCCACGGAGCATCAGATCCTCTCCTCTGCAAGGCCTTCCCGGCGACCCTCCGTGGCCCGGCAAGGGCGTGGTTCGCCGGCTTGGAGGCTAACTCAATCCAGTCCTTCGACCAGTTTACTCGCCTCTTCATCACCCATTTCGCCGTTAGTAGCCGGCGGCGACTGGTCTCCGACTCCCTCTTTGATGTCCGGCAAAACGAGGGAGAAAGCTTGCGGGATTATCTTACCCGCTTCAACAAGGCTACGCTGGAAGTCCGGAACCTGAGCCAGGAGGTGGCTCTTTCAGCCCTGAAGCGTGGCTTCCGAAAGGGCAGACTCACCTTCTCCCTGGACAAACGCCTGCCGCGGAGCTTCCCGGAGCTGTTGTCCCGGGCGAACCAGTATGCGGACGCCGAGGAGGCGTCCGCCCACCGGAGCAAGGAGGCCGCCGAGATCCTTCCAAAGCTCGGGAAGAAAAGGCGAAAAGAGGCACGCCAGAGGAGGAGCCCGACGCCTCAACGTCGGCGCAGAAGCCTGTCGCCGGTGAGGAACAACGGCGCCCTACGCCCTCGTTCTCCGCCCCGACGTTTCAACCGGTACACTCCTCTCCTGACTCCCCGGGCCCAGATCCTCATGGAAATTAAAGGGCGGGAGGACCTCCCGATCCCGAGACAGATGAAGAAGATTCCTGGGAGGAGGCCCTCTCGGGCGTACTGTGAGTACCACCGGGACCACGGCCACGACACCGAAGACTGCTTCCAGCTTCGGGACGAGATCGAGGCTCTCATCCGCCGAGGGCGTCTCGGTCGATATGTGAACGACCGACGTCCCCCCGCAGACCCGCGTCCGGCCGACCCGGCCCCTCAGGAGCCTCGGGAGCAGAATCGACCCGTCGCGGGCGTGATCCACACCATCACTGGGGGCTGCCCCCGGCCCGAGAGGAACGCAGGGGGCTCGACTGAAGCGTCAGGGGCAACCGTCGCAAAGAGGCAGAGGGTCGGTAATGTAATCACTTTTTGTGATGAAGATGTAAAGGGGGTTCAGACCCCCCACGATGACGCCATGGTGATCTCCCTCACTATGGCAAACTATGATGTAAGGCGTGTTCTTGTGGATAGTGGAAGCTCAGCTGATATTTTGTTTTACGAGGCCTTCCAAAAGATGAGCTTGTCCAGACAATTGTTGCACAAAACATCCACCCCCCTCATAGGATTCACTGGTGACGCTATCTCGGCCGAAGGTGTCGTTGAGCTGCCTGTGACTGCGGGCGTTGCACCCGCAGAAGCCACGGTGCGGCTCGGGTTCTTGGTCGTCCGTGTTCCCTCGGCCTACAACGCTATCCTCGGACGACCCGGACTGAACGCCCTTCGCGCGGTGGTCTCTACGTACCACTTGCTCATGCGGTTCCCCACGGCGGCCGGGATTGGAGAGGTCCGAGGTGACCAACCGACCGCAAGGCAATGTTTCCTAGCAACTCTCAAAGGGAAGAAGCCCGTAGAAGCCTTAAGCGTCGAGTCCCTCGACGCCAGAGACGAGGTGGCCTTGCGGCACGGGGAGCCGGCCGAGGGTGTGATCGAAGTTCCCCTCGAGGAAGGTCGCCCGGACAGGACGATCCGGGTCGGCGCCAATCTCGACCCGGGAGCTCGGGCCCGGTTGGTGGAATTCCTCCGAGCCAATGTCGATGTGTTTGCCTGGTCGGCGGCCGATGTACCTGGGATCGACCCGGAGGTCATTTCTCACGCCTTCAACGTCGACCCGACCCACCGACCGGTAAAACAGAAGAAGAGACACTGTGCCCGGATCGGATCCGAGTGGTCGACCAGGAGGTAGACAAGCTCTTGGAAGCAGGGTTCATAAGGGAGGTCAGCTACCCCGAATGGCTGGCAAATGTCGTACTTGTCCGGAAGGCGAGCGAAAAGTGGAGGATGTGCGTCGACTACACCGACCTGAACAAGGCATGCCCCAAGGATAGCTTTCCGCTTCCGCGGATAGACCAACTGGTCGACGCGACTTCCGGATATCAGCTGCTGTCTTTCATGGACGCCTTCTCCGGCTACAACCAGATAATGATGGCTCCACAGGACGAGGAGAAAACTGCCTTTATAACAGACCGGGGGCTGTACTGTTACAAGGTAATGCCCTTCGGTCTGAAGAATGCTGGCGCCACTTACCAGCGCCTCGTCAACAAAATCTTCAAAGAGCAAATCGGCCGGAACATGGAGGTGTACGTGGACGATATGCTGGTGAAGAGCCGCCATGCAGACCAGCACATCGCGGATCTGGAGGAGACTTTCGCCACCTTGCGGAAGTTTCGCATGAAGCTGAACCCAGCGAAGTGCGCTTTTGGCGCTTCGGCCGGGAGGTTCCTCGGTTTCATTGTCAACCAGCGGGGGATCGAAGCCAACCCGGACAAAATCAAGGCCATCCAAGATATGTCCCCTCCGACCAAAGTGAAGGAGGTTCAGGAGCTCGCTGGGAGGGTCGCCGCGCTCGGACGATTTGTGGCAAAATCGGCCGAACGCTGCCAACCTTTCTTCAAGGTGTTGAAACGCCCGAAAGACTTTCTCTGGACGGCCGAATGTCAAGCAGCATTCGACCAGCTCAAGGAATACTTGGCGTCTCCTCCCCTGCTATCCAAGCCGCAAGAAGGGGAGATGCTCTACCTCTATCTGGCGGTCTCCCCAACCGCAGTCAGTGCGGTACTGGTTCAGGAAGAGGCAAAGCTCCAGAAGCCTGTGTACTACATCAGCCGGGTCCTACGGGATGCCGAGACGCGGTATACGAAGGCTGAAAAGATCGCCTTCGCGCTGCTGACCGCGACCAGGAGGCTTCGCCCCTATTTCCAGGCCCATTCTGTCACCCTCTTGACCGATCAACCGCTGCGGCAGATCCTCAGCAATCCAGAGAATGCGGGACGGCTGGTGAAGTGGGCAGTAGAACTTGGTGAGTTCGACATCCGCTACCAGCCCCGACCCGCCATCAAGGCCCAGGCGCTCGCAGATTTCCTCGCTGAGTGCACGGTGCAGGAGGCGGAACCTAGGTCGCCAGAAACACCCAGCCTCGACCTCCCGATTTGGACGCTTCACATCGATGGGTCGTCGAACCCCGAAGGTGGAGGGGCCGGGCTGGTCCTTACCAGTCCTGATGGAGTGATAGCCGAGTACGCCTTGAGGTTCGGATTTCCAGTGACCAACAACGAGGCGGAGTACGAGGCCCTAGTCACGGGACTCAAACTCACCAAGGAGCTCGGCATCCGGCGCCTGAAGGTCTTCACCGACTCCCAGCTGGTGGTCGGGCAGGTCCGTGGGGAGTTCGAGGCCCGGAACCCGACCATGCAGAATTACGTCCGGAAGGTGCAAGCACTCATTCCCGACCTCGGCAGTGTCGACATCCAGCAGGTCCCAAGAAGTGAAAATGCCAGGGCCGACAGGTTGTCCCGCTTAGTGGGCGCAGACGCGCACAACTTGTCGAGGACGATCTATCTGGAGACCCTGGATGCCCCGAGCATCGGCGAGGCTGAAGCGGTGATGGCGATTGATCCGGAGCCGTCTTGGATGGACCCGCTTGTCGCCTACCTCGCCGAAGGGATCCTCCCTGAAGACGAAGATCAAGCTCGGCGACTTGTTATGAAGTCTGCCCACTACGTACTCTATGAAGGGAGGCTGTATCGGACCTCGTTCACCGCCCCCCTCTTAAAGTGCCTCCGCCCCTCGGAAGCGGCCTACGTCCTCGGCGAAGTCCACGAAGGCGTTTGCGGATCACACTTGGGGGCTAGGTCCTTGGCGCACAAGATCATGAGGCAAGGCTATTATTGGCCTACCTTGTTGGAGGACTCAAAGGATCATGTACGGAAATGTGACGCCTGCCAGCGCCACGCCAACGTCCAGAGAGTCCCTTCTGTCCCCTTGGCACCAATCACTGCACCCTGGCCCTTCGCCCAGTGGGGAATGGATATCCTCGGACCATTCCCCGTCGCTCCAGCTCAGCGGAAATTTTTGATTGTTGCAATCAACTACTTCACCAAGTGGGTGGAGGCAGAGCCGCTGGCCACTATCACGGAGGCGCAAGTCCGGAAGTTCGTGAAGAAGAATATCATTGTCCGATTTGGGGTACCTCGGGTCCTCATCTCGGATAATGGTCGACAGTTCGACAACAAGCATTTCTGTGACTTCTGCGAGGAGTTCGGGATCGAGCATCGGTTCACATCTGTGTCGCATCCCCAAACCAACGGCGAGGCCGAGGTCACAAATCGGACAATCCTCCAAGGAATCAAAGCACGAATCGGTCGGACGGGGCAAGCTTGGGTCGAAGAACTCGAGAATGTCCTTTGGGCGTATCGGACCACGCATCGGACCCCTACCGGGGAGACGCCTTTCAGCCTAACCTATGGCACGGAAGCCGTTGTCCCCGTGGAGCTCGGACTCCCCTCACCTCGGGTGGCCGCACACCGACCCGAGGCCAATTCGGAGCAACTCCGAGGGAACCTGGATCTCTTGGAAGAAGCGAGGAAAATGGCGCAGGTTCGGATGGCGATGTATCAGCGGAGGGTGGCCCGATATTACAACTCCAAGGTCCGACCGAAGCTTTTCAGAATCGGAGATCTGGTGCTAAGGCGAGCTAAAGCATCTCAACCTGCGGAAGGTGGGAAGCTAGCGCCAAATTGGGAAGGCCCGTATAGGGTTCGCTGGGTAAACCGACCTGGCTCCTACCAGTTGGAGGCCCTAGATGGTCGAGAAATTCCAAGGAGCTGGAATTCCGCTAACCTGCGGATGTATTACCAGTAGAACAACAATGCCAGAAAGACAGTTCAAAAATGTATAACACTTTTCATTTCAATAATTTCTGGTTACAATGGCGTGCTCGTGTGATTACAAGGAATTCCCAGAGGGAAATTAGGGTGTAAAGAAAGTAAAGAAGAGGTGGAGACTCCGAGGAGCTGAAGATCTGGGATCCCGAAACCTCCATCCGAAGCGGCTGCAATCCCACCGGAAGTGGGTGCTTCCAACCGGAGGCGCCATCGACGTCTCACGAAAAAGACGAAGAGCCGGCGCGGATGAAGAAGAAGTGGACGAAGGAGAAGTCCACACTGCTCCTACCCAGAGGCGCCATCCACGCCTCACGAAAAAGACGAGGAGCCGCCGCAGAAGAAGCTCCCGCTGCCTCCAGGGGAATGCCACCTCCAAGGGATATTCCGGTCCTCCCCAGTGTTAGGGGAGAGAAGGGATACAAGGGAGAAGAGCATATGGAGGCGCGGTCCCGGATCAAGCGTCTGGTGCGGAGCTCAATCGGGAGGCTGAACTTCAAGGAGGGGAGACGTGATCCCGGATAAAACGCCTAGAGCGGAGTTCCGCCGGGGAGAACCTCCTTGTTGATCCCAGATGAAACGGCTAGATGGCGGAAGTCGCGAAGGGCGCGCCTCCCGTTCCTTCAGTAAGGGTCTCTCAACCATGCGCCGGAGAGGAGGCCCACGATCCATGGCAACCTGAACAGCTCCGGCTTGGCAGGCTCCATCGCACCTGCACCTATATTTATAGCCAAACTGCGGCCCCCCGGTCGTTCCGATGCGGGTGGCTCCAATAAATGAGGGCGCATTGAATCCGGAGCCGATCCGGCTCTCGAGGCGTATCTTCCCGCGATTTCCTAAGCGTTATTCTCCTTAATCGCATTCTTTGTGCAGGACACTCCGGGTGGCCTGTACCCCTAGGTCCACATATCTCCGCTCGCGCCCAGGCCGCATCCGCCTCGAAGAACGCGCGTATCGCGGCCACTTAACTGACACTCCTCGCAAGCAGCAACTGGTGATCCGATTTCCCAGGTAACCCCTCAATTAGCATTTAATGCCCATCTGGTGTTCCCCAGGCGACGCTTGGAGAGGAGGAGAAACACGATCGCAGCTGGCCACGGAGAAATCCCGTCGGGCGGCAAGCGACAGGCGCACGACCAGCGAGCGGAATTTCCCGAGGCTCGGCCCTCGGATGCCAGGCTAACCCGATGATCATCCCGGGAGCAGACTAGCCTGAAGCCCCGACCGGTCGCCTCGGCTTGCGCCAGCCTTGGCCGACCAACGAGCGGAATTTCTCGAGGCTCGGCCCTCGGATGCCAGGCTAACCCGATGATCATCCCGAGAGCAGACTAGCCTGAAGCCCCGACCGGTCGCCTCGGCTTGCGCCAGCCTTGGCCGACCAACGAGCGGAATTTTCCGAGGCTCGGCCCTCGGATGCCAGGCTAACCCGATGATCATCCCGGGAGCAGACTAGCCTGAAGCCCCGACCGGTCGCCTCGGCTTGCGCCAGCCTTGGCCGACCAACGAGCGGAATTTCCCGAGGCTCGGCCCTCGGATGCCAGGCTAACCCGATGATCATCCCGGGAGCAGACTAGCCTGAAGCCCCGACCGGTCGCCTCGGCTTGCGCCAGCCTTGGCCGACCAACGAGCGGAATTTTCCGAGGCTCGGCCCTCGGATGCCAGGCTAACCCGATGATCATCCCGGGAGCAGACTAGCCTGAAGCCCCGACCGGTCGCCTCGGCTTGCGCCAGCCTTGGCCGACCAACGAGCGGAATTTCCCGAGGCTCGGCCCTCGGATGCCAGGCTAACCCGATGATCATCCCGGGAGCAGACTAGCCTGAAGCCCCGACCGGTCGCCTCGGCTTGCGCCAGCCTTGGCCGACCAACGAGCGGAATTTCCCGAGGCTCGGCCCTCGGATGCCAGGCTAACCCGATGATCATCCCGGGAGCAGACTAGCCTGAAGCCCCGACCGGTCGCCTCGGCTTGCGCCAGCCTTGGTCGACCAACGAGCGAAATTTTCCGAGGCTCGGCCCTCGGATGCCAGGCTAACCCGATGATCATCCCGGGAGCAGACTAGCCTGAAGCCCCGACCGGTCGCCTCGGCTTGCGCCAGCCTTGGCCGACCAACGAGCGGAATTTCCCGAGGCTTGGCCCTCGGATGCCAGGCTAACCCGATGATCATCCCGGGAGCAGACTAGCCTGAAGCCCCGACCGGTCGCCTCGGCTTGCGCCAGCCTTGGCCGACCAACGAGCGGAATCTCCCGAGGCTTGGCCCTCGGATACCAGGCTAACCCGATGATCATCCCGGGAGCAAACTAGCCTGAAGCCCCGACCGGTCGCCTCGGCTTGCGCCAGCCTTGGCCGACCAACGAGCGGAATTTCCTGAGGCCTAACCCTCGGATGCCTGGCTTAGCGCCGGAAGAATTTCCTGAGGCCTAACCCTCGGATGCCTGGCTTAGTGCCGGAAGAATCTCCTGAGGCCTAACCCTCGGATGCCTGGCCTAGCGCCGGAAGAATTTCCTGAGGCCTAACCCTCGGATGCCTGGCTTAGTGCCGGAAGAATTTCCTGAGGCCTAACCCTCGGATTCCTGGCCTAGTGCCGGAAGAATTTCCTGAGGCCTAACCCTCGGATGCCTGGCCTAGTGCCGGAAGAATTTCCTGAGGCCTAACCCTCGGATGCCTAAGCCGGAAGAATTTCCTGAGGCCTAACCCTCGGATGCCTGGCCTAGTGCCGGAAGAATTTCCTGAGGCCTAACCCTCGGATGCCTGGCCTAGTGCCGGAAGAATTTCCTGAGGCCCAACCCTCGGATGCCTGGCTTAGCGCCGGAAGAATTTCCCGAGGCCTAACCCTCGGATGCCTGGCTTAGTGCCGGAAGAATTTCCTGAGGCCTAACCCTCGGATGCCCGGCTTAGCGCCGGAAGAAGTTCCTGAGGCCTAACCCTCGGATGCCTGGCTTAGAGCCGGAAGAATTCCCTGAGGCCTAACCCTCAGATACCTGGCCTAGCGCCAGAAGAATTTCAAGAGTCGGGAGTCAGCGAGACGCTACCAAGAGTTAAAAAGAAGAAGGACGAAAGTGAAATGAAGAAACTCTATTTGCATTAACTTTCATTGTTTCAGGGCCGAGACCCATACAACTTGGCAAAACGCCAACACACAAAGAAAAGAACAAAAATACAGAAGGTCAGCTTGGAGGAACCCCCGGGTCGGGAACGCCGGGCACGTCCGCAGGGGGTAGGGAGGCGGTTGGAGAATCAGCAGGCAATGGCGCCAGAGAGGAGTCTAGAAGAGAGATCCCACTCAGGTCAATTTCGGGGTACTTAGCCGACACCCTTGTCAGGCCTTCCTCGAAGCCTAAGATAAAGGAGTCGGACCCCGCGTCCGACATGTCACGGACGAACTCGTCAGACTGACGATAGGCCTGTACCGCCTCCGACATATCACGGGTGAACTCGGCGGACTGACGATAAGCCTGCACCGCCTGACGCCCGATTTCCGCACTCTTCTCGGCCAGCGCCGCCTCTGCCGGCTCCATAATCTGAGCTTTCGCCTCCAAGACCTTCGCCACAATCCGGTCGTCCGCCTCGGAGGAGATCCTCAGCAGATCAGCCTGAGCCTCCTTGTGCTTCGCCTCGGCAGCAATGCGAGCAGCCTCAGCCTCCTCCAGGCGCGACTGAAGCTCCTGGTCGCTCGCGCGGGACTTCTCCAAGGCCGACTCCAATTCGCCCAGCTTGGCTTCAAGAGACCGGGTTCGGTTGCGGGCGTTGTCGGCTGACCGCTGGGCCTTCTCCCACCTCTCCCGGTAGTCGGCAGCCTTCCGAGACTGCTTCTCGGCCCGCTCCTCCGCCTTCTTGATCTCGCCCTCGAGACCCGAGGCAACCTTGAGTTGCTCCTGAGCCTCCAACAGTTGCCTCTCGAGAGTGACGAAGCCGAGTGCCCGCTCTTCGGCCACCTGGAGCCTCATCTCGAGGTCCCTGGTCGTCCTCCCCGCCGCAGCCTGACCTCCCTCCTCTACTGCCTTCAGTTGGCTCTCGGCCCTCGCCAGAAGCCTCGCCTGTTCCTCGTAGCACTCCTCCAGGCGGATCATGTACTGGGCGAGCTAAGAGATAGGAAAAACGAGGGCGTCAGGCGGGGATCAACAGAGCCTATAAATGATGAAAGCGACCACAAGAACACTCACCGACATGAGACAGACGCAGCTGGCAGCCCCAATGTCAGGGACCCTCATCTCCCGGACCTGCCTGCGGTCCTTCTCCAGCAGCACCGTCTCGATGAGGTTTCGGGCGCCGGCGAAAGTGAAGGCCGACCCCGACTTCTCCCCGGAGTCGGACGGTGGTTCTGCAGCCTTACCCTTACCCATCGCTTGGGGAATAGTCATGCTGACCATGCTCGGGGCGGGGACCGCCCCTGAAATTGACAGGGTCCCGCTCGGCCGGGGCCTCAGCGCGTCCTTCCTCGTATCATCCGGAGCCGACCAAGTCGAAGGCTGGGCTGGGGACCGATCACGTCCGACCCGTCCATCTCGGGCGCGCTCGGGTGATGCCTCCGGAGAAACGGTAGTCTCGGCATCGGAGGGCTGATACAGCGTCAACTGCCGGTCCGCGCCCGCGGCGTCCCCCTGATCGGTGGGTCCGGACCCGTCTGTCGGCGTCGGAGTCGCCTGCCGGCGGGACTTCTTCGCCGGTGGGGCCCCGCTCGGAGGAGCTCGTTTCTTCCTCCGGACTGCTTCCAGTAGGGACGTCCTACCAACAGCCGTTGCCTTGTCCGACCGCATGACGTCGTCGATCTCTGCAAAAAGGACGAGGTGGTCGGAGGTTGAGAAACTGAAGGAAAAAACGAGACGAAAGAGGAGAAAAGAGCTAAAAAAGAAATGGTGGCGGGCTCACGGTCAGCGGGGACCGAGCTCAGACCGACGTTCACCAAGGTATCCTCGGAAATAAGGCGAGCCACCGAGGGGAGCCGGCCCTCGGCAACCAACCCCTTCAAGACGGCGACGCCATCGGATTCCTCCCTCGACAACCTCGATAGGCCAATCGGGGACTTCATCGGCGTCTCCCAGGTTGCCCTGATTCCCCAAGAGGGATCTGCGTCAACGAAAAAGAAGCGCCCCTTCCAGCCGTGAATGGAGGTAGGAGCCTCCTTGACGAGGCCGCACCCTCGCCGCGCCGCAAAGCACCACCACCCTTTGTCCTGGGGGTGGCCGCTCAGGCCGTAGCATTCCCAAAAGACATTCAGGGTGGCGGGAACCTCGTGCATACGGCAGAGAACCTGAAAGGCCGTCAGGGCGCGCCATGAGTTCGGCACCAGTTGCGTCGGCGCCACTCTTAAACCCCGAAGCACCTGAACGACTAAGTCCGAGGGGGGAAAGCGGAACCCGGCCTGAAGAATGCCCTCATTGATGGCAACCTTCCCTGGAGGAGGATGGGACATCCTCTCCTCAGGCCCCGGGAGCGTAACATTGCAGGCCTCGGGAAGGTGGTATCGAGCCACGAACCTATCTAGGTCTTCGGCGACCAGCTCCGACTTAATGCGGTCTGCTCTCACTTCGCCCATCCCTAATGGCCAGTGAATCTACGGTCAGGACGGGGTCAAGAAGGGGGAAAGGACCGGAACGACTGGAGTACACTAATACAAAAGGAGAAAGTATGGAGAGCCTTAAATTGAAGAATGGGGCAACTCACCGGAAGAGAAGAAAGAACGGCTCCGAGAGCGTCAAAGGAGGAGCAAGCGAACAGTCCGACGGCAATGACGGCAGCGCAAAGGAGAAACTCGAAGATGTCTGTAAAGAGAAAGACGGACGGAGGAGGGCCCCCGGTTAAATAGGCGGAAAGGTGGGTGACGCCTCGGTGACGCCAGAGGACGCCTGGCTGCCGAAGGGTCGCTCGCGCCCCAAAGGCGAATCGACGCCATTAAGGAAGGATGTCCGCCGAAATCCTCAGACTGCCAGGTCAGCAACAACCGCCATACGCCATAAAGAAGGCGGGGAGCTCGAAGCGCGCGCGCCTCTCCGAGGGATGGCGGCAATCTCGAAGCATCACTCCCTTCACCCGTTCCCCTTCTGGTTCCAGGCTCGGAAGTGGGGGGCTACTGTTACGGGGGAACTTAGCCACCATGCCCCACGTGACCGGCACGCGCGCCCAGGAAGACTACGGCAGCCCCTTGATCCAGCAATCCGACCCCGAGTCGGACATCTTTGGCTCCGCAGCCCGACCCCGAGTCGGCAGCCCCTTGATCCAGCAATCCGACCCCGAGTCGGACATCTTCGGCTCCGCAGCCCGACCCCGAGTCGGCTGCCCCTTGATCCAGCAATCCGACCCTGAGTCGGATATCATCGGCTCCGCAGCCCGACCCCGAGTCGGCTGCCCCTTGATCCAGCAATCCGACCCCGAGTTGGACATCTTCGTCTCCGCAGCCCGACCCCGAGTCGGACATCTCTCGACAACGACAGCCTATTCCCCAGAGGCACGCCGCAGCCTCCTGCTCCACTACTCCCTGCAACGGTTGTATCTGGCGCTGCTCCACGATCCCCTGTAACAGCCGTACAAGGCGGAGCTCCACTACGCCCTGTCATGGCCGTACCCAGCGCTGCCCCACGACGCCCTGTAACGGCCGTGTCAGTGGCAGCTCCATCGTGCCCCACGATGACGAACCCCCCTGAAAGACCCCCCAGCCTGGTATATATGCGGCTGGGAGGAGAAGGGGAGGTAAGCAAGAACTTCCAGAGCATTCTCTTACTTGCTACTATTATCTCTCCTTCTCCTCCAATCTCCTCTGACTTGATCGTCGGAGGGCCCCCACTACCCCAGTGGTGGTGCGAGGCTTGCTTGCAGGTTTCCCGGTGGAAGGTGGAGTGCAATCAACACCAACCAAGGCAACTCAAACGGAACCCCGTTCACACCGCTGTGCCAATCGTTCTCGGTTTGGACCACCAGCAACACTATCTATTTGCCCTAGATCTCCATCCATGTATGATTTTGTAGCCGAACTCTATTTAGTCTCAATTAGAGTCATGTGATTATCATCCGCTCTGATTTTATAGAACTTCATTCATGTTGCACTTACCTTTGGTTGCTAGCTATATAGTTAAGATATGGTATAAATAGATAGATATGTTGTTACTATGCATAAATTTAGCACTCTAAAAATATTGAAACAAATCTCTCACAATATCGAGTAAATCAACATGATATTCATATATCTCCATATGCACGACCATACAATTTCATACATAAATGCATACATATGTATGTATATATGTAGTAGCAAGTTACTATGGAGCTTTATTGAGGACAAATATGCTAGCTAATTTGAGTGATTTTTATCGATTATTGAGGAAAATGACTCAAGATGCAATATATAACATGATACATCTATTACTATTATAATGTGAAAGCCCCGTTGTCGCCTATGTATTAGATTTGTGGACCTTCCACATCTTGCATAAATCTTGCATAAAAGGAGCACGATTTAGATAGGGAACTAATCTGGGAGTTCACTGTTTACTGAATTTCAAAGCCTAATCTTATCGTGTAGTGCCAATTCAGCATCAGACCCTCGCCATATTTCCAATTTTTAAAGACACTCTCATTGTGTAGCATTTGCATAGCATGTGCTAGATTTCTAGTAGGTATGTATCCTTTTTTTTTTTTTGCGCTAATAAACCAAGCAACTAAATCTATAGGACAAAGATTAAATTTCTCTGGTATTTTTAGGATCTTGATAAGAATAAATTTCTCATAGATTTGATTCTAAGATGAAGAAAATCACAAGCATTAATACTTGCAATGCTCCCAAGAAGAGCACCTAAAATTGTTTGTATCATTTGTCATTTAAGGTTTTATTTAATAAGTTTGTTTTGGGCTGAATCCCATGGTATCTTCATGGAACAACTTTTCAAGATGGGTTAAAAAAAAATACAAGAAGCTAGCTAATATAATTTATTTGGCATCCTTCAGGCAGGTAAGTCTCAAATTCCTGGCTAGAGCTGATCAAAATCCGGGCCGGGCCGGGCTCGGGCCGGACTCGGGCCGGTCTCTAGAGTAGAAATTAGGCCCGATGGCTATGCCTAGGCCCGGCCCGACCTGACTGTCGGGCTTAAATTTTTGTCCAGGCCTGATCCGATTTTATAAATCTGGTTCTAGGCCCGTCTAGCCCGGCCCGACCCAATAGGCCTGATCCGACAGGTCCGATTTTTTCTTTATTTGGAATCTGAAAATGGGCCAAAATGATCCGATCAGGCTCGGTCCGATTTTTTTGGTCGGGCCGCTTTTTTTACCTAGGCCGAATTTATGGACCTTTTTTTAATGCCCAAGCCCGAAAAATTTCGGACCGGGCTGGACGGCCAGAAGGCCCGTGATCAGGCAAATATTGAGATGTAACGAGGCGCGCCTCCGAGCCGTTACATCGGCCGTTCTTGATACCATTGTTCTTTGGCAATAGGCATCACCAACGCCAGCCGCAGCCCCACTTCCCTGCAATTCCGATGGCCCCTCTCGCCCCAAAGACCGGGGATCCGCTCTTCGCCAACGTCGAACGCGTCGTGAGAAACCAAAACCCTAACCCTGTTCCTCCCAGTTCCTATTCGCATGCTACCCTTTTCAACCACTTGTTTTCGTACTAATTTTTCTTTTCCTAGGCAGAACGCGGAGCTGTTCACCCTCACATATGGGGCGATCGTACGGCAGCTCCTCGCTGATCTGGAGGAGGTGGAGGAGGTTAACAAGCAGCTCGATCTGATGTACACTTCTCCTCATTTAATTGTTCGATTAAAATATGTTTCCCTGAAAAATCTTTCTTTCTTATTCCTCTTTAATTTTTTTTTATCGTCTCTTGATTTGAAGCTGGATAGTTAAATTAACTTCACGGTTTCATGAATTTATACCTGTAGTGATTAATTTATAGTGTTACATTGTGGGGCACTGCGAGGTGTACTGAATCTAGAGCTAATACTCTATGGACTTATTCATATGGAGGAGGAGCTGCCTTTATGGTTGATTCTGGCTGGAGGAAGGAATCGATTTTTTTTTTTTTTATGTTGAATGACTCAGGATGGTAATGTGATAACAGTCCCCAATTTTTTCTCTCATGATTTTCGCTGCTATTGTGTAGTTATGAGGAAGGATACTTAAAATTCGTTTACAACATAATCCTTACGAAGTTTCAAAGCTTCAAGGTCCAACTTTTTCAACTGAGTTGTCTGGCACTTTTATTGAACTAGGAGTTAAATCGCAGTCTCAGTGACTGGTCCCATCTATTCAGATTAATGAGTGGATGAAGCGGTCAGCCCAACCTTAATGAGACTGGAATCATGAAATTCAATTGGCCTTCTGATTCTCTTGATGCTCCTATTAATGGAGAGATTAAATTAAGGATCCACCAATTACTATTACGGCATGATTAGAAGTTTGAGACTTTTAAAATATTAACTATCATATTTACTTTATGATTCCTTGTCTTATTTCAGAAAATTGGAACATTTATTTAGAACCATAATGAGGATTTCTCCGTTTCTCATGGATCATATTCATAATCAAATCCTATGAGAAATTGCTTTTCTGGTATCTTGGCAAATATGCCTTTGTAGACCTATTGAGTACCATCTACTTCTTTATCAGGATAGGGTTTTATTGAATGTGCATTTTTATATTCTTCTTTTGAGAGCTCGTGGAAGGTTTTGAAGATTCTAATACTCTAGTTGGTAACTAGTAGCGCTCATTCTTTAGTATTGGATAATTTGTAAAAAAGATTTTGCAATATTTTTTGAATATTAAGAATATGCCAGGAGAAACGACTTTGTCATGAGAAGTTAACCATGCAGAGCACAATAAAAAAGTTAGATGAGGAAAAGTTTGTGGATGATTCTTGCTTTTATTATTCCCTAACCAGCCCTTGATGTAACAGAACTAGCTCAAGGCAGGTGGCCATAAAGGTGCTGAGCACCTAGATGCTTAAAATTTCCCCAGTAATTTTAGGCAAGGAAGTAATATGAAGACGTGAACAGGAACAAAGGGATCACATTTTTATTTTTGCTGGTCCATGTTGCATGGACATGCCTTTCCATCTTTCTTTGTTAGTGCGCCTCAATGCTATTGTTACTTGGACTCTCATGTCCAGCTTAAAGAGTTGGGTCAACATGTCTTGATGATTGTGGATGTGTGTCATTCCCTCCAGTTGGTTTTTCGATTTAAACCAAATGAGTGCTCGTAACCATTATTTTGGATATATGGGAGCATTATTCATTATTTAGGACATATGGGAGCATTATCCATTATTTAGGACATAAGGGAGCATTAACCATTACTTAAGATATATAAGAGCATAAGCAATTTGCTAGTATAAAACTTTCACTTTATGCAATAAAGAAGTGACAATCATTGGAGTGCCTGTAATCAAGACTGGTGTTACGAATTAATCAGTCACTAATACTTTCGCACTTATCAATAAGTAAGCACTTTCTCATTTGATTTAGAAGATGAAATAATTTAAAAATTATTTCTATTATTTTTGAACTTTTTCCAACCCTATAAAATATTAAAAAGTTATCATAAATAAATTTTTAACATTTATTTTTCGACTTATCCCCTTATATCTTTTCCATGCCAAATCTAACAGTCATATATATGTCTGAATCTGGCTCTTGTATCCATGTTCATGCATCATGCTCGGAAAATGACCAACATAGCATGACAAGATACGATATTGTATCTTATTGCATTGGCTTATGAGTGACACAGATATGACACATCCTACTTAAATCCGTATACATGAGTAATAAAAAATTACTGAGGAATTATAGTGGTACAAAGTAAGGTCGGCGGAACCAGTACCGGGCACCGTATCGGTTCTCCAACAGGACGACTCGGTACGGACCATACCTGGCCTGTACCGAGAGAGGGCACGACACTGTGGGAGAAAGGAAAAGAGAAAGAGAGAGCGAGCGAGGGAGGGAGGGCCGGAGGAGGGTGGCAGATGCCGGCAGAGGGCTGACGGAGGCCGCGGCTGAATCACTTAAAAATTTTTCAGGCAAAATTTTACTTGTTGACTTTACTTAAAAATCACAAAATTTTTCAGAAAAACCGGCCGCAGCCTTTCCTGCCGGCCCTCCGCCACCCTTCTCTGGCCCTTCCTCCTCCACTTGCTCTCTCTTTCCTTCTCCTTCTCCGGCTTCGGCAACGGGTCTCATTTTCGTTGCCGGAACCGTCCAGTTCGGGACGGTTCTGCCAACCTTGGTACAAAGAAATAAATACATAACCAAAGAGGAAGAATTCAAAGGTAAAATAAGGCTAAGATGTCATGGATGGCAAAGATTTCATGGACAGAAAGGATTCAAGTGAGGCTGGCATGAGGTATGCTGGCCAGTGGCCAAAACTGCACTTGTGGTGCCATGTTGTGCCCTGCTAACACCTGCCATGCCATGACAAAACAAAACAGAGGACCTTAGGCTTGGTACGGAGTGGTACTGAGCCTTATTGACTGGTAACAAGTCATCATGAGTTGATATCATAGACACACACACTGTTTGCATGATACCCTGAAAGTAAGCTATTAAAGAGGGGTTGCAACAGACAACAAAATGCACAATTAAAGTTGAGTATAGTAACTGAGGGTCTTTAGTGAGCATCGATCTTCATGATTGCATCTTTGTAGAGGTTCAGAGTTTATTTTTAATCTGATCAAAAATTAAGGGCGAGAGTTTCAATTGAGCTTGTGATTATATGTAGGAGCAATTTCTCAAACCCATAAAAATAATTGAATCTTGGAGTCTCTTTTTTATGAGAAAAGAAGAGAGAAAGAAAAAAGATGATGGAATTTGTGAATCAATTTTAACATCTCTTTTTAGGCAAATGGCATTTCATCTGTTTGGCATGTGGAAATAAATTGGACAAACATATATTAGTTGAATCATCGTAAAATCAAGGATTCAAGCTCATCAAACTTTTCATCCATCTGCTCTAATGTCTTGGCAAGCTGCACTTTTTATCGACCCATTAACATATCAATTGATACAGCCTAGTGGTTCATCATGTTATTCGAGCTTGTTGCTGCATTATCAACGTCTAGAAAATGTTCTATACTTATGTCCTATGACATCATATTTGGGACCTTCCCTGCCACTTGTTGAGAACTGATTGACGAGCCTTAGAAGGATGATATATCTGTTTATTAGGTTAGATCAAAGAATTTTCATGAATGGGTGCTCTCATTGAGTCCATGCCAATGTAAGGGCAATTCTAAGCCCAGATCACTGAATAAGCATGGAATCCACCATGCCTCAGAAAAGAGAGAGGAATTTATAAAGATAACATGGATTTCATTTTATTGTGCTAACATTTTGGGAATCACCTTTTCCTATACATATATAGCCACTAAATGTTAAGTAGCATAGACTTATTCTGGATCATTTACTTAACTAACTAATTTTAAAACTTAAATTACATGACTTTAGAAATAAAAAATTGACAGATATGTTCCTAATCCTTTCTTAGCATTTTAATGCAATGATTGGTTGATTAGAATAAGTATGCTTCTTACATCCACCTCACCCAAAATATTTTATCAATAAATGTGAGAATCATAACATTAGTTGAAATGAAATCAAGATTAGCAAATTGTGGCATTCGTTTATTTTTTTTTTTAAAAAAAAAGATTAACAAACAAATTAAGAATTGAGGCCTTAACAATAAGACTTCTGAAAAATGGACTACATTAGTCTAAGAGCGAACAAGTAAAAGAAAAGAAAGTTGAAGGGTGAGGCAAATATGATGTTTAACAAGTAAAGGTTTCGGAAAATTTCAACACCTTTGATCTAATTCTTGGTCAATATTTGCTGAATGACTGGTCTGGATCCCTTAATTAGCAAGATCAGGAATAGGCTGAAAGGCTCGGTCCATCATTAGCATGGTCCATCGTTACATGTTTATTAAAAATGTGCATTAATAATAAATATCAGCAGGATTTCTTTCAAATCACAACGTCATAACTTTCGAATCAAATTCTCATCAAACATACACTTCTATGACTTAGTCAAGAAAGTTAGAATCAAGTATACCAAAAATATATGGAAGAGGAATAGAAAATGAAACTCCCTCAAACATACATGATGATGTATTTTATTATTTATGAGAACAGATATCATTTGTCCTGGCATGCTTTGGACATTAGTAGGTTTCCACTGGTCCCCACAGAACTCATTTTTGTTGCACTGTAAACATATTCCTACTTTCTCGTGCATTGTTGCGCTTTTCGCTAGCAATATATTGTGAGGTGAGGTCATACACAGAGGAATTGGATGCGAATTCACAGGGGCAATACATTCTGCGAAGCGCTGCCTTGCATATAGACATCTTTTTGTAGATTGGTAAGATAGCATTTGGTATTAAACCATACAAGCCTATACAGATGCGTTGACAAGGAGATAAAAAAAATGTAGGAAGAAGTCATCAATTAACAGGTCTAGGTACACCTTCCTCTCAATGCTCAATATGTATCTTTTTCACACATATCTCTATATAAACAAAACCTCCATTTCTATGTGTTCTACTCCCCACCCCCCAACACACACACATAAAAAATGTGGATCATTTGAAATCTGGCCTTGTATATTCCCTCAAATTTATTATGATAGACATATTTATCTTAAGCAATTTTCCTATTTTGACCATGTGATAGTTGACTATTAATCCATGCTTGTTTTCCTTAATATTTCTACCGACATAATTTTATTTTTCATGGGCTTTATACACTGTAGTCATTGTTCTATTGCATCAGGCATCGTACTGTACATGTTTTCAGATTTAATGAAAGGTTGTCGAGAACAAAACCTTAGGTCTAGTAACATGTGACCGAATGATTCAAAATTCCACTGAGTAGATCAAAGTTGAATGTACTATCTCTTGTCTCCCTGGTTTTGTCCATACCTAAGAACTGACTTCATAAACTTTTCATTTTCGTGAATATTATTTGAATAGTGAACTAGTTTTTCCTCAACATATGCTAGATTTTGCACCTTTTTTTTTGCGTCATAAAAACACATGTAGTGTATACTGTATACAAAGAATGTAAAGATATTATTTATATGGTGGCAAATGGCTCATACACAATTAAATTTGAAATGCAAAAATTAGAGGGTATTTTGGTAATAACTAATTTGTTGTGTGCTTGTCCAGACGTATCTAGTGCATATCTTAAAGGTCTCTTTAGTTCCCCATGGAAAATGTCAGGAAAAGCCAATTTTCTAACTTTTTGTCTGATCAGAAGTCAGAAAATATTAGAATAGTGAGATGAATTTCTAAATTTCTGGAAATATGAGGCTATTTCCACCTTAACCATTTGGAAAATGGAAAGTTCACTTTTCCCTGTCTCCACCAAAGAACATCCCCTTATGCCTCTCCGCTTGCTATCCTATCCATGTGGTAATTCTTGAGCTCTCTCCCATTTTCCTCCTCCTCCTGCTGCTGCTGCTGCTCCTCCTTTTTCCCTCACTCACTCATCACTTACTATTGTTCATCACTAGATGTCCCTGCAACATTTACCACCATCAATGGCTACTGAAGGCAGCCTTCACCACTCTCTTTCTCCCGGCTTCCCCCCGATTTATCAGTCCAGCTGTTGATGATAATCAAAGGCAGTAGATCATGATTGATTGAAATCCCTGAATGATTTTCCATTTCTAGAGAATCGAATGGCAGTAAAACTGGAACTTCTTCCTTTATCTGGAGGATACATTTATTCATTTTCTGTTACCATAAGTTCGTATCAACTTAGCAGGGCCGAGACAACTTAAACATCCTTTGGCTTTTTCTTACTCTATTTGGATGAAAACAAATTGCGCTTCAGTTATTCTAGTTGCAATATTCCATAACTCCATATGACTGCGTATGTGTATTATCAATGCTCCTCTGTGTATGACTATGTATCTGATTGAATACTGAAATGCAATTCCACTGATCTGACTCTCTTAATGTTTGTAGCTGTACTGCATGTTTGACTGCATGCCATTTGAGTTGGTCTCCCATGGCAAACTGTTACTTTGTTCTCATATCTTATTGCATATTTTACAGGGGTTATAATATTGGAGTTCGATTGATTGATGAATTTCTAGCCAAGTCCAATGTATCCAGATGTGTTGACTTCAAGGAAACAGCTGATATAATTGCAAAGGTGTTTTTCAGATTAACTATCTTGATATGTGTTTGAAGATTTGCACATATACGGTTATTTGAATTTGCAATTGAACACACTCAGTCGACATTTCCATTTGATTTGAGCATGATCTCTCTCTGTCTCTCTCTGTATCTCTCTCTCTATAAGCTGGTTTTTGCTCATCTGTAGACATACATTATAGAATTTGGTTACATGAACCATTTTTTGGTTTAGTTTGCATCTCTCATTTATGTAGAAGTATTTCGTTTTTATAAGTGAGTTGCTTGAATTATTGCTCCCATCATGTTAGTGTAGATTTCGCTTCTCTTCACTCTATCTCTTGCATAAAATCAAACTAATAATTCTTCGCTGGTTCCTGATCTGGAAGCTTCCTAGCCTATTTTGTAGAAGATTTCATGATCTCCATCATACATTTGGTTCATTTAAGTATGCTAATCTCATTGGTTCCCACTAATTACTCGCTGCTGATTTGACCACTCTTGTATCTATAATTTATGCTCAACACAGTGACAGTTGCGATCAGCTCAAGGCTTTTGGTTGGCTTTATGATAGTTTTTCACACTGATGCATTGATGGTCTTGTCACCAGAACTTTGGTGATGCTTATTCTGCTTGTAAGATTTGCATACTCCATAACTTCTTCAATCTTCACCATCCATGATTGTTTTTATAGTTTGACACTTATATTCTCCGAGACATATCCTCATCATCTGTGATAATTGCACCCACAGCTTCTCTAGAATCATTATTTGGGCCTTAGGTAACTTCTTCTCAAATCTCTTGTAGTTCACAAATAGTGCTTAACAGTAAAACAATCATAGATCCATTAATTCGCAATAAATCATTAGTTTCATAATATCGTATGTTTGATTCTTAATTTTAAGAAAACATGATATCATTAATATTTAACACTATTTTTATATTTTCACAATACCAAAAAATAAGTGAAAATTTGAAAATTAGTAAGGAGTATAAGACTTACCTCTTTCATCTTAGACCATCAAACTTCATTAGGCAATTTAGTTAATCTTATTAAATACATTAAAAGCGAGATTAATTTCTATTCGAATTAAAATAATAAAGAAAGGAGATGGTTGGTCGGGTGACAGTCTTCGGCGGTTCTAGTTGGGTCAGACCTGATCGATTCGATCAATAAATCAGAAGGCATGGACTCGATCAGGGCTAAGGTTAATCAATATGGTCCATTAATGAAAGTTTCAAGGACACTTAACAGGCCAGGGTGATCGATCTAGTAGGCAACTCGGGCACCAGGGCAGATTAGGGCCCTTTACAGGGGTCAACTCGGGTTCACAGATAGGTCGACAGGATCCGATACTGGGTTTCTTAGATCTTCTAGAGAGAAAGTAGAGAGAGAAAGTGGAGAAAGGAGAGAGAAAAAATAGATAGGAGAGAGAAAGTGGAGAGAGAGATGGCTCTCTCTCTCTCTCTCTTTCCTCTTCTTTTTTCTTTCTTCTTTCTTTCTTCTTTCTTGGAAGCAAGTGGGTGGCTCAAGGTGGCTGCCGCGGTCGAGGTCCAGTAGGTGATAGTCGGAGGCGGTGGAGGGCAATGTTGGGCAGGGTGGCAACGGCAGGCCGGCAACAATCAACCCCAAAACAGTGCCGAATAGGGGGCAAGGGCTCGGTTGATCTCGGATCCCAATCTGCTCGTTGGCGATTGGGAGGTCCGGCTTTGGCCAGGGGCCGATGTAGGGAAGGGCTAAGGCCCTCGACGAGGGATGCCGGTGACGGTGGTGGTCGGAAGAAGTGAGCTGAAACAGAGCTCCCCCGTGCCGGAAGGATTCTGGCAATTTGCCGGCTCTAATCCAAGGGAATGAAAGCCAAAGCACTAAGAAAGAAAGAGGAAATGAAGAACTCATACCTCGGTCTGGCGAGGCTTTTCAGCGGCTCTTTTTGGCCAGGAAACGAGGAAGAAGGCTCGGAGAAGAAGCTTGGAATCGGCAACTATTCTTGACAATTTTCGGTGGAGGAAATCCAAGGAGGAGGGAGGTTAAATAGGCGAAGTCTTCGAGTCCTAGATATACTCAGATTGCCCTAGGAGTCCTCGATTTTCGCCGGATTCGGAGGAGGAAGAAGACTTCTATCGGAGTCTTCTTCTCTGCTGCTTTGTGCCACAGGGCACAATGTGGCTTTGGGATCAGAGTCTTCGGGCCGGCCCACAGGCCCAAGGCAAGTTCGGGCCGGTCATTGGACCGGGCCCTCACACATATTATCTCCTAAAGTTGCTAGAGCATGGACATTTCTACTTGACAAATAAAGCCTATGCTTTTCTTTTTGCTTCACTTTCCCATTTACACTGTTGAGTACAAGTTAACCTTTTCTTTTCTTTTTGCTTCACTTGACAAATAAACTACTTTTCTTTTAGGAATTATAATGCGTGGAAGCCAGGCCAAATGCTAGAGTGACTAGTGTGTGATAATACTTAGTTGGCGACACCTTCATATTTGGATCCTATTCTTTCTTTCTAAATGATTACTTAGCAGGTCAAGTTCTTGTTAGGTAATCCACTGGTTGTTCAGCGTCATTCTTGTGGTGATAAGATTTGTTAGGGCTATTACCCCCCCTGATGAAGCATTTGGTTTTTTGGTGTCACGTGAGTTGTCTTCAGGTTATTTTGGTTCTGATTTATTTGAACGTTGCTTCATCTTTGTGCATTTGGTTCATTGTTGTTGTGGACTATATCTTGTTTGATTTTGCCTCCTGAAGGGCTGAGGTTTGCATTCTGATGAATGAGCCAACAATTTTCAGTTAGCTATTATGGTATAGAAAACAAAAATAATTGATAATTCTTGATTGTGCTGAGGTTAAAAATAGTTGCATCATCCTTCCTACCAATAATATGCTCAGACTCATTAATGAGGTGAATAGCATATGGCTTTGATTGGCTTGTATGTAAGAATAAGTTGACTATGAATATAGATGGTTCAGATGGAGCTATACAATGAATTTTCGTTGAAGCCTTATTAGCCTATCTTACATTTTCTTTTTGGCTTCGTTCTTGAAATATGTTTCTTTCACAGACATGCAGTCTTAGTTCAATACTAGTCTCCCGCAACATTTTGTGAATACGTTATTTGTTACAGGCCTAATAGTGCTCCTGAAACAGGTTGGTTTCAAAATGTTCTTAGGGGTGACTGCTACTGTGACCAACTGGAATGCTGAGGGGACAACTTGCAGCCTCGTTTTGGAGGATAATCCCTTGGTAGACTTTGTGGAACTACCTGATACATGCCAAGGTCTTCACTACTGTAACATCTTGAGTGGGGTTCTAAGAGGTGCATTGGAGATGGTTGGTTTCTTACTTTTAATTAGCTTCCCATTTTTGTTCCAGCTTGTCACAGCATCTCAGCTTCTATCTTACTTTTCTTGTTTAACACACATCATGTTTTTGTTGTCATAAGTTTTTTTTTCTTTTTATGGTACAAAGGGTGCTGAGTGCTTTAGAAGCCTGTTTCCACTATACCAGATGCTGGTGCTTTCACCCCATCTTAAGATTGGTATCTACTATCTATCGGTAGTGCTATTCTGTTGAAGTTAACTACTGAAAGTCAATAAGAAATTCATTATTCAGACAGTAAGCAGGTAGAGCTATTAACGGGCCGAGCTGCTCGGGCTCGGGTTGGGCTCGACTCGGTAAAAGTCCGGCTTGAGCTCAGCTCGTTAGTCAAACGAGCCCGAGCCCAAAATGAGGCCCGTTTAAATCTGAGCCCGAGCTCGAGCTTGAGCCCAAGTAGCTCACGAGCCCAAATGAGGACTCAGTCCAATTAACAATTTAATTTGGTCCCAATTAAACTTGGACTCAACCCAATTAAATTTTATTTGGCTTAATCAATTTAAATCCCAATCTGATTGAACCCAGTTGGATTTAAATCAAACCCAACCCGAGCTAACCCAAATCCATTTAATTTCTTTTAGTCGGATTGGATTGGTTCGGGTTCGGACTCAACCCGTTAATTCGAACCCAACCCGTTAACCCATTCCCTCCTCCTCTTTCTTTTTCTTTTCTTCTCCTTTTTTCTCGGTTTCTCCAGAACCTTCCAGCGAGGCCCCTTCTTTCTTCTCCCTTTCTCCCCCTTTCTTTTTCTCTCTTTCCCGACTCATCCTTCCCGTTCTAACGCGACAGAGGAGGGGAGGAGAAGCCCTCCTCTATCGGCGAATTAGGGGAGGAGTCCCTCGCACGGGAGGGTCGGGCCACGGCCAGTGGCGCCCACGGCCGAGCCTGCACCCACGGCCGTGCCTGTGGCCGACGCCCTTGCCGGCGGTGCTCGCGGCCGAAGCTGGCGGCCGCCGCATGCGACGACGAACCGGTGAGTCCTTTCTTCTCTTTTCTTTTTTCTTTCTTTCTTTCCTTCTTTCTTCTCTTCTTCTTCTTTTCTTTCTTTCTTTCCTTCCTTTGTTCTTCTCTCCGACGACGAACTAAGCTCGGGGATGGGGCAGGCTCGGGCTCGGGCTCGCGCGTGGGTTTGGGCTCGGGCAAACGAGCTTTACGAGCTCAAGCCCGAGCCTTTGCTGTGCTAAGCAAGCTCGAGCGCGAGCCCAATACAGAGCTCGGTACCGAGCCCGAGCCCTAGCCCGAGCCTGAAATTTTGTGAAACGAGCCAAGCCGAGCCCGAGGAGGCTCGGGCTCAGCTCGGCTCGGCTCGTTAACAGCCCTAAAGCAGGTTCCTCTAGGATGGAGTATAAAATCTATCTAGATAAAGTAACTTATTTTGCATATTAATTGGTATCTTGATAATGCAGTTCAAATACAATTTTAGCAACTATATTCTCTGAAGGGAAAGTGTTCCTCATTTGATGAATAGGCAATACATATCATCTCTCTTTAGCTAGCATTATTTCATACGATGAGTATGCCAGGATATTTCTAAGATTGATGAAGATTATATGGGTTTGCCAATAGGTAGCAGTTTGATAATACAACTCAAATTTTTGTCATCATTATGTTTAATGTCAAGAGCATAATCGGTTTGCTTTCTTATATGTCCCTACAGACAGTAGATGTGTATACCTTTCTAGAAGAGGTCATCCCTTTCTTTATCCCTGTATTCTCTGTATCTTTCCAAGAATTGAAGAGGGAAGGTCTTGGTAATTTCCCCTTGGATGACTACAGTATGTCAAATTGTGAAGTGGAGATTAGACATTTGCTCTCCAAATTTTAGTTCAGCTGCTGAGACTTGCAAAATTTTACTTAAGACATAAAATACTTCACATGGTTACAATTACTGCTTGCCCGAGATTATTATCATTACATGAATGTATCATGAATTGTATAACGTTATATGGTTCTGTATGCACTCTCTTTTGTTTGTTGTTTAGAGTGATCTGCTGCTGTTGATTTAGGTGTCAATGAAGACTGAAATCACCTGGGTTCGGGATATGCTACATGGTGATGATGCATATGAGCTGCAAGCAAAACTTGTAAAGCAAGTTCCAGAGGAGTACCCATACAAAGATGATGACTAACTTGATACTGTGCAACCACAAGTTCTTTTGGTTCTCTTAATAATCATCTATATTTGTACTTATGATATTAGTTCTGCCAACTTCTTTGAAGACGTTTCGCTTTAACATGATATAGAAAGAAATGGTTTGATGTTATTCTTTGCTCATTTCTCGAACATTTTATGGTTAATTCTAGGTCAAGCCCCATTACCCCTTTAATTTATAAAGCCAGTTTGTTCTCCAAAGCTCCACTCATTTGAGCTCATTAGCAACCATTCTTTTTATCTCACAGATGGGAGTGATAGATCAAATTAATTAAGCTGGGTTAATAGCATGATACCAAAATTAGTGCATATTATGTTAGTAGTTGTGTGCACATACTGCCAAAACTAGTGTACATCAAGCCATTTTACTGTATTTTGTGTTTGAACTGCTACATATATAGCTTGCATTAGTGCATATAGTGATAGAACAATATGCAAGAACTATTTGGAGTTTTTTCAAGAAATTGAAAATTATATTTCGGTAATCTGAAAAACAGAAGCTTTTTACAATTCCAAAAAAGATAGAGATTACGATCCTAAAAAAATATTATAAAATCACATATTTTGGTGGTATTTAGTATGTCCATTAATAGGATGAAAAAAAGTGGATGACTTTCAATAGTATATTTTGATGTTATTTTGATTTGAGCATGAAAACTTATTAAATTTTAGTTTTATAAATATTTCAAGATATTACAAAACATGATCAACTTTACAGAACATGTTCAATTGTTCGGATTTTCAAATTATATTCATATTATGTTTTTCGGCAATATCGTAATTACTAGTATTTATTTGTTCATTTGCTTGATTCATAGCTTAGGGAAATCAAAATCATTTGATTTATGAGTTTTAGGTATTTTAAGTGATACAGATTATGACAAATGATGTGATACTTTGAGTTGGATGGCTATTATAGATTTTTTTAAAAATATTTAATACTAATATTAATTCTAGCTATTTTCTAGCAAACCATAGACCTAAGCATGCTATTATGTTGTTAAAATTTTTGTATCCACTTAATACACAGGTGGTAGACCTGTATACATGATATTTTATGAGTTTTGCATGAAAATTAACAGTCATTTTTTCACATATTTTCATCTGTTTGACCACAACAACCTCAACCATAGGCATGACCACTTTACATATGATCAACCATGAAGCCCTATTTTTTGCAAGAAGGCTATAATAAGAATTGAGAAGAAATTTAAGGTCGATTGACACTAACTCTAGAACACATAATGCAATAGCCTTGTTTTCATGAGTTCACATGCTTGTCCATATAATAAATTAATTAAAATAAACATGTTTAGCACTTTGCTTTAAAATATGCCACTTAAAATATATAAGCTTTTAGTGTCAACTAGTGTAGTTGAGGATAGTCCCAACAACCTAGATTCGTCCCACCCCCATCCTGTTTTGGCTAGGTTTTCTCCCGTGCTAGTTCTTAAAAAAAGATTTTGATTGCTAATGTCGATTTACCCCAAGGCAGAATTAACAGTGATTCTCGTATTGGTTCTAATAGTTTTGAGATAGAGAGAGGGCTAAGAAATAATGATGGTGGTAGTTAAGGCCGCAAGTGGATTGTATTGAAGAAACATGGATATCGATCACTAACTGACATGATTTGAAGATAATTTTTATTTTAGTAATAAATTCTACGTAGTTAACCATCAATTTTTGTCGTTAAAGATAATTTATACATGATTAATTCAGATCGCATTGGTAGTAATTTTTACATGTTTGGTTGTTTTGTTGTCTTGTATAATCTATTTAGTATGTACATAACCAAATTTTATAATTATTAAATAAAATACTTCTTCTTTGTTTATGTTTGGGTTATTCCTAAACCAATATAAATGGAAAATGCAATGAACTAATTAAATAAATTATAAATCCAATTTGCTTCAACTTGAATGGTAATGGATTATGGCTCCAATTTAAATTTCTATCCCGTTCAATAACAGATTGGACTTGGATTATGCCAAACATTGACCCAATCCGACAATATATGACCTTGGTGGTAATTACATATAATGGTTAGTGGAGTGAGAGAGGGTAGGAGAACACTGACCAGAGGGAAATATAGTATAACTATTTTTATGAGTAGAGTTATATGGCTTTAATTGGAGCAAATACATAGGTTGTTTCTTTAAAAAATGATAGTTTTTCTTAGATTATATTTGCACTACAGTATTTTTATCATTTGAGCATGCCATGAATACAATCTTTTTCTACAACTTCTTCTTTGTTGCAACAATGATAGATATTAAATAATCAAAACATCTTGCTACATATATTACTACCTCATAAAAGTATTATTTTCTAGAAGAGATAACTTATTGGCTTTCGATGGAGCAAAATAGCTCGACCAGTTTTAATTGTATAGTGTTGTCTTCAAAATTCACTATGACCTAGCACATGTAATGCACATATTATTTTATCTTTAGTAAAAATAAAACTTGCATACATGAATAATAAATACTAGAAAAAAGACTCAAACCTTAGATCTTATGGTTAGCAACCATAAGGAGAAGGAAAAATGTACGGATAGAATGTGGGATAGGGAGAGGCAGTATAAAGAAACCCATAGGATGAGAAAAATGGGGTGGGGGAATATAGATAGGCAGACATTGTCATGGATACATAATGATGCATAATAGGAGTTGGCATTATATAGTACTAGAATGTGGCATGTGTGATGCATATATTATTTTAATTTTTGATAAAAATAAAATTTATGTAAAGAAATAATAAATGCTGGAAGAATAACTCAAATCTTTGATCTTGTGGTTAAACATGAAAAATAAAGAGGTGGAAAAGAAGTTAGATGTGAAAAGGGGAGGGGGGGAACATGGATGATAAGACAAGCATCATGCACTAGCACATCATGGGAGTTTGTGTTACTATCAGCCACTGAGTGCAATATTACCTATTAACAATGTCAAACTAGAGCACTTTATGAAGCATGATACTAAAAATATTTATCATTAGGAAAATACATCTAACAAGAATAAATAAATGACTACGACACTAAGAATGAGAATATGTATCACCCTTTGCTATT
The DNA here is from genome assembly GCF_009389715.1 of Phoenix dactylifera. Lineage (NCBI taxonomy): Eukaryota > Viridiplantae > Streptophyta > Magnoliopsida > Arecales > Arecaceae > Phoenix > Phoenix dactylifera. Next base: position 33,808 of record NW_024067929.1, read on the forward strand.
TGAGTGGGGGGATGGAGGTTTGGTTTTGGTTGGTTCGCCCATGCGGGTGGATATAGGGTAGAAAAGTAGAGATCAGAACGTCCTAATAGAGAGAGAGAGAGAGAGAGAGAGACCAATGATGTTAATATATAATTCTAACATAAACTTCCATAGATCCTTCATATTAGTTATATCATCCGACTTCTCTAGGCATAGTCATCAAAGTATACAATTGAAAGAGAGAATTTTGTGTCTGCAACACTATTTTCTTTAATATTGGTGAATTTTTTTTATTAAACTTGAAATATCAATGCATGCAACTGCAAGGTGCTCGCTTGGACGGTACCATCCTTTTTTGCTTATACAAGAGAATGGAGATTAGATTCTGATTAGAATCAACCTTCAAGGGTGGGGTGGCTATAGGATAGAAAAGGACATGTCTTGAGTCATCGTGCACGGTTGATCCAATACATGGCTACGATGCATTGATTATAAAGCATCCTCGAGCGGTATCTCAACTCCACACTTCTCCTTATTCAAGGTTCTTACTATAATAATATTCAAGGAGACTAATAATATTCAGGGGACTAGGAGAGTCCACCATTATGCCACTGCCTCCTTTGCGGCTTTGCCGTGAGAAATTATTAGGTAGATGGTTTTACTAGTTAGGATTATAGGCTACCTAATGATATCTCACCCCACCATCTATTCGGATAACAAACTCCATTCCATCCTCAACCCATCTCTAGTTAACCATTGTTAGATTTTTACATGCATGGCACATGTGACTAATAAAAAGTAATATATTTTGGCTGAAAAAAGGAACAAAAAGGAGAAATCGAAGGAACCCTAAATCCAATTGTTGCCTCTCCCCAGTCCACCACCGGACCTCAACTCCATCTTGTAGGCCTTCTCCCTCCTCAAAGCCAACCCCACCGCCTCGACTCCATTGCCGAACTTTGAGTTATATGCGAAGATTTAACATCATCCAATGTTAAGCATCCAACCTTTTTGATAAGAGCAATAGGGTTTTCTCTTCTACCACTAAAAAGAAATGAGTTCCTATTTTTCAGTATATACCATAATAAAATAGAAGATAAAAGGTAAAACAGAATTCTTATCTCGAAATTCTGTTCTTAACCATTCATACGTAGGCTAGGCCCAGCTCAAGTGTTTGGAGATCTACAACTTGATTATGTTCTGCAAGTCATGTATTAAGCTTGTTGTACCTTGAAAACCATATACTATCCTCCATATCTTGCAACCTTTTGCTCTAGGATGTTGGATAAATATAGCAGTTAATTATCATGAGACTGTAAAAAGTTATTTGAATTGGTTTGCTTGAGCTTCCTCCTCCTAACAATTTCTAATGTGCTCATTTCAATAATAGAATTCATTTGAAATGATAAAAAAGAAAATTCATCAATATCTTGGCAATATTATAGTCAACAAGATGTACAAGATCATTGGTAAAAACCTTTATAACCATGAGTCTAGCCAAATCTATTGTGTTTGCTTCTTTATTTGTTATTTGGTTTCTTTTCTTTAATTTTTGTTCACTTGTACATGACCCAAAATCTGTTACACAACATGTGTGACAAATGTATACATGCACCTAGAATTAATGAGATATATTGTTCCTTTTTCTATATCCAAATAGTGGACCTTTATTGGTAGAATTTATTTACTCGTGACAAGATACTTTGCCATGATATAAACCTTGACTGTGGCTACAATATGCTTTTATTTTTTTAAAAAATTGGAACTATGGCTATGACTACAATTATCTATTCTGCTTCTGCTTTTTCTTATTTAATTGATATAATTGCTAACTTGTAATTTGATTCTTTCTTACTAGAAACTAAGCTATAATATTTATGATTAACACTACAGTGATAGAGAGATCTAGTTACACTCCTCAAGTGTTGGAGATGCTATTTCCCTTACCACTAATGGAGGTTCCATTTATATTGATAGTGATGGAGAAGTGGAGGCTACATCTCTCAACTCTTATGGAGATCAAGTGGATAAAATTGAGAAGTCTTCTGCTGTTATTTTAAAGTGTGATATGGCAAGTGAAGACTTATAAGGGCAGGTTGTGCATAGTAACGAGGTGGCCTACAAATTATACTGTGACTAACTTGCTTTTTAGTGTTGCAAGAGAGAAGCAATATTACTTCACCAAGATAAACAAACTTATGTAGGACTATTATTGCTCAAAGGAAGGACTGAAGGATCTTTGCCTAATGAGACAAATTACACTCAACCTGATACGAGAACTAATTGCAAAGCAATGATTCGTTTTACAGCTGCTGAGCAAGGGTAATGGAAAATAACTAGGTTGGTTTCTGAATACAATCATGAGTTGGCTAAACCTGAGGAGAGGCATTTTTTAAGGTTTGCACAGTCTCTAACTTCTGAGAAAGCTGGTGTAATTGATTCAATGGTGAATATAGGAATCCAAACAATTGGTGCCTACTCCTATATGGTTGAAGAAGATGGTGGAGTTGAAAATGTGATGTTTTCAAAATATAAGTGTTACAATTATGTCAATATTCAGAAAATGATGCATATTGATGTCGGAAACTCTAAGTCTAGTAAGCCATTTCAAGCATATGACAAATCAGGAGGGCATGTTTTATTAAGATGTGCAAGTTGATTAGAAGGCTAGATGTTCAACTTTTTTTGGAGGGACAGGAGATCTAGAATCAACTATAATTGTGTTGTCCCTAGAGGGTCGATTTTGATGATGCAAAACAATTGAGTCAAAAGTTGGCTAATTTATTACTTTGAGTTTAATCAATAAATTTTAGAAAGCAAAGAAGAAAGTCTTTAGTTACTCTCAAGTAAATATCATCTATTTCAAGCTCCACATCAAGAAGCTGAACTCTAAAAGGCCATAAAAATATTTCTTGAAAGCTTAGATACAAATATAGAAGATTTCATTTTGAGCTACCTCACGAGTCGACCTCAAGCTTGCAAACAGTCGACCCCAGCATATTATCGCTGACTGATATGCCTTCACGTGCCGACTCCAGCAGATTGCGAGTTGACACCAGAACAGTCTCAAAGGACAGACGGAAAGCCATGAAATTTATTATATTGATGAGTCAAACCATAAAGTACTCGAGCCAACTTCAGTTTAACAAGAGTCGACCTTAGAAAAAAGCAAGTCGACGGCTAAATCACCACGATAAAAGACAAAGAACTAGAAAAATTATTGCATTGGTGAGTCAACCCATGAAATTCACGAGTTGACTCTAGTCAAACTAGAGTCGACCCCAAAACGACTACAGTGGAAAAATAGAAAGTAGTGAAACTTAGTCCGTTGAAGAGTCGACCCCTGAAAGCAATAAGTCGATCCCAGTCATCTGATGAGTCAACCCCTAAACTGAGACATCCAACTCCACAAGTGCCACACACGAAAGATAAAGCGTAGCAAAAATAGAAGCAAGCTTGAGACAACCTTGAAGTTCATGAGTCGACTCCTAAAAATCTCAAGTCGATCTTAGAAAATGGCAAGTCAATCCTTCTGTGCCTGACAACAGTAATTCCTATTTTTTTATGAATCAGAACGACTGTTTTCATCTCACAACGACTTTAATACCTGTATAATAGCTAAAAACGTGTTCCAACCATCTCTAAATATTATAAATGCATGGGAACACTAAAAAAAAATAAGAGCTCAAGTATTACAAAGAAAAATCCACTAGAGCTAGAAAGAGAAAACAGAAAAAGAGATCTTGAAAGAGAATATCATTCAAGGTTTTCATTGTGAGCTGAAAGATCACATCCTCAACATCTAAGAAGTTGGTGAAGAGCCTTAAAGAGCATTCAAAGCAAACCAACAAAGTCAAGCTCCATTTATTATTTTGTATTCAGTATTTAGAAGTTGTACTTTATTATGCTTAAATTGTTCATACTTTGCTGTAACAAGTTTCAAAGATTGAAACTTAGAAAAAAAGTCCATCTAAACTTATAATTAGATTGTGAATGTTTTAGTTGATTTCCTAAAAAGTCAACTGGGTTTATTGTGATCCCAAAAAACAAATGGTGTAGATTTTGGTTGATTTTCTAAAAAAATCAACTAGATCAATTGTAAACCCAGAAAGTAATCAGTTAAAGGTTTTAGTTGATTGCCTGAGAAAATCAATTGGATTTGGTTGTGAACCTAGAAAATAACTGTGCTATAATCTAAGTTATAGACTATAGTAAAATTTCTAAGAAGCAAGTCTTGGAGATTGGATATTAGTACAGAATTGGCACTAAACTACTACAAATTCTGTGTGTTTGCATTGCCTATTTTACTTGTGTCGATTTTCTTGTATATTTACTTAAGTATTCATTTGCTGAAATCAATATTCATTTGTTAAGCATCTAATTTTGCTATATTTAGTTAAAGTTTTGAAAAATCCAATTCATCCTTCCTCTTGAGTCGCATAGTTGGGCAACAAGTGGTATCAGAGCTTGATACTCAAGCTACTCATTGACCTAACCATCAAGAGTTAAAGATCTATAGCAGCCCCTGTTGGAACCTCTCTCACCAAGGATAAATCCAAACAGGCCTCCACTTTTCAATGACTTAAATTATACTTATTAGAAATCATGCATGCACATTTTTATTCAAGCACTAGACTATGACATATAGAGTGTCATAGTTAATGGAACCCACTAAGATTGTTGATGGTGTTTCTCTTTCCAAACCCAAAGGAAAATGGGATAAATCAGATAAAAAGATGACACAATTGAATGGTATGTCCATGAGTGTTCTTTACTGTTTTTTAGGTGCTAAGTGAATTCAATTGCATATTTATTTGCTCTTCTGCTAAAAAAATCTGAGATAGGCTGAAAGTAACTCATGAAGGCACTTACTAGGTTAAAGAGTCTGAAATCAATATGCTTGTACATAACTATAAGTTATTTAAAATGGAGTCCAGTGAGTCTATTTCTGATATATTTACTCATTTTACAAATATCATTAATGGCCTTAAAAGTCTTGATAAATTATATTCTAACAGTAATTTGCGAGAAAGATTCTCAGGTCATTGTTAAGAATGAGGGAGGCCAAAGTCATAGCCATCCAAGAACCAAAGGACCTCAATGCACTTGCTCTAGAAGAACAGTTAAATTTGTTGATGACTCACGAGCTATCTACAAAGCAAAACCTTGAAGAAGAGGAATCAAAGAAAAGAAGGACCATTGCTCTCAAATCAAATACGTAAGAAGAAGATGAGAGTGAGGAATCTGAAGGGAATGAGGAGATAGCTCTGATAACGAGAAAGTTCAGAAGGTTGATAAGAAGAAAATGACAAGGAAAAAGACCGTTGGCTAAGGAAGAGCCGAACAAAGAGAAAGATAAAGAGCAGCCGCTAATATGCTACAAATGCAAGAAACTAGATCATTATAGAGCAGACTGCCCACTACTGAAGAAAACTCTGAAAAAGCTAAAAAAGATAGCAATGTTTCGCTACATGGAGTGATAGCAATGAATCAAGCTCAGAAGAAGAAACTCAAAAAACTGCAAACTTATGCCTTATGGTTCATAAGGATAAGATAAGTTTTGAACCCTTAAATAATTTTACTTTTGATGAACTTTATGATGCTTTTTATGATTTATTAGATGAAACTTAAAAAGCTTAGTCGAAGAAATAACGAACTAATGATAAATGAAAATGAAAATATGTTAAAAGCAAGGTAAACATTATTGCAAGAGAATCAAAACTTAAGTAAAGAAGCAAATAAGTTAAAACGAATTGTAGATAAATTCACTTTGAGTTCTGACAAATTAAACATGATTTTAGATAGCCAACAAGCTGTATTTGATAAAGCAGTATAACCCACTATTAAAACAAAAATCTTTAAAGAAAATGCTTATCAAATCTTCTAGCTATCAAACAAGAAAGATAACATGGTTTAAATGTGGTAATATCGGGTACAACTACTTTACCTATAATGATGAAGGAAATAACTTGCATGGTAAAGTTGATATTAAGAAAATTTAGATTCCAAAAGGAACTACAATAGCTAACCTGCAAGGACCCAAAAGAGCTTGGGTACCTAAAATGAAAACTTAATTTTTGTGATTCAGGTGTGTCTAACAGCCCATGGAGTAAACAAAAAATGGTACTTGGACAATGGGTATTCTAGACATATGACAGTAGATGAATCTCAATTCGTTTTTTAAAAGAAAAGGAGGGGTGGTCACCTTTAGCGACAACGGCAAAAGAAAGAACACTAGAATTGGCAAAATCAGTATCACTTCTTGTGCATTTATTGAAAATATTTTGCTAGTAAATGGTCTTAAGTATAATCTCTTTAATATTAGCCAATTATGAGATAAAAGTTTTAAAGTTACTTTTGAATCCTCTATATATATTATTTCTAATCCCAATGATGGTGGCATAAGTTTATAGGCCATAGGCATGGTAATGTATACTTGGTCAATTTTGACCATTTATCTATAAAAACCTTGCTATGAATGCTAAAATCAGTGAGACTAGTTGGTTATGACATCACAGATTAGCTCATGCTAGTATGGACCTTATCTCAAAATTAGCTAGAAAAAAATTAGTTATAGGCCTACCTAAATTAAGCTTGGAGAAAGATAAATTCTACGATGAATGCCAACTAGAGAAACAAACTAGAGGTTTTTTTTAAAGATCTAAAAATATGGTTTTAATTTCTAAACCGTTAGAACTTTAAAATATGAATTTATTTAGGCCAACAAGAACTTCAAGTTTTAGTGGCAAGCATTTTGATTCCTTTTTGCAATTTGTTCAAATATCATCTTGTGGTGGTTAACGCCTTGATTGTAGCTAGCACAGAACACAATGTAGACCAAAGTATTTTATCTTCATGGTATGTAAGCGCTACTTTTATGTAGACCAACTACTTTTATGTCCCTGTTGGTATCAGATTGTTTGTTGAATAGCGAGCGGCAAGTGAGAATATAATGGATGTGGACGTTGATGTTGATATAAATCTCTAAAAGAATGTCAGATACTGGTTTATCACTGGAAAACCAAAATGCTGTTTGTAGTGATATACTGCTACGGTTCTAGGTTTTCGGTGGGCCATGCAAAAATTGGAATTTAGAAATTAAAATTGTTGGATAGGTGGAGATAAGTTTTATTTCTTTATAGTATGCTGGTTGTTTATTATTAGAAGTGCTATTTGATTTTCTTTTTCATGTTTGTTGTTCAATTGTTGCTGCATATCCACTTTTTATGGCATTCCGCAACAATTAATTCTAGAGCAGTAGAATGGGAGCTTGGTTTAAGATTCGTAGTTCGCAAACTTCCCCTGATCTAGTTTGGACAAGTCATGCTCCTGCTTGCATTTGGGGCTAGGTATATGCATTTAAACTAGCTCCTTCTGCATACTTGTAAGCTTAGACAACTAGCTCATGTGGCATTGTTGCATCTATCATGGCATTATTGCAGTGTAGAAATTTGAAATGAAAAATTGAGGTTCGCCCTCTCAGTCATTCTACATCGATCTAGTTCATTGATCTACTTGGTTCTTGTTCAGATTCATAATGTCAACTCTGCTTATTCTGAACACTGACTAATTTTGACTTCTAGACTGTAGCTGGCATAGAACACTGTGGACCAAAATATTTCATCTTCATGGTAAGTAAGCGCTACTACTTGGCTAAGCACCTGCATATAGTGTTTGGAAATATTTCATCCTACGTATTATGTAATATGACATACAAAACCTCTCCTTAAGTTTTAGTTCTTTATCAACAAGAGCATCGTATCCAAGTCTAATGTGCTTTTTGATTGATCAAACAATATATCAAGGAAAATTGGGTAAAGCATGAAGACAGCATTAAGACATCCATCAATGTCCTGAACATAATAAAGAACAACATTCTCTTTGAGTCATAAGCTGACTGAGAGTAACAGTCGAGCATACTCAGTTTCATGCTTTTGCTAAAGCTAAAAGCTACAAGTCAACATTATTATCAAAGAGAAAAGCATAAGCTTCTTGGTTTTGCACCATTTACAAAACTTCAGAGATTTCCTTGCAGCAGAGCTCATCTAACATAAAGCACACTCTTAACATAAATCTAGAATGTATAATATAAAGTCGCACTCTAACATAAGGCTAAGCTGATGCTAACTGAAGGCCAAAAAGTTTAAGATTCAAGAATGTACAGCATCACACAATCACACATTAAGCACTCTGACCCTGAATCCCTTAGTGTGAAAGACTGATGCAGAAGAATAATTCTATTATTTGAATACAAGTACAACAACAAGAAGGACAAAAATCTCCATCAAAAACATATTCATTGAGACCCTATCCTCATCTTGTCCTTCTATATTACAGTTAAATAATTTTTGTACATCCATCCTTGAAGTTATATCACGTAGCAAATACTCCACAATATCGGAATAGCTACTTCCAGCTTCATCAATTGCTCCCTCATTTGTGGGATGGCACCACCCAACAAACCCATGTCTTTTGCAATGATCATACAATTTGTTTGGATTTTTCACTGAATTGGAGAGTGCAATGCTTATCAAAATACCATATTTTGGATAGCTTATAACCTAATAATTTAGCCTACTAGACCTATTGGAGCAACTGTCGCTTGTTGTGGGCATCCTACACAGAAAAAATTGAAAAGCAAGTTAATTATACAGCTCGTTACTTAGAAAGGAATAGCCTTATAACACAAGTATGGGAAAACAAGCAAAAAACCAGCAAAGGATTCTGAATAACAGCAAATAACCCATATTACATGCATTTCCATGGACAATTCAAATGACCATCATACATCCTAAGGGCTCTTAGTGCTCCATGGGTCTTGTCATAGGGATCGCAAGTAGGGATGCAATAAATAGGCTGTATGCATGAAGAAACATGAATATATATATTACAATACATGAATGTACATGAAAATTATTGATGCAAAATAGAACAACAATATTACAATAATTACCTAGGGTTTGCAGTGGCTGTGATAGATAAGAAAGAAACTAGATATCACATGTGAATGAATGATGCATAATATATGGGGCGTGATCATTCGGTTCAAATGAATGGATACGATGCAGTAATGAAGAATTAGACATATCATTTGCATTGTAACTATACATATCAATGCAATAATGCAATGCTAGTGAATCTAGATAGCGGTGCAAATTAATGGGTCGGTTCGGATTAGATCATGAGTGACATCGACCCACCCCGGTTTCTTATTCGGGTCCTAATGTTGGACCCAGACTCAATTCAATAGATGATCAAGTTGGTTTGGGTCGGGTCCATGGCTGACATTTTTGACCTAATAGATCATTCAGGTTATGTCAAGTCAATATATAACTCAGTCCCAACCCCCAAAATTTAGGTCCAAGGTCTAGATTGATTCTACGTTATGCATATAGAGTTCTAAAATGAAAGAGTTAAATTTAGACAAAAAAAAATTCTAGCTTCATCATAAGACATGAATATCTATTAGGAAGAATGTTAGGATACATTTAGCATTATAATTTTTTTCCAACAAGACTCAAAAAATAATTGAAAAGAGTTCCAAAAGTTGAGCATTCCTTATAGATTATACGAATTGTTATGTTTAAAGATACCTAATAGACTGAAACAGAACATGGATAGAATACCAAGTTAGTCACAGCATTAATCTACAATCTAAAAGTCAAAATTTTCATCCAAAGATATCATTTAACTATCTAGTTTGCCGCAATATCTCTTATGTCATGGGAATAAAATCAGATCAAGAAGCTTAGATTGGTGGGATGATGACCTTTGATTGCAAACCAATTAATGAATGATGGATGCCACCATTATATAAAAAGAAACTCTAATCAGGACTTTGGGAGAGTAGACTATCAATGGTCAATTAGCTTAACACCGACCCCTTACCTCGGGTTAATAGGTATATCGGGGTCGGGTTGGGTAATGGATTTGAAGATCCAAATTAGACCGATATCACAATCAGATCGGATCGAGTTGAGTAGGGTCAGAATTCAATAAGCCTATACTGTACCCAAAATGTGGAATAGGTTCAAATTTGAAACCTGATTTGACATCATAGATCCTGGATCAAGTCTAAGTGGGTCGGAGAAGGTCGGTTCGAGTTACAGGTCAACCCGACACATTTGCAGCCTTAAATATAGCCAATATTCATAGCATTAGTATTATCAACATTGACTAGAAAAAAGCTACAAAGATCCTGACCATGGCAATACGCTATGATGGCAAAAATGAACATAGATAAGTCCACATTGCAATAGATAAGCCATAAGACCCCATCTTAAGCCTTCTAGACCATCATCACAAAGCAAAAACAAACCTATATTATGATTGCACCCAGTGAAACCTGTATTAGCATGTAAGCAGCACCATAGGCTGGAGTATTCACCAAAAGCCTTTCAGGATCAAGTATGTAGACAAGATGGATACCTCTAATTGCCTAATCAAAGATAGATCAAGCATTTAGGCACTGCAAATGCCAATACATGCATAACCCATCATAGATCAAGCATGTCAACACCAGTACATGCTTAAAACTACCACGACGAACAAATAGAAGACAAATGACTAAAATAATGGTAGAAATCAAGGTAGGCTTCACATGGAAACAAGAATGATACCTGCGCAATGCATGGGGAGATAATAATTTTATGTAATAGAAAAATACTAGAAACGAATTTGAATTCATTTTTTTTTGTACGACTTTCCAAAATAAATAAGAAGTGATATTTTTGTGCAAGGAGGGCTTTCGTTTTTTACATGACTTTCTAAAATTATTATAAAGATTCCCACTAAAATTTCAATTTTTTTATTTTTTTTTTGTGCACAAGGAGAAAAATATTAGAAACAAAATATTTTTCCTTTTTGAACAAATTATTCTTTTTTTACATGACCTAGAATTTTCCTCTTTTTGTGCGTGTAGAAAAATATTAGGAACAAAATCACATTTGAAATATTTTCATGCGTGTGGACTTCCTAAAATAAATAAGAAGCAAAATTTTTTGCATTTTTATAGAACTTTCTAAATTTATTAAGAAGCAATTTTTTTTAATGCATGGAAGTTTCTTCTTTATTTATGTGACTTCCTAAATTATTATGAAGAATCCCACTAAAATTTGAATTTATTTTGATTCTTTTTATCTAAAATAAATAAGAAATGAAAATTATTTTGGATTTATTTTATTTTTTTGTGCGTTCAGATGTTCCAAATTTATTATGAAGAGTCCACTAACATTTTACATAACTTTGGAATGGAATATTTTTTCCTTTTGCATACAACTTAGGTTTTACATTTTTTTTTCTTAATGCACGTGCAGAAAAATATTTGGATAAACTTCAAATTAATTTTTTTTTGCGCATGTGGCCTTCCAAAAATAAATAATAAGTGATCTTTTTTATTCATAGAGGATTTTATTTTTTTGTAGGACTTTATAAAATTATTATGAAGAGTTCCACTAAAATTTGAATATATTTTTCTTTTTCTTGTGTGCATGGAGAAAAATATTAAGAATGAAATAATATTTCTCTTTTTCAATGAAATATTTTTCTTTGTTTTTTTTTTGCACAGATTAGGATTTTTCTTTTCTTGTGTATTTGGAGAAAAATATTAGGAATGAATTCGAGTTCGAATTTTTTTTTGGCATGTGTGGACTTCCCAAAATAAATATGAAGTGAAAATTTCCCCTTTTTCAAGGATTCATAAGTTTATTAACAAGTAATTATTTTTTGTACGTGGAGGATTTACTTTTCTCACATGAATTTCTAAAATTATTATGAAGAGTCAAGAGTCTCACTAAATTTTGAATTTATTTTATTTTTTTGTCTAAAACAACAAAGAAGTGAAATTTATTTTGAATTTAGTTCATTTTTTTGTACGCGTGAACTTCCCAAATTTAATATTTAGATAAAATTAGTGACAAAATATTTTTTCCCTTTTTTTACACAACTGTAGAGTGGAATACATTTTTTCTTTTTTACAGGACTTCCTAAATTTATTAAGAAGCGATTTTCTTGTGTATGGATGCAAACATCCCAAATTTATTACGAAGAGTCCCACTAACATTTGTGCATGTGAAGAAAATATGAGGAACCTATCATGGAATATTTTCCTTGTAACTAAAATACAATGTCTATTTAGATAAAATTATTACGAGGAGCCTTAGTAGAGAAATATTGGTGATGGCATATTTTTACCTTTTTCTATACGGTTGCCATCTTTTCTCCTTTATTGACAAGACTTCCCTAATTTATTAAGAAGTGATCTTTTTTTTGGGACGAAAACGTGAGCAAAATTTTTCTTTTTTATATAACTTCCAAAACTAATTAAGAAAAATCTATTTTCTTAATTTTTTTTCTAATTTTTCTAAAATTTAGAGAGGAGTCGAGTTTTATCTCTCCTTTCCATAAAATAGGTATATATAGAGTTTAGAAAAAATAAATAAATAAAGAAATGATGGAAAAAATGAATAATTGATGGACAATGAAAAAAATGCAATAGTAATCTTTTCAACCACTTTAATTGCCCTATACTGATACTTCAGTTGTATAAAGTAATGGGGATGAGATTCTTTTTGAACTCCTACTATCTTTGATTACCATAATCCTAAAGGAAATTTAAAATTTTTTTCATCTGTGAAGGAAAATAAATAATAAGCAAATCACTAAAAACCTAATTTTAGTATGATAGAATTTCTTTTTTGGGGGGTGTATGCAATTTTTCTTTGAGTGGAATCTTTTTGTGCATAAGAACCAGTGAAAAACTAATTTTTCTTTTATATGCTTTCTTTTGTATGAATCACAAGAAACATTACATGAATCTAATTTAGTATGACCAATTTTTTTTTTTTTTTTTGTGCATGCATTTTTTTGAGTGAAACTTTTTTGTGCATATGAAACACTAAATAACAATTTTACTTGCATGGGAATCATTGATTTACCTTTTCTTGTGCCATTAAAAATCTAATTGTAGTACGATTGTATTTATTGCATGTGTGGGGATGATTGAATTTCCGATTGAATTTTCTTTTTTCTTTTTTGTGCATGCATGTAATTTTTGTATGCATAGGAACAATTGAAATTTTTGAATCTAATTTAGTATGATCGAAGTTCCTCTTTTGTGCATGCGTGCAATTTTTTTTTTTGAGTGGAATGTTTTTTTCCATACGGATCACTAAATAACAAATTTTCTTTGAGTCCAACAAATTTTTTGTGTGCATGAATTACTAAATAACAAATTTTTCTTAAGGGGAATAAAATTTTCTTGCATGGGAACAATTGAATTCTTATGTGCATGCATGAATTTTTCCTTTGTTCTATTTGTAAATTTTTTTTTTAACATGACTTCCAAAAAATGTTTTTTTTCTATGGATTTCTTACTAAATTTTTTGAATTTTGAAGAATGGTTGAGTTTTCTCTCTCCTTTCTATTTCATAGGTATAGAGATTGGAGATTAGAGTTGGGGTTTGATCTTGAGTGGATCTAGCAAGGGACAACCATGGAGGAGCTTCAAACCTTAGATATCAGTGAAGAGGGATAGGGGAGTGGTTACATATCAGGATTAAGTGCTACCATTACACCAAAATCCGCAGGTGTTAGTGAAGGCGTAACTTGGCGCAACTTTATTTTCTTAAACCGCACAAAAGGCAGCACCTCAAGTCGACTCCGATCTGGTCTCGCCCAACCCAGACTCCGAACTGGCCTCGCCATGTGGCAGTTAGAGGCCCCCTCGAAGTATGACCCCATGCCTACCTACCCGGCGCATCCATGCTGGCAGGCGGCAGGACTGACTCAGCTAATCCGACCTCCGCCAATGTTGACTCGGCCCCTCAGGCCTCCTCCAACAATCCCCCCTCAGTGCGATGCCCGGGTTTCGAACTCGATACCTCTGGCTATGATACCAATTATCGGGATCAAGTGCTACCATTACACTAATATCCGCAGGTGTTAGTGAAGGCGCAACTTTATTTTCTTAAACCGCACCAAAAGGCAGCGCCTTGAGTCGACTCCGGCTGGGCCTCGCCCAACCCAGACTCCGACCTGGCCTCGCCATATGGCAGTCAGAGGCTCCCTCGGAGTATGACCCCATGCCTACCTAGCCAGCGCATCCATGCTGGCAAGCGGCAAGACTGACTCGGCCAACCCGGCCTCCGCCAACGTTGACTCGGCCCCTCAGGCCTCCTTCAACATTACAGTTTAGATATTAAATGAAAATAAATTAATACCGTGATATATTAATCGAGATGATAGATAAGAAGGAGGAGAAGGACATGGGTTTGGCCGATGGAAAAGAGGGATATGCGAGAGGATGAGAGGAGAAGTAAAGGTGAAAGGCATGGAGGAGAAGAGGGATAAGAGGTAAAGAAATAAACCTCGAGTGAGATGGTCAACAAATTAAGAATAGGGATGGTGGCCAGAGGTGATGGACCGGTGCGAGCAAGAGGAAGGGGGGGTTCTTGTGGGAGGTAATGGTAACATGAGAGAAACCCCAATCTATGCCAGAAATCAAATAAAAGAGTTTAGGAACCTTGCTATTTTCAATTGCTACCAAATGGAGTCTAAAATTCAAGTTTTCAATCATGGCAAGATTTTGAAATTCAAGTTTTCAAATTTGGCTGAGTTAAAGAACCATGGTGTGCTGAGGGTGGAATGGAGTTTTTTTATGCCAAATAGATGATATGGGATTTATTATTGGGTGGTCTATAATCCTACTTGGCAGAACCATTCTATCTAATACTTTCTTCTTTGCACGCACCATCTTTAGCGATCACTCTGACAATGATGGCAATACTCCTAACAAACATATAAAATAATTTCATCTTTCTATGGTACATTTGGGGAGGAAGAGCCCCACAACCATACGTGGCAACTTGCTCTTATAGAGAGGTGCAAAATTTAGTTCTAGAGAGTTCACTATCAATGTGGACAATTGTGGACTCCTTTGCCAAACAATTCTAAGCTTGGTTTCAACCCATGACCTTTTTTCAATAATAGAATAATTACACTTGCACCCCTCGACTTTCATCCTTTTATAGTTTCTTCTTTAAATGTTTCAATTAGACCTTTTAACTTTTGATTTGAGTTAATGTAACCTTTCTATGTTGCCCTTAATGATGTTTTCAAAATGATTGAAACTCCCTTAGCATAATAAGGGCTTGTATGAGGGTGAACTAATATTAGCAATTTGGGCAAATTTGTATTTCTCCTATCCCACCCATCATCGACCTCAACGACCCCCAACTTAGGTGAGCTCTTTGTCCGATGACCCTCCACTTTGTTCGGATCCTTCTTCGGTGACCCTCTAGTAAGCATCCACTCCTTCTCGCCCATTTTCAGCACATGATGGGGAGGCTATAGTCTAGTGACATGGACAATGTGGGAAGGGATCGAAGAAAGGAGGCCACCTAGGAGGTGCGATGGCAGACGATGGGTAGGCGAGGGAGACACTTGTGAAGCTCAAGCGCCATCCAACACTTGGTGGGAATGCTTGATTCCTTGGATCTCGACTTCCAGATTGCGATGGTTTGTGCCCTTTTTAATCTCGGGATCAATAATGACTAGTAAGTTCTCTCATTTTCTTCTCCCATTTGTAATCTATAATGCTCATTGTATTGGAGCTTTCATTTTAGGTAGAAGGCAAAGCCATGCACAAAATGCTGAGCTTGATCGAATCAAAGAGATCCCCCGGTGCTCTTTGATGTGATTAGCTCCTTTGACATGATCCCATTTCTTATGAAGGCCTTCAAGAACCCTAACACCATCGTTGGAGGTGGAGGTTCCTCTTAGCGACACAAGATGCACTTCAGATGCTCATCAAGCTCTCTATTGCCACTGCCAACACCCCTTTTCTCATCAACACCAACCTCATCCCCTGCCTCCTAGCAGCAGTCATCAATATGGAGGTGAGCGAGTGGGTCCTTTTGATGATCTCCAACCTCATCACCACTTGAGGGACAGTGAGTAGTGAGTGATAGTATGACACACTCTTGCTCTTGATCGATGTCTTTAATTGGTCGGACGACTCAGAGTGCTAGGATAAGGCAGGTTGCATGGCTACCACCTTGTTGGACAATACCACTAGTGAGCTCAACAGTTGATGAGCTTAATAGTGGCGCCCCCACCTTCTACTAGCATCTGATCACCGCGACTAGGAATTGGATGCAAGCGGCTTTGGCTAGTGTGCACGGACACATTGATTGACCACCAGGACCTCTTGGTGATCAATCAGGAGGTGATCTTGGTGATCTAGTGTGTTGATAGTGTCGAAGCCACTTGTTGGAGGGGCATCGAAGGGGGAGGAGGCAGGGATGAGCGAGGAGAGAAAAGCATTGAGGCAATTGGAGCAGCCGAGATTGCGAAGCAACATGAGAAAGATCATGCATCATGCGAAACTTCTGCATAATTTGAAGCCTTCAAATCCCTTGAAGATGGTTACCACTTCCTCCACTTCTGGGAGCTTGCCCTTCTAATCTAGTGGTTGACCAGGATCTACTTCCACACTTGCTGTAAAGGATGATGTTGCCGGAGGCGTGGCGGGAGGAGGCATCTAAACTCTAGTTCACTTCCATGATACCATTCTCCCTCTCTCCATTTCTTTCCATCTACCTTCTTCTCTCTTTCTCCCTCTTCCTCTATATCTTCTCTCTCTCTTTATTTGACAACAATCCACTTAAACGGGGAAGAAGATAACATGACATCACGTAATCCTATTAGTTAGTGCAAAACACTTCTCTCACTAACAAGGTCCATTTTGGAAGAAAACTCTTTTAACATGAGTGCATAACAGTCATATACGTACACTATCAGTTGGTTGATAAAGATGGGTGAGAGGGTTACATTAACTTAAATTAAAAATTAAGGGATATAATTGAAACCGGTTAGAGAATAGGGGTTATAACCGTAAAAAGTGAAAAGTTGAGGAGGTGTAAGAGTAATTTTATTCTTAATAATACTATTAACTCCTTTTTGATAAAAGGGCATCAAGAAAGAATAAGCGACTTGAGATACTATTTGGGGGTGTTTTACAGTCTGCATATGATATCTATGTGTATATAACACATATATTGCACGGGCTCTTACGTACTCCTCTGTTTAAGCGCTAGCATCTTCGTTCTTAGTTATCCCAAAAAGCTCGTATTGCAATATCCTTTAATCCGTATCGGCTATAAGGTAAGTTTACTTTAATACTGTTTGTAATAATTTAGGGTCTCTCACAAAAGAAAGCTAGTAGAAAGATATTATTTTGGTTTCTTGAGCTAGCGTGCAACCAATATAAGACTAAACATATTCTGCTTTTCATGACCTCTCACACATCACCAAGCCTATATGCAAGGTATTTTTTTTAAAAAAAAGCCTCGATGGGCACCTATAGTTTTCTAAAACATGTACATGGTTTATTATTATAATGGCATGTGCACGTTCAAATCTCAAATCTTTTTCCTCAATCTGCTTAGAATAATTGAAAAATATTGAAATCTCGTACAATCAGTAAGCATAGAGCTATCTCGAGAACTTCATGCTAAGGCTGAATCCAAGAATCCAATGATCCTGTACTAGAACAAGGTTACAGAAGCAATCAAGCACGCACACGCAAGCAAAAATTAGAAAGAATGGTAGTAGCAGGGGGAGAGAAAAAGAGAGACTCCAAACGAAAGAAGAAAAGGAGACTGAGACAATCCGAACCAAAGTAAAAGAACCAAAGAGCCTCCCCACGTTCACCCGTACCTAGAGAACTTAAAGCCACGGAGATGCCGAGCGCTCCTTCCACTCTCCCTCTCTCCGCGGCCCCAATGGACACCTCCTCCTCCCCCTCCTCGGCACCCAACCCCCTCGCCGCCGTCTCCTCCTTCCTCCAGCACCACCTCTCCCGCCTTGGTTCCGAGCTCTCCAACCGCATCAACGACGGCCGCCGCCTCGTCCGGGCCGCCGGCGCCGCGGCCCGCCCCCCGCCGCCCCCTTCGCGGCGGCTTCTCAGGGGGCGTGGGGCGGCGCCGCCGCCCAGGGGAAGCACGCCTTCGACCTGGCCCTGAGCCCGGAGTATGTCGCCAAGACGCTCGCCGGAACGGCGGTGTACACGGTGAGCAACTCCAACAACGAATTCGTCCTCGTCTCCGACCCTAACAATGGCCTCCGCTCCCTCGGCCTCCTCTGCTTTCGCCATGAGGACGCCCAGGCCCTCCTTGCCCAGGTCCCTCCTCCCCCTTGTTTTCTCCGCCTTCTGTTCTATCCCTATCCTTTCCTTCTTTACTTGTTTTTGACGTGGTTTGTTGTATAGATACTTTGTCAAGATAGATACGGGATTTTACTGAAAAAATGAAACTTTTATGTTTTCCAGGTTCAGCTTCGGCAACCGGTTTTAGGGAAGGGGGCAAGAGTGGTGCCCATTACCCTTGATCAGGTCTTTCTTTCATTATGCTGGCATCTGGGTACCATATGATCTTTGTATCTATGCCAAGTGACTGCCATCTGAAGCCTTTTTCTAGCCTATAAAATAGACTGCAAAATGCTAACCTAGGTGATTGGTGAAATGTGAGAGTGACAACTAAAATTGGAGTGCCAAGCAATGCTTATTAACTTATGCAGTGCTACTTTACGATGGACCTATGAAAGGAAATTTGCATAATAAATCAAAGTCATGTTCTGAATAGAGGCCCTATCCTCATTAGGAGGTTTTTAAAATTAACTTGAGTCTTTTGCCTTGAAGGAACGGCATGCTTGTTGGAATCCATCTTCATGGTAATCTTATGATAGATTGCTCATGAGGGAAATATTGAACGTTGGGAACTCGCACATTTTTCTAAATGAATTAAAAATCTTGCTTCTTGTGAGTGTATTTTCACATCCATTGTGCTCTTTTGACTGATTTTCAACATTAATCATGTTTGCATGATTTAAATTATTGTTGTGTTTGACAAAAAATTTGAAGCAATAACCCTGATCAAGCTACATGGGCATTTTGATGGTCATTAGGCCTCAATATTTTTCCCCTTATCTTGAATCAATAAATTTTGAGAAATTTTATTTATGACCATCAACTATTTGCAAATGTTATTGTAAACGTATATGGTAAAAAGCTTCCCAAGAACTTGACTAATCAATAATATGTAACAGCAACAACTTAGATGTTGCTTGAGGATGAAGCTTGTATCAGCATGCTGATTCTTCTTGTTACCTTTTGACTTATTAAAAGAAAATGTTTGAAGATCTGGAGGTTGTCTTCCAATATAGGATTTTTCTTGCAAAAAGTCATCTTCGTGGTAATCTTATGGAGAATGAAACTCCCAGTAACATATCACTTTATAATTTAAGAAGAATGTATCTTTGAAGTTTCTGCCAATATTTAATAAATTTTTGGGTTGTCCTCATATCTAACCATAATCGCATGTTGAAATTTGGATTAATTTAATAAGGGAAAGAATTTGTAAATCATAAAAGTTTGTACGGAACATGCTGGAAAAGTGGAATTTAAGTATCAAGATAGAGATATAAATTATGAGAAACATTTGCGTGAAAGAAAAGAATGAACAATAGATGATAAAACTTTTGCAATTGTTGAACTAATCATGCTATTTATTAAAATCTTTTACATTAGTATTTATGAACAAATTGGATTGTATGAAAAAAGTTAAAGTAATTATCTTACTTTATATAACAAGTCATAAAATTATAATCATTTTTCAACTTTAAGGCATAATATCTTTGAAAAAAACAGAAAAGAAAAGTAAGGGAAAATACTTGATTTGCCAATATTATGATGATACTGTGTTAACTTAGGCCCTATTTGGCATCACCTTCAGTTTTCAGTTAGTTTCTAGAAACATGGAAATGGAGGAAGGAAAAGTATTTGATAACCTAGTTTTAGTTTTTTGAGAACTCTTTTCAGTTTTTGGAAATTATGCAAGCTGAAAAATCTGATTTTCAAAGTTTTTGAAAACCAAAACTGCTCGTGACCACTACCATCACCTCTATTGCCACTACTGTCACCATCCTTGCTAGGCATTGTCCATCATTGGCCATGCACTACTGCCACCCGCCACCACCATCACCACCATCTCCACCACCACCGCCACCATAGTTCCCGCCAAATGCAACCCAAGTGACTACCAAAGAAGTGTATAGCTTTTAATTTTTAGAAAATAATAGAAATTGGTTTTACTATTCAAAAAATAGAATACTGGAATTGATGCCAAATGCTAGATCTTCACTCTTTTATTCCATATTATTAGGATGAATGGAGCATTTAGGTCCTAATTTCCTCCCTATTTTTCATATTTTTTGGAGGATATGTATGAAATTACATATATCATAAAATTAGTAGCTAGTTTATTGGCAATTTTTTTGGTTCAATAAATATTAAATTGATAAATGTTGAATGGTCATTAATTTGTTATTAATTGGTATTGTTGAAAGTTATGTATTGGCTGGTCTCTGTAATCGTGCCATTCGTTTATATGTCCAACAATTGTTTGTTGTTATCTAATATCACCATGCCCTAAGTTTGTTTTTTTTTCTTAATGTGTCATATATATCATATTTATAATTATTTGATATTTCTGTGCACCTACAGGTTTATATGCTGAAGGTTGAAGGAATTGCATTTCGGTTTTTACCTGATCCTCTGCAAATAAAGAATGCACTGGAGGTCTGTTTTCAATTTAATCCTATATTCCTTCCTTTGAGCACATTTTTGTTGGTTTCATTATGATGAAAGATTTAATTGTGACCATTATAGTGGCTCTAGCAACCCACACAAAATTTTAAAATGGTTCAAGCTAGCTTGTGATGATTTAACATACAAGCTCCTATCTTTGGAAATGATCTGATGTATAATATTCTTATTTCTTCTCATGGTAGTAAGTGGGGGGCAATTCCCAATGTTCTTGCCACCTTGCATAACCTGCTGAACATGTGAACTTTTCTTCAATATTTCCTTGATTTGAGATAGCAATGTGTAATACTGGTTTGATGATCCATGTGTTTTACTCCTAGTTCTCGCTCCAATTACCCTTGATCTTCATCCTCTTAAAAGAATGCCATTTTCTGATTCTTTGGTGGAATATAAGGTTCCTAGGAACTCATATAATTGATGGTAAGTAGTGAACTCGTATAATTGATGGTAAGTAATGCAATTAGACTTTTTAATGTGAACTTAAGTATTGATGTTAGCTAATGGTTTTTATATGGCTTCAGCTTTTTGTTGGCTTTAGGGAAGACTAGGTAGCTACTTTTGTGATACACACATGGTTAACTGGACAGCTTTCCCTTTTCTCTTATAGAATAAATTTTCCTTGATTAGTAGTCCAACATGACACGTTGTTTGAAACAGATTTATATAGTGCTAACTGAAAGGCTTCCTTATATTAATAAAGAGGTGATTTTTCATAACTACATGAGAAGGTTGTGGCTAATATTGAGATTCCACCTGTTGAGGATGTTAAACAAGAAAAACAAGAATCTTATCACTTTTGGTTATGTGCTTGTCATGAGTCTTCTTTAGTGAACAAAAGGGGAGCGCATTGATAAGGCCGGCCATTTTGTGGAGCATATAAGCAGTGAATCCCTGGGATACCAGATCCAGTTTCCTCCTTTAATAGACCTCTAAATGAGGCTGGTCTTCCCTTCTGCAGGGTAAATGTGTTATGGGATTGATTTCTTTTTATGTTTTTATGGTGTGATGTCAAAAAGCAAGCATGAGGCATTCAGAACCTAAGAGAGATTCTTAAAGGCTGTGTGGTTCTGGGTGCTATCATTCTTTTCCCTTTATTTTTTTTTTATTTTCTGCACTTATACTTTTCTCTCTTCCTCCTTCCTTTTGTAATTACAGCCCTTGTACAACTTATAAAGCTCCCTTCTAATTCTATTGCACCTCTAGTCTTCCAAGCAACCTGCATATTTCTTGCAGCCTGTAACACACATATTTATCCTCCACAAACCTATAAACATCAGCGATGTTTTGCTCTTGAGATCAGCTTTGTCTTTGCAGAAAGTCAAATTTAGACTTTGTATCCTTAAACCTCAGATCAAATTCTGGTCAACCATCACCAACATACTTCGGAGTTTGATTTTTCTAGATTAGGATTCTAACCCCCCACCCCCCCCAACCCTGGCTGAAAATTCAACTCTGAACCTGAAATTTCAGTAAGCTCTTAGATCAGCTCTGTCTCTTCGATCCCATCCACCCTAGTTAACCATGCCTGCAAGCTGTCCTACATACATGTCAAGTATCAAATTTTTAACCTTTTGTATGGAAATAACTATCCCTAACATATGGACCACTAGTAAGAAGGATGTAAACAATATGCCATCATTAGGTTCAGCTTCCTTATATTCCAAATATGTGTCCTCATTTGAAATTTAAAAAAATTGAAATATAATATATATATGTCTTAAGGCTTAGTCAATATTCTCCCCTTTTTATCTCAAAAAATAAAAAAATATGAAGAGGATGCAGAATATAAATATGGTAGGTTTGAATAAAGGACAAAAATAATCATGAGTTTTAATCAAGAATAGCTGAAAATGTTAATATATTTTACCCTTGGTGCAACAGTAAGGTTGCTTCTTTGTGCCCTAAGTGTCTTGGGTTTGAAAAACGGAAACAACCACTTAGCATGTGAGTGTAAGGTTGCATACTGATCCCCCTCGGACATTGCAATGGTTGGAGCTTCATGCACTTGGACACCTTTTTATATACATTATATTTTTTTCCTTCTCTTAACCTCTCTCTCCAAAGAAAGGACTAAACTAAATGTGTATCTTACTAAATCAAAGTACAAACGTACCATTTGGTGTATCAAATCTTGATGATTTACCCTAAAAAATAGTACACGCGCATCATGCTGTGTGATCACAGCCAACCATGGAATCATGTGCCAAAACACATATAAAAGGAATAATGGTAAACTATGCAGTCAAAACTGTCTGTCACATTCTCATTTCAGTTAGAACATTGTAGATAGTAGTAATGGGATCATTGCCATTGATATAAGTAGTCATTTGTACCACATGTGCCAAATGCTAGTGGACTCATGATAGCTGTAGCTGCTGTTATATGAATCCAAAACCTTGAGAGGCATTCAAAGGCTTGGGAATTGTAAGATACAACAGTATTTCAGATCTTGTGTCTTGAAGCTTTGTACATCGATGCTAACCTCTGATTACCGATTGATTGTTTTGCTGTGAATTTTGAAATCAGGTTTGCTGGAAATAAGCTTAGAATGCATGCTCGCTTGCTTATAATACTAGTTTTGTTAAGGAGAAACAAAGAGTCCATTGAGCCAAAAGGTGGTGTTACTATAGTGTTTTGCCTTTAGGTTTTGACATCTCAGCAATCCATTGAAAGGTAGAGCCCTTTGGACATTCTTTCTACTTTCTTCCATCTGCAAACTGCCTTGCTTCAATCATAACTATGCTTTGAAATTTTAATCTCGTCTCATATATTGAAACTTCCCTCTAGTGTAGGCAGTATAATTTTGATTGGATTAACAAAAGACCACCACTTGTTCACCTTAAAAAAGTATGCCTTCTGGGCATTCCGACTTCTGAGTTATATATCACTAAGTCATAATTGCCTTCTAACCAGTAACTTTTTTTTATTAGAGGTTATCATCTTTAACTCCATGCTTTCCCTGAGAAATCGTCTTGTTCATTAAGAACTTATCCTCCTTCTTGGATGAAATTTTAAAAACTTCATGCATCACCACTTTTGCTTTAAGAAGGAAGGTTGTACGTAAACAATACATAACTAAAAGTATATGTATGCTCAGGCATTGACATGCATTAGGAGTTGTTGTGGTACAAGTATACTTTTAGTTACTATAGATGCATCAAAGGTTAGCATTAGGTCCGTATCTTTTTGCACTAATTATGGATGAACTTATTGCTGATATTGAGGAAGATGTACCATGATGTATGCTATTTGCCAACAATATAGTGTTGATTAATGAGAAGAGAACTTGATTAAATACTAAATTGGACTTATGGAGTAAAACTTTAGAGGATAAGGGCTTAAAGATTAGTAGAAAAAACACAAAGTATATGGAATGTGAATTTAGTAAGAAGGGAATTGAAGATGTGGTACCAATTAATATTGATGAGCAAGAGATACCATAAATGTGTTCAATTTTGTCGCTTAGAATCTACTATTCAAAATGATAGAGTGAGATGAAGATATGTGTAGTAGAATTAAAGCTGGTTGGATGAAGTAGAGAGGTACATGTGGAAAATTATGTAATAGGTGTATATCTTGGAGACTTAAGAGAAATTTTATAGAACAATAGTAAGGCCTGCCATTTTGTATGGCCTAGAGTGCCAAGCAATAAAGAAAGTACATGCCAACATGTTGAGTATAGCAGAAATAAGAACGTTAATATGAATATGTGGTAAAACTAGAAAGAATAAAATAAGAAATAAATATATTAGAGGAGCTGTAGAAGTTGCAGAAATTAAGAATAAAGTGATAGAAAATCAATTAAGATAGTATGACCATATACAATGAAGATCTGAGGAGGCTTTAATAAGAAGAGGTACTTTGGTTTATGTTAAAGGTGGTAAGAAAAGGAGGGGAAGACCTAACATAACAAGGATGAAGTTTGTGAGGAAGGATATGGAAAAAAATTGAATAAATTAGAGATGTCCCTTAATAGGAATACTTGATGAATGAGGATCCATAAAGCTGACCCAAATAGTTGGGAAAAGGCTTGATAATATGATTATGATTATCTATGCATTACCCCCTTTGCTTACGAAGGGAATGCTTATCAAAAATTTGCCTACAAGTGCTAAATTGGTTGCTGGTAACAGAAGATCATCAGCAATAGAATTACATGAACCTGGATATATGACAATTCCAATTACATTAGAGTATAATGGATGCCTGCAACTTTCCTTAATAATTGCAAGTTGACCGATTTTTGTTTCTTGAAATCTATTTTGTTTGAAGTCTTGATTGCTGCATTTGTGCTCTCTTTCACAGTTGAAGTTGCATGATAGTTGGTACTCAGTGTTGCTTTGCCGGAGGCATGTTTAGGTGAATAGTGCTTACATACACTTTATAGCGCAAGTTTAGTTCTATTTTTCCCTACTTGATAAGCATACCCATACAAATAGGACACAATGCCTATATATGCATGCATATAAATCCGTCTTTACAGCTATAAACATAAAAATTGTCAGTTACAGTAAATATGTTTTTAGGTTGTCCAGTTACATGCAACCAAACACATACTAAATAGGTGCCTTATCATTTATGTATTCAAAAGAAGTTCGTCCTTGATAAACTTTACAGTGATTCTTTGACTTGTTGATTTGGGAGTTGTATTTATCTCTAGCCATAAGATACATATTTTGCAGTTCAAGGGGCATTCTGGTACTTTAACCATTTTAGAAGTATGCAAAAGTTTATTCTTTTGTCAGACAAAAATATGATGATTTGATCAAGAAATTCAGTATGTTGCTCTACTTCGTAATGCGCTACACTAAATATTAAGCTTCCTAAAGCAAGAAAAAAACGTATATATGTCTTTCTTCAGTTTTATGATATCATGCACAAAATTTGTAACCCACCCTCTTTCTTGTGCATGTATTCACTTTCGCTTCCTTCCCTGAATATAGAGTGATGTAATGTACCTCCAACAACTATTATTCAAGCACATTCTTTCAGAAACTAGATTTTTCACTCTTCACCAAAATCTTAATCATATGCATATAAAAGAGGCTTTCTTTAGATTTGGAAGCATATCTTTACCCATGAAAAGAATGCTATCATCTTTCATTTTCCTTTTGTATCTAAACTGGTTAAGGGAACCAACCATATCAATCTCAATAGTGCAACCCACCAAGATCCCATAAACCAAAAAGGAAACAAAAAAGAAAAAGAAGAAAAGGAAATTATCAATGCAGATGAAAGATGGTTGTGAAGCTAAATTGCATTCATCTGAGCCATGTCTCATAGGCTAAGAGCCAGTTCAAACACAATCTCTGTTAGGCTTCATTGAAACATTTAATTACCAGAACTATCAAACTTTAACTTTCACACAGCTGGGATTAAACAAGCATTCGTCTTACCCTGCTTCATGAAGTTATAATTTATCCTTAATCAAATACTTTTTTATTTAATTTGATATGCTGAATATAGGGTTTCATTTTTTTTATCAGAGATACTAATTCTGATGATAGGATCTTCCCAGCTGATGGTCTTTTTCTTTTAACACTATGGTGGAGGGAAGTGGAGGGAGTGGTTTGAGTTGATTGTGGGCAGCTGTGGCAAAATTAGTCCCATATTTCTCGGATAGATAATTCAAATTTCAGACGTTATTTACCTTGTCCCTAAAAAGTAGGGATTAGTTGTGCCTGTTGGCTACCTATCTCTTTAAACCACTCCTTGCCATCTTGATTTTAGAAGAAAAGACTTGGAGGGAAGATCTTATAGCACAGATAAGATCTTCTGACGTCCAAAAAGGGCCTTAATTTTCTTCTTCAGAATAGATTGCTTTTTAATCACCAATATTATCATTTTGATAATATATGCTGCTGCCATCCTTTTGGAATCTTGTTCATCTACATGTGTGAATCCTACTCACTTGGGGCCGGAATTTTAAATCCTTATCTCTGAACAGCTTGCTGACACCTTTGAATTTTTCAGTTAAAATCTGCAGATTTATCGAGAGGCTTTGATGGAGTTCCTGTTTTTCAGGTACACTTGTTATGCTATTTCCTACTCTTATTAGTTTACGGCCAACCTCTACCATTGATGCTGTTGCAAGATTGGACCAGAAAGGTGGATAGTGACATTAGGTTATGCTCCATTATCAAAAAAGAGGAAAAATTAAGAAACAATTCCTTAATTTATTTTCATCCTGTACAGAATATGCAACCTTTAATTGAGAAGCCAACACACATTGTTAATTAACTGGCTTTGAGAATTTATATATTTGTGTTCTAACTTCCATCATATCTGGCTTGAACACAACAAGGTTATGAATATGCAGTGATCTTTCTGAATCAAAAGTAGTCAAATGAGGATAACGATTATGTTTTGTTATACTTGTTTCACCTTTGTCATATGACAATGATGTGAAATTGCGTATCATGGATGCAGCTGATGAAATGTTGAATATTCTAGTATACATGTTCTAGTAGCTGAGGCATGTTATTATTGTTGATGTATGTAATTTCAATAAAGTTTGAGCTTTTTTTTTTTTTATTTATGCTCAGTCTTATATTTGGTGACAATCTATCATTTCTGCGTGCAGTCAGATCTTTTAGTTGTTAAGAAGAAGAACAAGCGTTATTGCCCAATATATTTTCAAAAGGTTTGTCAATATCTAGTCTAGTGGCAATATTACTATCAAGAATAGTTAAAAGTATAATGGAGCTGGTCTAACTTATCTCTTTATGCAGGAAGACATAGAGAGAGAACTATCAAAGGTTTCTAGGGCATCAAGAGGTTCAGGTGTTTCTCAGCATATCATGGTATGTGCTGCTTATTTTCTTTCTAGAAATTTCGTTCTTGCAGTTTCTTTGGCTCTCATGAAAACTAGACATGTATATTCTTTCAACAGGTGGGAAATTTGGAAGATGTTCTGAAAAAGATGGAGGTGGGAAATAGTTAGAGAGTTATCCTTAATACCCCTTGTCTAATTACTGGAGGGAGATCTAATTTGATTTCTATGTAATTGCAGATGAACGATAAGAATTCTGGATGGGATGATTTGATTTTCGTCCCTCCAGGAAAAAGCCATGCCCAGCACATTAATGAGGTGGCAGCATGATACACATGGCATCTGAATGCATCATATAAAGAAGGTCTTGAGATGTATGTATTCACTCATTTCAGGTTCCTTATTGAAGCAGGTCAGCCATCAGCCCTAGTTTAATTAATCAACAGATACCTTGGTTCTTGACTCTTATTTGTAAGGAGGATTTTGGATTCCAATTTAAATTATGAGTTTTTCGTCGAGGTCGAGAGTATGGTTTTACTGAAGTTAATTATTGTCTACCGGCAATAGCACAAGGATATGAGAAGAGATTCAAACATGAAGTTTACAGAGGAGTTCAAAAAAAGGAAAAGAGGGATCCCAAACTTTTGTTGGGGGGTAGTTAGTCCTGCTGCTGTACAGGAATGAAATTATAATTTTCTTTACAAAAAGCGATTTGGGGTTGTTTAGTTCATCAAATTATCAAATTTTAGTCAATTACTTTTTTTGTGGGATGTTTATCTTATTTCAGCCTAGTTATGCTCTGACAGGGGCTCTATGTTATGCCAGACTCAGTCTTATCTCAGCCAAATTATAGGATCCTGTTTTATGTCAGCCTCTTGCAATAATTTCTGACAAGGTTATTCTGTTTCTTGTCAGCCTCTTGCAGTAAATAAGGGTCTGCTTTTTGGTGCTTGGAACCTAGTTTTTTTTCAGCTCTGGCTTTAAGTTGTGTAGGGCTGCAAGTAGGTCGGGTTCCAATTGGGTCAAAGAATCGAACCCAAACCTAATCCACCAATTTCATTTGGATTGGATTGGATGAGATATAACATTAATTTTATTAAATCCATCAGATTTTTTGGGTCAAATCAGATCAAAAATAATCATACACAAACCATAATGAACACATACAAATTTATTATCTAATTATATCATAAAGGTATTATACAATAAAATAATGGTATGCCACATGTAAACATTATCCAAAAACATGTTCTTTATAGGATTTGATTCATAACCACTTAATTAACGATACATATTATGGACTAACTATATGATAATAGAAAACTTCTTGCAGGGGGAATCTAAAGTATATATTGTACTAATTTGAGATCAGTTTGGGTTGTTTTGGAAAATTTAGTGATCCAAATCCAATCCATATTTGAAACAGGTCATATTTTAATCCAAGCCTATTCTGCAGTGCCGGTTGTATTGGATTAATTTCGGACTGGTTCCAAATTGGAAGTGGGTTAATTCAATCCATTTGCATCCCAGATGCGACACACCCTAAATTTCATCCAATCCACCTGCATCCCCAATTTCATGCAGTTCATAAAGTTAATAACAGATGAGTCCTGAATATGGATTCTGCATATTCTAACAGCAAGTGATCGCTGAGATCCATAAAAAAAACATTTCCAGGCCTACAACTTGCCTGGTGCGGATGCAATTAGCCACCTTAAACGAAAAGTTTGATGGACAGTTCAACTTTGACTGCTCACTAAGCCTTCTCTTTGTTCTGTTAACCACATTGGAGAATGCTAGTCAGAAACTAGTCCTGGCTGGAACAATTTCCTTGTTGATAAGGGGCACAATTTCCTGTCGATAATGGGCTGGATTTGGGGCAAAACTAGGAGTGACACTGGATATGTCAGATTAGACAAGATCTGAACCAAAACCTGATAAGATAATAATACTTATATTTAAATTCATGCTTACTTACTGGATCTGATTCAATTTGTATTCGTGTTCAGATATTCAACAGTTTTGGGATACTTTTTTAAACATTATTCTTTATTAGTATTTTTATACAATATTTGAAGTTGGTCGTAAGGTCAGATGGAACTGATGGAGGGTTGATGGTAGAGTGAAAGCTACTTGTGTAAAGAATATCCAGCTATGAAATATTTTCAAGTGAAATATTACTTGGTGAGCAAGAATTCACAATACCAACCCCAAATAGCTGGGAAAGGCCGTAATGGTTATTCATATTGTTTTCCTATCTCTGATATCATGATATGGCAATATTATAATATTGGAAAGATTGATTTAATCACTAGAATATTTTTATATGTAATATATATGCATTTTTGTGAATTATCTCTCGTACATTCCACTAATAGAAATTGTTGGCCATGACTTCATTGTTGAAATATATATCTTAAATTCAATTGCTTTTATCAAAACCGAGTTGATGCTATTTGATAATTTATTAAAAATTGGTGTTACCGTGAAGAACGTATGAAAAAGACTCATGGATTTCTATTTATATTTTAATAAGTTGGCATAAGTTATTATCAAATTATTTACTGGGTTATCGTTTCCACATGATACTTTTATGGTTCTCCCTCAAGCTTCAGTCAAGGGGTCGTAAATGATCGTTGATGATCTTTTTGTGATCTAGATCACCCCTTAATTTAATCAATCTTGATACTCAAAAGTATATTCTTTCCTATATCATTCAGCATAAAGAGTTGAGATCCATGATAGTTTCCATTCATCCAAAGAAAATGAAGACATACAATTAATTGAAATAACATAAACAGAAACCTTAATTGTTAACTCATTTTATGTGAGAGAAGGACCGTTCTAGGGGGAATACTTTGAACGAACTAAACTTTCACTCAAGAGGAAAAAGTTGTTAGACAGAGGTAAAGGAGTTTAGAAGCCTTGTACATGTTATATGTGTTTTATTGGAGAAGAGAGAAAAAAAGCCTTAATTTCATTTTTGATTTTATAATTGATGGTGTTCCATAAATAACTTCCCTTGGGTGGTTTACACATAAAGGTCTTCCTCTCTCTGGTGATTTTTGGTAGTTTTCTCCATGAATAACGTCTTTTGATGGTTAATTCCATGAAGAACTCTTTTAAACTTCCTCTGCATGACTTTGTATATGAAGGATAATTGTTGAAGTCTTGTCTTTCAAGTATTATTATTGTCAATCGGTAAACAAAACCTTGATCAATTTATCGTTCTGTCTATTTACTATAGTTGGTCGATGATTAATTCATATTGGGTGTAAATAATTATTAGTTTGTATTATTGGATACTCTCAAAACTTGATTAGACCTAGATTTGGGATCCAAACTTGATTATATTCTTTTGATCAGATTGTGTTAATCATTCCCTTTGCCACCACGAGTTCACATAATTTTGCCATATACAATTCAGGTAAGATCTAGGTCTAGCTGCATTCATCTTTTTTCTTTTCTTTTCTTGTCTTTTGTGATTTTTCAGTAGTGACAACTTGAAGGACTCTTCAACATCTTGCCTTCAGTCTAGTAATACTTGTAATACTTTCTGGCACCTCCATTCTCGTTCCCATGACACCCTTTCTCATAGCCTAGGTTCTACAACCTGTTCTGTCATTGGTGTTCCACCATGGATCAACACTTCTTCCTAGAAAATGGTCCATAGTAAATGTTACATTTGAGACAGATTTGTTAGTGTCAGTCTGAATTGTCTAACATGCTGATGGTCTCTTATGAAATGGATTGCTTGAATTCAAAAAATCAATCAAGCTTTTTTCTTAAGGGTATTCCAGATGCATGAGACAATTCCCAAATACTGCATATATAATGTTGATGTATCGCCAAGGTGGGGACAATTGCCTCAATCATCCTTCCTATCTGCATATAAGAAAGTTTTATGTTGTATCTTCCACCCGTGTATATATCATATAGAATCATAGAAATGCTAGGGAGAGATGTAAACACCCTAACAGTTACACCACTTGAAGGGTCAGGAGAAAGGGTGTGGTTGAGCTAGTTACAGGGTGCTTGAAGGCATTCAATAACCGGTGACGTCAAGAGTATAGATCTTAGCTTACACGAACAGTTGCGGTCATTTGATACCTAAGTTGTGTACTCTGTTCTGCAAGCCAGTCTAGCACTCTATAGGCAGGACTCTCACATGAGCAGTACAAAGACGTTCTAAGAACTAAAGGAAGAACTACTTATTCTCTTCAAAAGCTGTCACTAAATATGAAGGTGTCCAAATTTTTGTTGGTTTAGGATTTAATTTGCTAATATAAGTTCATCCTTTGCCTCAGAAATGAGAACACTCCTAGCTTGCTGCAGGTCTGACAAATAAAGCTGAAATATAGGCCTCTCATGTTCAACTGACATTGTCCGACTAGTTGCTGATGCCATCAACATAGAAGGAATGCGTGAATTTCCTATAGAGGAATGAACATGCGGCTGTGGCCCTCTTTGGTAGCTAATGTCATGATTGCAGCCTTCTTCATTCTTCCATTTGTTGAGCCAACTCTTCCTAATGTCTCAGAAATCTGTCTCTTTTTGTGCTTCTGCTTTGAATGTCTTTGATTCTACATTTCCCTTTCTTCATGTCCTAGGGGGATCACATATTTTCTGTTACCCAATTCATGGTCTCGCCGTTTTTTGTTTTTGGGTTTGAGGGCTGTGGAATGAAAAAGAACAAGAATAAATCGTTTACATCATCAAACTCATCACATTATCAATTTTGGGCACTTAATATGATATTATGTGAACACATTCCCCTCTTATAACAAGCACAAATAAGCTATAGAAGCTGTTCTTAAACATGAACATGAATTCTGGCCAAGTATTCCACATCCCTATCTTCCCTTGAAATGAGCTTTGAGACACATGCCCTTATAACATTGTTCCTTGTTTGGCTTGACTGAAGTTTGACTGCAATATGGCATACCTATGTGGTTGCTATCTTGCTATTATATAATACACCTCAGTGAATTGGATTTCCTGGCGAAATCCTATGGAGTTACCAGAAGCACCGAGTCATTCAATACAAATCATTGTGTTGAAGGGAAAGCTGGAAAACGAAGGATTAGACTAACTGAATATTAATTCCACTTCTCCTTTTTGTCCTATCAGGAATTCGACCTTTGAGATTGTTGTTTTGGAGAAATCTATCAATCGGGGGGTTTAAAATCAGTAATATGAGATTGATGATATGGGTAACTTTTACTTGTGAGTTATCAGTTCTTTAACCATTCAGTGGTTCGAGCACAGATTCTCACTGGGGATTGGAATACTTAAAAACTCTTGAAGTTTTTCAAGGTTTCCTAATGATGGAGGGATAGATCCAACAAACTGGTTGTTCTCCAAATTCCTTCAATTGGTAGGAAAACACAGTGATAATTAATGAAAAGAGATAGAAGCGAATAAAAAATGAAAGGTTAACAGCGGAGTTTTTGCAGCTTAACAAAGAAACCAACTCACTCAAATGTTTGGAATGGGACTGGAGAGTTTGTTCGCACCAAGCCAACCGCAAACATCACATTACTTTTAGGTTACATTCAGCCTCCAAGAATCACTAAACCACTTTTAACTCAGAATCATGAGGTAATCTTTGAAGTTCATACTGCATTCAAAGAAGCTTACATATTAGAGGTTGCTGATAATCTCACCATGCTTTTAGGCAATGATCCGGTGAGGCCAAGAAGAGATGGTGGCATCAGGATCTATAGTTCCATGTCAATTGGAAAGGGAAAGATGGAGCTAATTGAAAGCCTCCCACGTAGCTGAAGCCTGCAGGGTTTAGCTTCAAATTTTCCTCAGAAAGCTAATCTTAGAACTAGGAGTTCAATCAGTATCCCATGGATATCTTCTAACTCACTGAAACAGTGAACATTCTCCAGCTGAATGCACTTGGCCTTCGGTTGTTTGCAGTAGTTTGCAGCAGGAAGTGCCGTTGCATGCAGCTTTTGATTAATTATAAGCTTCTCGCTTCCGCTGGTTGTAAGAGAACTCTGCAAAGCCCTTTGTGGTGGGAAATTCGAGAAATGGGACAATGCTATGTTAGAATGGCTCTAAAGAAATCCAAAAAAAAAAGAAAAAGGAAAAGAGACCATCAAAAAAAAAGAAGACCAATATTTCCAACATAAGGAGGGCAGTAGTAGCTCAACGAATTCAACAAAGTGCTAGCTTGTGTTCATCAAAGAGATCAGAAATAATTCAAATACTTTCCTTGCCCTGCAATCCGGCCATCATAACCCAAAGGATGGCGCTGCGCATCAGTACTCACTGCATAAGTTTTGTAATCGGTTGAGCATGGAATCCTCCAAGTACTCCACCTCGAAGCAGGCATAAAAGCCTTGAAAGTGTGTCCTCGTTTCCTGCCAAGCAAATGCTCATTGTCTTCCTGCTTGCAACCATGATGATTTCATAGTAGGAGGTTTCATAGAAGGAGGTCGGACCCCTTGGCATAGTTCTCTGTGTTCACCGTGCTCGGTTTCATCCCTCCAATTATCTTGTTTCGACACTATGGGGTCATTACCTCCACTGAAAACTCCACAGTAGTATGTTGCTCAAATTAAATGATTCGTTGCTTTGGTAATGGAGATCTGATAACAATATTTCAGAGATGAAAGTACTGGAGGTCATCCCCAGCCGCCATCATTCCCCCCCTCCTTCCCTGATCATCTCACCCCAAACTCCCCACCGAGCTTCGGATCCCCCTCCCCCTCCGAGCTTCGAGGACGACCCCGTGCCGTCGAGAAAGATGTTCTACCCCTCCGAACTGAGAATACGGCGGTGGCGGCAGGCGGGATGTGGTTCGAGGAGATGAGCGGCCATGGATGCAGGCAGATGGAGGCCGAGTTCGTGAGTTTCAAGGCCTCCGTCCATCTCGTAAGTTTCATCTCCCCCTCACCTCTCCATCTATCCTTGCAGCCCCATCTTCCTCCAAGAACTCCTCCTCTCACCCTCCCCTCATCGGAGGCCCAGGCCGCGGCTTGTGGCAAAGGAGAAATTGGATCAGGCCATGGTCCATCGCAAGAAAAGAAAGAGTAGGGCTGCTGCTTCCGCTGCGTCCCCGAGGAACGTTCGAAGGGCTCGGAGGCGGCTGGAGAAGGAGATCGTGAGAGAGGAGAGGAAGTTGGGTCCTCTGGAAGACGACGTCGGAAGGGTATGTTCCTTTAATTTTTCCTTCTAGTTCTTGAGTTTTGATCATGGGTGGGTATTCAATGCTTTGTTCTTTTTGGCATCCAAAGTTTCATTTTAATTATTAATGGTTTTTTGTTTTTCATTTTCTTGATCAGGAAGCTTACTGATAATTGCACTGGTCTTCAAGGCTTCCTTGTATTCAATGCTGTTGGTGGAGGCACTGGCTCAGGCCTGGGCTCTCTTCTCCTTGAGCGTCTGTCCGTCTCCACCTCCTTGAGCGTCTGTCCGTCTCCACCTCCTTGAGCGTTCTGTCCACCCACTCCCTCCTCGAGCACACTGATGTTGCTGTGCTTCTTGACCATGAAGCCATCTATGACATCTGCAGGCACTCCCTGGACATCGGAAGCCATCTATGACACTGATGAGGTTGCCATGAAGCTCTGGCGGCCCACCCTGAAGCTTCTCCTGGTCACCATTGGGGATATTGGGGTCCCCGATGGAAAATGATGAAGCTGTCATCAGTGATCCATTTGATATGATCCATTCGGATATGTGTAATATATAATTAGATTGCTCAAAAGAAGAATAAGGAAGAATAAGGAATATAGGAAAACATTGTCCCAGCCACTGGCAACTCTTTCTATATCAATTTATCCCATGGTGGCATGCAAAACCAGAATGGAGTTAATTACTGAGTTACACAATCAAGTGTCAATGATCACAATGGGAGTGAGATACTAAAGAAACCAAACATAGTGGAAAATCTATTTATTGTCCTAATGATGATGTGTGTATCGACTTACCTCTTGGAGGAGGATCGGAAGCATGGAGGGAGAGAGGGAGGCTGAGGAGACGAAGGAAAAGGATGCGGAGGGGCATCACATAGGAAGGATGGGTTGGGACTTTGGAGCAGAAAGCATGCACCAGAAAAGAGAAGTTTGGCCAAAGGAAAGACTATAGAGTGGCCGCTTTTTATTTATTTATTTTTGTGAGGTAATAATGGAGGAAGTGAGACATTTCTTCCTTTTATTGATTGGAGTAAGAGATATTTATAGGTATGAGTGGGAGAACTTACAACAATTTCAATGCGGAGACATGTGCATCAAGGAAGATAGAGTTTTCATAAGATTCCTACGACTATGTACATTATTTTATGAGAATAGGTTCCCCTAAAGATAAAAAGTGTGAAGGATCTTGTTGAGGTCTGCCCAAATTGTAGTAAAATTTTTTGAATTTCTCTGTAACCAAATTTGCCGGCTTGGAGCAATGATAAGTTGGTCCATGCATGCTCTTCTCCACGATGCGTGGATTTTCCAATGTCTCCAAGAGGTCCAAAGAGATTGCAAATCCCTTGAACTGAATATACTACTTCAATGATAGCGAAATGTTTCTAATGAAGCGGCATTTAATGAACAAGTGTGTAGATGTTTCAATATATATTAGCACCATACAAAGAGCACCCAAAAGAATCTCCCCATCCATTTTTTGCAAGTAATTTGCCCATCCACGGCTGCTTACTATGAAGTTATTGTCTTTAGTGAACTTCCAAATCGGCGCATTTGCGATTCTTGAAGGCTTAATTGGGGACAATATATCCTGTAGGAACTTTAGCTATCTTAATTTATCTAAAGAAACTGGACCAAGCAGCTTCATACTCCATTTCAGTGTTCGCCAGTTCCATTGGGATGCAAGAGAAGCATTTTTCTTTAAAGTTATTTGAGTATAGACCTTCAAAAAGAGAAGACAGAGGTATAGAACCAAGCCAATATCTTCCCACAAACAATTTTTTTCTCTATTTCCCAGTT
Organism: Phoenix dactylifera; assembly: GCF_009389715.1. Taxonomy (NCBI): domain Eukaryota; kingdom Viridiplantae; phylum Streptophyta; class Magnoliopsida; order Arecales; family Arecaceae; genus Phoenix; species Phoenix dactylifera. The sequence continues at coordinate 70,169 of NW_024067929.1, forward strand.
TGAATTGAAGGAGGTGCAATTCCAAAAGGCATCTAGATTATTGTCGACACCCTTCCAAATGGCAGAGATTTTAGCCAAGGATCATGTAACCCGCATCCCAAGTTTTCTTGTAACATAATAGGCATTGTGAATTTGTTCTCACCAGTGTGCTTCTAAGTCTTTAACTAACTTCCAAGCCCATTTTGCAAGCAAAGAGAGATTCAAGTTAGTGAGGATTATTAGTCTGAGGACCCCTCAGCAAATACTTTCTTAGTTTATTAGACATTGGAATGCATTGACTCTTCCACTGCCCCGCCGTCGCACCCCCTCCCTCTCCTCCGCCCCCATGGTGGGGAGGTGCCGAAGAAGAGGAAGACGAGTGGTCTTCCCCTTCCCGTGGCCGCCGCCGGCGATGATGCCCCTGTCACGGAAAGGCCCGGTGCCCTCCTCCTTCCCACGATGGGGAGGGGCCGAAGAACAGGAAGAAGAAGGGGGCGCCCTCCCCCTTCCTGCGGCTGCCGGCGGTCACAACCCGCCCCCCTCCCGCGTCCGCCACGGCCCGGCGCTGTCGGCCTCGCGGGAGGAGAGCATTTCCCAGGTGGCCAGCCGCGGCCGCCGAGACTGCCGCGGGCACTGCCGGCCACGGCCCGGCCCCATCCCACGGCCGTCGGCGGCCCCGGCACGGCCCCCTCCCGCGGCCGCAGCAGCCTGGCCCTCTTCCAGCGCCGCCGGCTGCGCGGGAGGAGAAGAAAGGAGAACGGGGGAGAGGAAGGAAGGAGAAGAAGAGAAGAAAAAAAGAAAAGAAAAGGAAAAAGAAAAAAAAGAAGAAAGGGAAAGGAAAAAAGAGAAGAAAAGATAATTTTAAAAATAAAAAATGAATAAATAAATAAATAAATATTTATATAAATGAATGAATGAATGAATAAATAAGATAATAAATAAATATATTTCAATATTATTAATTATTTACACTAATAATTATAATATTTTATACCTTTATTATTGTATTATACTATAAATATTATATTATATTACATTACATTATAATACATTATTATGTTATTTTAAATAATTTAATATTATGTTATATTATGAGAAATTAATTTATACTAATAATTATAATATTTTATACCTTTATTATTGTATTATACTATAAATATAATATATATTACATTATATCATAATACATTAATATGTTATGTTAAATAATTTAATATTATGTTATATTACCAAATATTAATTTACTCTAATAATTATATTACTATTATGCTATATTATAATAATATTATTTTATATTACAAAAATATTATCTATCCACAAAAAGTCATGCATCATTTAATCAATCCTGTTGATGACCAATCCTAGTATTTTGAAGATAGACTGGCATAAAGTAGGAATGGGGCCGGGTTTGGGTTGTATTTTTTGCACGACAAAATAATTGATCTTCTTTCATGACATCAACCACTAGATCGTACCTGTACAGATCTCCAAGTAACTTGTGCTCCTTCATTCATTTCTCTGCATAGATCTTGAAGCGACCATTTTGTGATTCAGTGGGATTCATGTGAAGGAAAGTGAATCATTCTTTGGTTCGAAAGATACAACCCCTGTCCTAAGAATGGAGGGTTGTTAAAATTGCATTGATTTGAGTGATCATTTTTAAGAAGCAAATCGCGAGCTGATTTTTTGCACCGCTGAATTAGTCATGCAAAAAGTTTCTCAGGCCACATGGGAGGAGATGAAATATTGGGTCCTCAGAAAAATTAGGAGAGATGGAGAACCACAAAAAGTAGTCGAAAGTTAAGGAGGGTTGTAGGCATGGAGAAATTTTAGAGTGGAGTCAGCAGAAACTATAGGAGAGGCCAATGAAATCTTCACAAGAGATTATGGCGAGTTTTTGGATCTTTAGGGATTCCCCTCCACCCCCTTGGGCCCCACCCTAGCTTCACGACTAGAAATCCTTTGATACAATAACTTTGTCTGGTAATTAAGATATCACTCAAGTTGTTTCAAAATTTTTATTTGCCTTTGTTAAAGAGAAATGAGTATAGTTACGAAGCCATCCCGGAATCAGCAACCATCTACCAGCTTCCTTAATTCGGGAGTGCCAGAGAAGAGACTCCTCAAAGGAACCCTAGGGCTTGGGTTTATCTTAATGGCTTTTTTGGTGGTTATGCCTCCCGTATTTACCATCCTTGGAGGCTACCAAAGCCCATTGCCAATTTGGCTTCGTGAAGTTCGAGTATGGGCGAGAGGAGGTAAACTTTTGTTCACATTCTTAAAGTCATTTGCCAGGATATTTTCAACATTGTGTTCTAGTATTAGGCCCAAAGCACAATGCATTATGCATGGGAGACAGTACTCGTTTTCATCATTTTTCAATTACAATATTAATTAATAATTTTCAGAAATGATTGATTTTATAAAATTAATTAATTGTTGTCGTTGTAGTTGTTATTATTTTGGTTGTTGTTGGTGTTCTGTTAGTTTGATTTCACTTGAACAAACTTGGTCAAAATCCTGATAGAATGCCCGTTCATTGAACCCACAAACTCACCCGAATACATTTGGTATTGACCTATCCCGTTTCAAGGACAAAGCTAGATAGGAAGGCCTATAAGTTGTTATTAGCTCAGGTTTCACAATTATATTATAGTCTATTGAAAGCAATGATAGTTTTTCCATAAAGAGAGGATTTTGACCGCTAGGTTGGTACGAAAGCTGAAGTTGGATAAAAGAGGTCAGTAAAAGCCTAGTACATGCACGCTTCTCATATGTGATGACTTCAATCCAAATATATCTTGTAGCCTTTTTGCAAGTGGGGCTGTTTCCTTCTAAAGTGCCAATCTTATTTTGCCACTCCAAAACCAAGGTTTCGAATTCTAGCCATGAAAGAATCTACTGATTTGGATCCCATCTGACATTGTTATTTGTCAATATATTGTAGAAGAAATATGATTTATTATGTTAACTTTTACAAAATAAAGTATTACTCTCAAAATGCTATAGAGTTCTATGTTTGAAGTGATAAATAGTTCATTAGATGAATAGTGAATAAATAAAGCAAATATTACAAAATTATCAGAAAACAATATTTTTTTAAGCTTTTTTTTTTTCTTTGGGAAAGGGCTCATAGGTAATGGGCTATATAATATGGTTGGTCCTCTCGCAAATGCCCGTAACTCACTGAACCCTGATGATGGTAGGACTCGATCCCAAGTTATTTGGCATAACTGCCAAAAACTGTACGAACTTAGCATTTACACCGTCCTTGAACGGGAGTTATACATGGAATGAACCAATTCATAATGTGTAGGTTTTGTGATTTAATGATTGGGAGACAATTCTTATTTTGCCCTCTTGCAATCTTGCCTATTTTTGGGAAACCATATTTTTTTTTTGGCACGGCAGTGCATGAGGTGTTAGACCTAACACAAGTCAGATTTTTATACCTAATGGGACCCAATTTGGTTGCGGGAAAGCAAACCCCAATCAGCTAACCCTAATTATCACATGTCGTCTTTATCCCTGGCTTAGTAAACTTTGGTATTTGGTTGAAATTTTATAGGTTAGTGGAATAAGAAGTGTATAAAAGTAGGATAGAAGAGAGATCACCTCAGTTTCCTTTATGGTAGGATGGAAAGAGACCCAGATTGTCTCATGTTTTGGCCCCCTGAGCAAATAACTCTTTAAGTAACCATGTTTTGATGGTTTATCCTGTAACCAAACATACCCTATAAACTTTACTTTGGTGTAAAAGATATTGCAACTTACACTTGCTGCAATTCCAGCTCCATGTCACCTCACTTACTTGGCATCTTAATCTACTAGCGACCAAACAGGCTTCCAGTATACATTTCCTTGTACCTTTTCCCCATGCCCTAGCTCATTAAGTATGTGTATGTGTATCACTTGTAGGTTTAGAAGATGGCTTTGTTGCATCTAACGGACCAAAAGATAAGCTTCTTGGGGGTCTATTACCTGCTGGGTTTCATGAAGGAACCTGTTTGAGCCGATATCAATCTGCATCATACCGGAAAGCATCACCTCACTTACTTTCCCATTATCTATCAAGGAGGCTGAGAAAGTACGAAGCCCTCCATAGGAGATGTGGGCCAAACACAGCATTGTACAACAAAACCATAGAACAGTTGAAGAATCGTCACAACAACGGGACTGCCGGGTGCAACTACGTTGTATGGATACCGTTCAGTGGCTTAGGGAACAGGATGCTAACTCTTGCTTCAGCTTTTCTTTATGCTCTCCTTACCAACAGGGTCTTACTTATCCACCCAGATGCTAGCATGAGAGACCTCTTTTGCGAGCCATTTCCTCATACCTCATGGCTTCTTCCTTCTGACTTTCCCATGAAGGGGTTCCCGAAATTTAGCCGCACAAATCCTCGGTGTTACGGCAAAATGTTGAGAAGAAAAGCTAGTGCTAACAGTAGTGATGATGCTGCAGCGCAGCGACCGCCTGCTACTGTCTATCTTTATCTTTTTCATGATTATGATGACTTTGATATGCATTTCTTCTGTGAAGATGATCAACAATTTCTTCGGAAGATCCCTTGGCTGGTTATTGAATCAGACAATTACTTTGCACCATCTCTCTTTTCAATTCCATCATATGAAGAAGAATTAAGCAGGCTATTCCCCAAGAGAGATACTGTTTTTCATCATTTGGGACGTTATCTTTTCCACCCAACCAATACAGTGTGGGATATGATAACCAGGTATTATCAAGCTTATCTTGCAAAGGCCAAGGAAAGGGTAGGCATCCAAATAAGAATTTTTAACAGAGGTAGTCCATTCATGCATATGTTGGATCAGATACTTGCATGTTCTTTAAGGGAAAATTTGCTGCCTGATGTCAATCTCAAAGAACCAATTGTTTCGACTACAAATAAAGTAGTATCGAAAGCTGTTCTTGTAACTTGTTTGCACTCTGAAGTCTATGAGAAGATGAAGACAATGTACTACGAGCACCCGGCTGTTACTGGTGAGATTGTTGGTGTTTATCAACCAAGCCATGAAGAAGTCCAGCAGACGAAAGAGGAGACGCACAACAAGAAAGCATGGGCAGAGATTTATCTTCTGAGTTTGACAGATGTGTTGGTTACAAGCGCCTGGTCGACATTTGGATACGTGGCTCAAGGTCTTGGGGGTTTGAAGCCATGGATTTTGATCAGGTCTGAGAACATGACGATGCCAGATCCTCCTTGCCGTCGAGCCTTATCAATGGACCCTTGTTTTCATAACCCTCCCACTTGCTCCTGCAATGGCAAGAGGGATGTTGATAAGGTACTGGTCTCGTATGTGAGGCATTGTGAAGATTTGAGCTCAGGCCTCAAGCTGGTTCATGAAGCTTAGTGGCTGTTTCTTACCGACTTCGCATTTGGATATGCTAGAGATCCTACTAGATATATGCTTTGATTGTACAAAAGTCACTAGATATTTGATAGAACTCCACTAGTTAATTGCGTTGTATATAGTTCGAAAAATGTAAGTGGATGACATGACCAAAGCATAACCTTATAATTTCATGCGCAATATCAGATCAAATTTGCAGCCTTTATTATTCTGAGACTTTCCTTGAAGGAATTTAGTCATTTTTTGTACATCTGGATTAGATAAACTGATCGATAATATAATGTGATCTATGATAAGTTTGAATACAAGCATTGATTCTAAACCTATAGATAGATGATGAAAGGATTAAGGCATGCAAAAGCTTGGACAGTTCTAATAGCCTCCAATTTCTCCATGGCAGAATCTCTCTTTTGGAGGGGGGTATTAAATCTTTGTTTTAAGCAAGAGCAAAGGTTCCAACTGCCTTTATTAAAGATATGAAACCTTACAAAAGCTCTGACTCAGAAGATGGGAAGCAACAAAAGTTTTTCATCAAAAGTGGGGGTTTACAAGAAGGAAGGGGGGGATAAGTCATTACAGAGAAGGTAAAAACCAGACATCTGTCCGAGGAACAATGTCACTCCACAAGAAGAGAAACAAAATGCCTTTTATTAGAATGCAGAGATTTTCATGCCAAAAAAAAAACAAAAAATCATTGTTTGTTTCCACCAGAGGCACCAAGAGATAGATATGATCAGAGTTTCAAGCTTTGTTGGGTCACGCCTCGAGTCCAGAGTGCGACAGATGCCGCACGCCTGCATAGCGAACCACATGGGCATGCAAGGCTACAGACCATATCAAAGCAATGACAAATTCCTAATTTTTTTTAATCAATAATTTATTCAAAGCAATTTTCTAAAGTTTCAAAAGTACCATAAGTCAACATAAATCCAATACTTTAACTAGTTTATCTAAAATGCCAATAACTGAAGGAATCATCAGAAAATTTAGCGAACTCCCCAAGTCTCGAATGGTCAGGTGTCTATGCATCTGGATCTAAAAAATAAAAAAAAATATGATAATGAGCTATACTAGCCCAGTAAGCAACATAATATCTCGGAGTGGGGTCAAAGCATGTCAGATAATTAATTAAAATACAAAATAATGACTGAAAAATAAATCACAAATAAATATATATTTTTAAAAATTTATTAAGCATTTTCATAAAAACTTTGATATTAGAATTCCAACATCAATAGGCTATAGCCATGTAACCTAGTGGCATGGGTCACACAAAGTGCCAAAAACCACTATTGTTAACCACTGATAGCAACAGTGTCCAAAAACTACTATTCTAATTATCGGTGGTGTGGTGTCAAAACCGGTTCCTCACAGATTACAAGTTGACAGGGCCAACGAATAATCTCCATTAGCAGGGGCCAGAACAAATCATAGCCATGCTGAGAAAAAATACATACAAAATAGATTTTTTATAATTTGCCTAGTCACGTTTTTCAGATTTCACAATATATAACATTACTTTAAAATGATTATTAACATGCTCGACCTATTTAACTAAGCACAAAATATATATCAAAATTTAGTTATGGGATATTATCAAGCTTATCTAGCCTAGGCTGATGAAAGGGTCGGCATCCAAATCAAAGTTTTCTGAAAGGGACCTATTTCAATTCATGATGCATTAAACCAACTTCTATCGTGCTCTTTAAAGGGGACGTTGTTGCGCGATATCAATTTTGAAAAACCACTTGTTTTAATTATAACTGTAGTTAGATCGAAAGATGTATTTGTTAGCTTCTTTACAAACTATTTTCTTTGAGAAGCTAAAGGCGATGTATTGGGAGGAGCCAACCATTAATGGAGAGAGTATTGTTGTCCATAAACCAAGCCATGAAGGGTAATGGCAAACACACAAGCTGATGCACAACATTAAAGCATGGCAATGATATATTGTCACGCCCCCAGCCCATTGATATTTGATGGGGGATGTGGCATCCCACCACACATGTAGGGTTTGTCTCCACAAGCATACAAGGTGACAAAACGTGAAGCAAGGATACTGACCATTCCAACAACACAGGTAGGATAAAAATTTCTGAACTAATTCTTGATTTTCAAAAATTGGATTGGCGACACGCCAAACCCAAAACAAACCTACTTTAAACATTAGGTTCGAACTACAAATTAATCAACATGCCAACTTTTTAGAATATTTAAGAGGTCCAACTGGCTTTACGAAACCACAGCGTCATGCAAGGAGGCTTTCAATACAACATGGTGTTGGGGTCAGGTCCAACTTTATAAATTTAGGACCTTGCTTTAACCTAACTTCCCAGTCACTACCTGTCACCTTCTATGCCTCGGGAATGAAGCAAGTATAACAAAAGAAGCTTGAGAACTCATTAATGTATGATACACCGTAATTTATTTAACTAGAGAATTGCTAATATAATCCTAAAGAGCTGTATATAAATTATTTTCTGTATAAATATATAATTTTAAAATATATTTTATAAACCATTTACCAAAACCAAAGTTTCATATACATGCAAACACGTTTAATAAGCTGCTTATGTCCGTTTCCAAAAACAGTTTCTCAATACATCAATTTATAAAATTAAGGCTACATTTTTTTCCTCTGATAAGGCCTAAAGTATCCTATTTAATCCTTCTAGAATGGGTTCAAAGTGCTTTATTTAAACACTGCAAAGTAGATCCAAAAGTATCGTTTTCAACCCTTGCAGAGTAGTACAAAACTCCTTATTTGACTTTGAAAGTAGGTCCAAAGTGACCAAGTTTTAGAACAAATTATAAAGTGCCAACATAGAGCCTTTGTTGGCAAGGTCCTAAATGTCACTAGATTGAGAGTCCAAAACTAACACACAATAATTTTACTAATACAATTTCATCTTATTTTGCCAATTGTATTGATGGCTCAAATAGTTTATGAAATCCTCAAATCATACATGAGTATCCAAAATTTTTCAAATATTTGATAGACATGCATGGTTTCAAAATAGTATTTCAAGCACTTCCAAAAATATAAGGTTCACGGTTTAATGCAAAGGTTCCATTTCTATGTAAACATGACAGTAGTTCATTATGATAAAATACATGGATTTCAAAAATATCCACTAGTTTCAATGTCATAATATTTTCTTGCTTGATCCAATTTATATGCATACAAAGAATATTTGGCTAAAACAAAGATTGAAGTGTAAGTTTAGATCTCATGTCATGGGTATCAATACTCGAGCCATATTATTATGAGCATAACATGTGCCAACGAGAGAGTGCTGGCATGAATAATATGTGACACCATATCGACTTAGCATAATACAGACCAACATAGTTTGAACTTTGCATAATTAAAAAAATTTATACAATTTATTTCAAAAAAAAGAATTCACAAAGTAGATACACAATTTCAAAGGTATGTTGTAAAATTAGTATAAATATATTTTAGAGATACGTAGTTAAAATTACTCTAACTAGTTTACTTATTGACAAGCTCAAATCCAACAAGAAGATTCCTATGCAATCTTCAAAATTCTGTTCGTTCGATTCCTGTCTAACTAAAAATGTGCTAAACAGATCGTTGTTAGAACCGACAAACAAGGTTTAATTTAATTTTACTCTTACCTTTCCTACTCGAAGAATAGCGGTTGTAAGAGGTCGATTCACAGGGAGGTGATTGGAGTTGCATAAAAATTAGAACGTTCACTCGGATTCGAAATCGATTTTTGAATAACAAAAAAAAACATTATGTCGGGGATGTTGATAGATTCTCTAGTCTACCGGAGAATGATTTTTATTTAAAAATAATGAAAAGACAAGTTCTTAGAAATCAAAGAGCATTTATAAATTCATGAAATGTTTAACTATTCAAAGGACTACTTTGGCATGGATGAAAACAGTGCTAAGAAGATTGAAACCTGGAACATAAATTGCATAAAAAAAAATTTCATATATTGCATGAAAAAGAAGAAAGATTACAGAATTTGAAGAACGGAAATTAAAAACAACAGAAATTACAACTTTAGCATAAATAAAACTCTAAAAAAAAAAAACTAAAAACCCCAAAACACATGCTCTTAAAATAAAATTCTTAAAAAAAAAAGAAAAAAACAAAAAATCATATTAGAACATGCTCTGTTTTCAAAAGAGAAAATAGAGCATTTCCTTCAAAACGAGCCCTCTCCCCTGTTCCTTCTTGAACCAGCCGAGCACTCCTGTTACTTGGCCTCCACCCCGCACACCGAGCTCTCCCTTTGGACGTGAGCTCCTCCCCTTTTATAGATCCTCACCAGAGATCATCCACATGATTTTGCGTGGAGAGGAGGAAGAACGGGTGCCTGGGATTTTGGCAGGTGGATCCGGACGCGTTGTGGCTGGATGGATCATGGATTGCGGCTGGATCGGCTCCGGTAATCTGCTGCTGTGGCCGGAAGAAGAGGAGATGGGAGCGTGAAGAGGGCAGACGCTGAGGATGCCTCGAATCCGGAAGGGAGAAGCGGGGATTTCTCGGAGGAAGGCGTGGAAGCTTTGATGCTGGGGATTTGAGGGAGAATCACGGGCAGAAAGGACGTTGCAGGGTCGAAGGAGACGCGTGGGATTACTGGAGGAGCTGGGAGCATTGGTTATAAGAAATCACAATTTACTGTCATATCAGATATAATATTCAAAACAAATAAATTATTTCTCGTGCAGAGATTTTTTAGTGGCTCAGCGAAGCGCCAACAATAACATTCATCCTACCCCAAGGATTGAGCAAAGATGGTTGGTTGAGTTATTTCCTGAATGGTTATTAAAACAGGTTAGACGTTGAATCCTATTAGGTCTTTTATTATATTCTACGATCGGAACTTTGAAAAATTAATTATTATCTGACTTAAATATTTTTAGGTACCGACTATGATGGAGAGACATTGTTCCAATGAATTAATAGTCCTTGCTCGAGGTCCGAACAATATTGTCAACAAATATGATGGGTTCATTATAAATGGTTTTAAATTTCATACAAAAAAACGTGAAACATTTAGAAAAATCCAAAATAGTGGAGTTAGGGTTGAGGCTGTTGCCCAAGGTGACAAGCCAAGAGGGGGGGGGGGGTGAATTGGTTTCTCTTAATTTTTACTATCTTACTTATGTCAATTGATGAGTTAGTGAAATAGAACAATGCACAATACAAACACACAAGAAGTATAGTGGTTCGGTGCTCTCCTAAGCACCTACGTCCACTCCCCAAGCGACCCCTTGGGAATTCATTATAATCCCGCGGATTACAGTTGGATTGTTTTCCGGGCTCACAATCCAAAAATCTTTACACTTTGATTTTCCGGGATCACCAAAAACCTATGTTGGTTTTACGGGCTCACCAACAAACCTTCACAATTAGTTTTACGGGTTCACCAATAAACCTACACCGTTGGTTTTACGGGCTCACCAACAAACCTTTACAAGGTGATTAATAAAAGAAGGAAGAAAGTTGAAGTTCCTAGATGAGCAAATATAACATTTATAATCTACAAAGAAGAGTTTAGAGAATAGTTATCGCTTGATGAGACTTCTCTCTTCTTTGTCAAGAATGCTTCACTCTTCAAGGGTGGATGGAGCTCTTAATATCTCTTGGAATCTGCTCAACCACTTTCTTTTGACTCTTGAATGAAGCACTTGGATGAAGAAGATTAGGGCACTTGTCTTTCTTGTGTAAGCTTTGATATTTTGCAAAAGGATGTTTCCTCTGATGAATAGTGTCACTTTAAATAGTTTCCTTCATCCATTGGACAAGCCCCAATGGTTAGAATTCAAAAACTAGCCGTTACTCACTGTTGGGAGGTCAAAAAGTACTTCTGCAGAACTAGCCGTTATGCTTCTGCCCGTGCTTGGGTCGACTTAATTTTTACTGGGTCGACCCAACTTTCACTTGGGTCGACTCAACATTTACTAGGGTTGACCCTCTCAGACCACAGAACCTTGCATTTCAGCCTTCCTTCACTTGGGTCGACTCAACATCTTTTTGGGTCGACTTAAGGTTCAGTTGGGTCAACTCAACTTCCACTTGGGTCGACCCTCTCAGGGTTTCCAGAAAACCTATTTTTGAATGTCCTTGCCTTTGGGTCGACTCATGTTAACTTGGGGTCGACTCAAGTTTGGGTCGACTCAAGTTTCATTTGGGTCGACCCTCTCAGGGTTTCCAGAGAACTGTTTTCTTGAGGCTTGAGGATTGGGTCGACTCATCCTTTACTTGGTCGACCCAACTACTGTTCATCGTGCCATTTTTGCAGAAGTGTGCCAGATAGTTTCTTGATGTGCCGGGATCGACTCAATCAATCTTGGGGTCGACTCAATCCACACTTTGCTGCAACTTAAGGTTAGATTCATCCATATAAACAATGAAATGCATATTTATCTTATTATACTAATGTACTGAGAGTGACAGACTTATAAATGATGTATCGAATTAACTTGTAACATACTCTTGATTATTGTATTAATCATCAAAATACCACTATCATCCTCAATCTCCCCCTTTTTGATGATTACAAAATATAGAGTATGAGCCTACTGATACTTATCTTAAAATTAGTTTTAAAAGGGCTCAAGTTGCTGAATTTCAGCTTTTCAAATTTGAGAGTGAAGTCTTCCCCTTTTTCATCCAAATGTTTCCAATTTGACCTTTTGAATTACTCTCCCTTTCTTTTATATTTCATTAAAGATGAAACTTCAAAAATTTGAGATAAAGCATGAGTTTCAGATTATGTATCGAGGTGTGAAAGGTATGTGCCAAATTCTAAAATTCTATGTGCCAAATTTTGAAATTCGATTTAAATCTTAGACTTTAATATTTTCATTGTTACAAATTGCTCCCCCTTAAATGTATATCCTTTCCTATTATAATGTTCAACTTGTTTGTCAACTTATTTCTCTTTCCTTGCTCAACTTATTTCTCTTTCCTTGCTTCTCCTCCTTTTTGTTATCATCAAATAGGTGCATGGGAATAGACACAATAATTAACAAACATTTCAGTTTCATTGATCAAAATGGAACATTGTAGTACAATAATGCCAAAACAAAATAAATACAATGTTCCTCAATCAAAGTACAAAGTACATGATCAACACAAAATACATATGAGAAACTAGATACATATCCTAGGCTCTAATCATAATGCTAATATCAGCCTAGGGGGTATCTAATGGCTGTGATCTAGTCCTCATCCTCGTAGCATAAGTGGCGAGGGGAGGTCGAGCCTGATGGGACTGAGTCTGGCGTGGAGCTCGGTGAGCTGGATGACTCTGTGCCGAAATCTCTGACTCAGCTGCCTGGGGCACAGATGGTCCATGAACCTCTCTCTCTCCGTAGAGCTCCTATCTGCTCTCTAAGATCGCTGATCTCAGCAGTCATAATATCCAATCTGCTCGTCAGTCCATCAGTGATAGTCCTCGCCTGAGCTGACATAAGCTCAGTCATCCTACTCCAAAACTCATTTGTGTATCCCGCAGGAACAGATGACGAAGGTCCAGCCTCTGAAGGTGCTGTAGGATGATCCGTAGGCTCCTCATCCTCAGGGATGGGGTCTCCAATCTCTGGTGCATCACCCTGAATCCTAGCTCCAGCACGTACCCACTGCCCGTTCACCTTCTCATAACCTATGCGAATAAGGGATCGTGCAGTGTATGTGTCAGTGAATAGTAGATGCCTGGAGATCTCTCCCTCTACTGATATATCATGCTGTCGGAAGATCAGGGTGAGTATCATACCATAAGGCAGGAAGACTCTGGAGTTGCATATGACCTTTCTCATCTGCCTGAGTATCATAGCCGGGAGATTCAGGGGAATGCCCTGAATAATGTGCTCCATGACAACCAGATCTCGCTCAAAAATGAGATCAAATCTCCCGCTCTTCGGAAATAAAATCCGACCTATGAAGTTATGCAACAACCTCATTTTAGCTGAAAGAGAGCTTGCTATTACATTTTCAGAATAATCGAAGTCTTCATTCTCAAGAATCAACTGCAAGGCTCTCAACTTGTTTTCGGGCTTTTCTGGAGTTGCTCCTTCACAGGGGAGATGAAGCAACTCACTCAAACTCTCTTCGAAAACTCTAACCATTACTCCTCGAACTTCAGATATAAGCCCTCCCATTCCAGTTTTCAGGAAGGCATAGAACTCACGGACCAATCCTGGGTAGATCACCACATCTAGGGAGCAAAGATACTCCCATCCTTGCCTTCGGATCCATTCCCCCAAACGAAACCCTTCTTGATCCAAAAACTCGGAGTGGATCCTTCTCCCCGTGGTAACCGGTCTCCCCGCAAATTTCGCAAGTTGGACTGAAGGGGAGGGAGGAGGAGAGGAGGCTCTACACGTGTCTCACCTTGTGGAGACACTGTAGAAGGCTCTGCAGCAGCCCTATCCGCACGGATGATCCGTAAAACCCTCCCGGATCGCTTGGCTACGGCTCTCTTGGGTCCCATTTCTTCAAGATCTTGATGTAATCTACTGTTTGGAGATGATTGGAGGAGATTTGAGAGTGGAGAATAGGGTTTTCGGAAGAGGACAAAGTGAAAACAGTGCCCTAGATTGCTCACGGGTCCCCCTTTTAACAGTGGGGTCCCGTCGTTGGGTCGACTCTATTCTGGGTGGGTCGACCCTAGTTCAGAAATTTTTCTTTCTCTTCCTTTTTCCTTTTAAAAATTTTTCTTTCTTCCAATCCTTACAAATTCTTACTGGGACAATGATACATGAGTAAGGAATCTATAGATGACTAGTTTGACTAATGTTTCATGGGTTTTTAGAAATTGAAGGAGTGTATCATGAGACTGCTTGCTCCCTTTATATCTCCTCAATAAAAAGGATCACATATGCCTAATTCCCTCCTAAGCGTGCAAAATATATCTTCACTCAAAAGTTTTGTGAATATGTCAGCTAATTGTTTCTCAGTACATACATGCTCATTACATATGTTTCCATTTTGCACATGATCTCTAATAAAATGATATCTTATTTCAATGTGTTTGGCTTTAGAGTGCTGAACCGGATTTTTAGTAAGGTTGATGGCACTAGTATTATCACACTTTATAGGAATGTTATCTAGTTTAACTCCATAGTCCTCTAGTTGTTGCTTAAGCCATAATACTTGAGCACAACAACTACCGGCAGCTATATATTCAGCTTCAGCCGTCGACAGTGCTACTGAATTCTGCTTTTTACTAAACCATGATACTAAGTTATTTTCTAAAAATTGACATGTTCCACTAGTGCTCTTCCTATCTAATTTGCATCCAGCAAAATCTGCATCTGAGTAGGCAAGCAATCTAGACAAGAGTCTCTTGAGTACCATAATCCTATGTTTGTAGTTCCTCTTAAATATCTAAGGATTCTTTTAACAACACTTAAATGTGACTCCTTAGGATCTGATTGGTATCTAGCACATATTCCCACACTAAACACGATGTCTGGTCTACTAGCAGTAAGGTAGAGTAAGGATCCAATTAATCCTCTATAAAGCTTAATATCAATCCTTTTTTCTTTCTCATCTTTGTCTAGCTTACTAGTAGGATTCATTGGAGTGCCTACTCCCTTGTGATTTTCATTCCCAAACTTCTTTAATATTTTCCTTGTATATTTAGTTTGATGAATGAAAATACCTTCTTTGGTTTGCTTGATTTGTAATCCGAGAAAGAAACTTAGTTCTCCCATCAAACTCATCTCGAATTCTCCTTGCATTAAATTAGCAAACTCTTTGCAAAGATTATCATTTGTGGCACCAAAGATTATATCATCTACATATATTTGTACCACTAGCAGATTTTCGTCTTTTCTTTTGAGAAAAAGTATTTTATCTACATTTTCTCTACTGAAGTCATTATTTAGTAGAAATTTGCTTAATCGATCATACCAAGCCCTAGGTGCTTGCTTCAATCCATATAATGCCTTATGTAGTCTAAACACATGATTTGGCAATTCATGATTCTCAAAACTAGGAGGTTGCTCTACATATACTTCTTCTCTATAAAACCGTTTAAGAATGCATTTTTTACATCCATTTGATACAATTTTGAAATCCATGAAACATGCAAAAGCTAGAAGTAATCTAATAGCCTCTAATCTAGCTACGGGAGCAAATGTTTCATCAAAATCTATTCCTTCTTCTTGATTGTATCCCTTAGCTACAAGTCTAGCTTTATTTCTTATAACTGCTCCATTTTCATCTAATTTATTTCTAAAGATCCATTTTGTTCCAATTACAGAGTTATGCTTTGGTCTTTCAGTTAATGTCCATACCATTACTTCTTTTGAATTGATTTAATTCTTCTTGCATAGCATTTATCCAATTGGTATCTTTTTCAGGCTTCTTCATAAGTCTTAGATTCTAACTGTGAAACAAAAGCAAGATAATCATTTAAATTTCTAAGAGAGGATCGAGTTCTTACCCCTTGAGATGGATCACCAATGATTAAGTCTTTAGAGTGTCCATATGCATACCTCCATTCCTTTGGCAAGTCTTGAGATTGTGGTGGCACGCGATTATTTTCCTTATCTTGATTTGGCACGTCATCAAGATTTAATTTTTCAAAGTTAATAATTCCTGCATCATCATCAAGGATATTTTCTTTCCTAGCAGACTCACTATCAGACTCATCAAATATAATATTAACTGACTCTTCGACAACAAGAGTTCTTTTATTAAACACTCTGTATGCCCTGCTAGATGTGGAGTATCCTAAGAAGATACCTTCATCTGACTTGGCATCAAATTTACTTAGATCCTCCTTGCCATTGTTTAAAATAAAACATCTACATCCAAAATACACTAAGATATTTAGCGGTTGGTTTCTTATTCTTCCAAAGTTCATAAGGAGTTTTCTTGGTTATAGGTCGTATTAAAATCCGATTTAGAATATGGCAAGCAGTGCTTATAGCTTCAGCCCAAAAGTATTTTGGAAGATTTGACTCGCACAACATCGTGCGTTGCCATTTCTGCCAAGGTCCTATTTTTTCTTTCAACAACCCCATTTTGTTGAGGCGTTCTAGGTGCTGAAAATTGATGTGAGATACCATTTTCATTACAAAATTCTTCAAAGTGTTGATTTTCAAATTCAGTTCCATGATCATTTTGAATTGCTATTAAGGTGAGCTTCTTTTCATTTATGATATAATTATAATGTTTCAAGAATGCTGAAAATGCTTCATTCTTATGTGCCAAAAATGAAACCCATGTATATCTTGAAAAATCATCTACTATAACTAGTTCATACTTCTTCCCTCCTAGACTCGCAGTTCTAGTGGGTCCAAATAGATCCATATGTATGAGTTCAAAAGGCCTAGTTGTTGATACTATATTCTTTGATTTGAAGGATGATTTTGTTTGTTTTCCTAATGAGCATGGTCCACAAATTTTGTCCTTTTCAAAGATCAATTTTGGCACATCTTTTATTAATTCCTTCTTGACTAGTTTTGATATTAATTCCATACTAGCATTGTTAGATGTATGCCCTAGAAGCCAATCTGGCTGACACATTATTAATTCTGGGACATAAATTTGTACTTGACTTTATTATTATTGAATAATTAATGGGCATCTTTTCATTCATATTATTTATGTGTCTATGAATCGTCCAAGGAATTAATAAGATGATGATACATATTCTCAAGAGTTGAGAATTTGAGCCATATATCATTAGTGTTTAATTTCTAAATGCTCCTGATCAATGGATCGTCACGAGGACGGTGATCAATCCGATCAGTGCACAGATCACTTTTCTTCTAGATGGACGAGACTCGAGTCCACAGTGTATGGACATTGAAGTGATAGTGTAGGTGCTTGTTAGAGAACAAGGGTACTGAGCGTGACCAAGACAAGAAGTCACTTGGATGTCTATCCACTCGTCAGTGACTTGCTTGATGTTGCAGTAGTATGACTGGTCCTTTGACCTGCGGTGCTTCGGCTACTCACAGTGAGGTTATTGTAGTTTGACTGCACATACACATAGTCTCTAGCCATATGGGTCCTTGTAGTGTAGATTGGCTGCAATAAGTTCACTGTAGGAGTAGGATAAGCACCTACATGGAATCTATCGACCTTGATAGATGAGGAGAGATCCTATGTGATTTATTAGACTGAGTTCTAAGATCTTGGCCAGGGCAATAATATAAAGTGGAGAAAGAGTTTTCTACTATCGAACTCAAGTCGAATAAATCTAGACATATGACAGACGATGGGGTTTGACGAGTTATCCATGACCTCCGGTCTGTAGGAATTCACGATAGAAGGACTGTATCATACGATAACTGCACCTAGAGGTTCATCATTCTATTCTGCTGGGTGGCCACTACATACTGCTAGGTGTCACTGGTGGATGGTGAGACTCACAGGGATCATCTTGATGGTCGATGAACCCTGATGAGTTGAGTTGAAATTGTTTCAACCCATTGAAAGGAGTTTTCAATGATATTATGATAGAGATCGTAATATATCTCACTACCAGTCAGAATAGAACCTATGGGGTCACACACATTAGAGGTAATGACCGTTCCGATGGTTGAATGTGATTAGGAATCATAAATAATCAATTAGATTGATAAATGGATAATCCGCTAAGAGTTAGTGGTTGGAAGAAGGAACAATTGCAATCGGATTGCAATTTAATTTAATTAATTAAATTTAATTAATTGGACTTGATCCCAAGTTCTACTTGGAGTAGGATCCTTGGAGTCCTAATTAGATTAGGATTTCAAATTAAATTAGAATCCTATTTGGAATAGGATTTCTAAAGTCCTAATTGTCTTAGGACTGAAATTTGAACAAGTCCTGATTAGATTAGGATTTTCTTAAGTCCTAATTAATTTTAAATTTAATCTAATTAATCTCATGACTCCTAATTGGATTAGGATTGAAGAGTTCAATAGATTCATGGTTCAATTAAATCCTAATTAGATTAGGATAAGGAGGAAATTGAAATGGGTTCATAAAATCCTATTTTGAATAGGATTGGACTCATGAAATGAACCCAAACCATCTTGCCACTTAATTTGATTAAATGGCTAATAAAATGGGTTATGAGGGAGGGGCCCACGCCCCTCCCCTTGGGAAGTGCGTGGAAGAAAAAGGAGGGGCGCAAGCCCCTCCTTGCTGCCGAATTGAAAGGATAAGGGTGAGCTCCTTAAAAATAGGAGCTCATCCTTATCCTATGGGAAGTTAAAAAGGAGGAGGGGTTCGGCCCCTCCTCCAAGGCAATTTTCTGTGTGTACACGGCAGCAAGGTCCCCATCTTCTTCCTCCTTTGATCTGCAAGCAAGAGAAAAAAAAAGAAAAATCTTTGGTGGCTCTCCTCCTTCTTCCTTTTGGTTCCAAAACAAAGAAAAGGAAAAGGCTGCGCAAGGGTTTTCAGATCTTTCTTCCTTGGCTCTTCCTTCTTCTTCCTCCTCTCAAGAAAATCAAAGGTTGATTCAAAGAAGAGGACTTCAGCCATCAAAAGCCATCTCTGCAAGGAAGCTAGCACCCCGGGAGATACGTAGGCTTCGATTGAATCATTACCTCGTGTGGATACCCGTAGAGGCCGGACGCGTGTGCGGCTTCCATCGAACCTTCTACAAATCTACGTGAATTAGATTTGCGGAGACCATCTACCCGCACAAGGTGAAGATCTGATCTTCTTAATGATTTTAAAATGGTTTAAAATAATTTAATTCTAATCTATCTACAAACGAAAGTTTTTAAAACACGTTCATGCGATGAACGGATCCCGCATATATTTTTCCGCTGCAATCTGAAAATTATTTCGAAATTTTCATGGCATATGTGGGATGCTAACAGTGGTATCAAAGCCAGGTTATGTAGATTAAGATTAGAATTAAATTTTTCAAGGCATTTTAGATCTGAAATTTAAGGGATTATGCTTGCTGAAATTTATATATGCAGAATTTTTCAGCTTGCTGATTTTTCTGCATACTAATTTTTAGATGCTTAGATTAATGATTCTAAAGCTTTGATAATATGATTACAAATATTTAGAGTCAAATCTAGCATGATCAGCAAGTCATGAGATGAAATAATCAGTTAAATATCAGATCTGAAAAATAATTTTTATGCATGTGATGCGTATGGTGATGATCATGGATGGACCCTTTGAATGTGCTGAAATGTTCTGTGATGTTCTGTGATGCATGTAATTTTTAATTTTCAGATGCCTGCGTGCATCTTAAATTCATGTATTAGAGACCTGCGTGTCTCATGAAAAGGGTTGTAATTTTATTTTTATTTTTATTTAATTTTTAAAGCAATCTGGGATGTAATCTGTGATGTGTGTTGCACGTCGATGGTTGATCGATATGTACATCAACAAGCTCAACATGCGCGGATCGAGATCAAGGGTTGATTGAAGATGGATCAAGGAGTTGATCACAATTGGACCTAGAGGATCAAGATCGAGTCAAGAGTTGAAGACGATCAAACCAATTGACGTGCATGTGCTTGTAAAATGACCCCATCCTGGATC
The DNA here is from genome assembly GCF_009389715.1 of Phoenix dactylifera. NCBI lineage: Eukaryota > Viridiplantae > Streptophyta > Magnoliopsida > Arecales > Arecaceae > Phoenix > Phoenix dactylifera. The sequence continues at coordinate 90,023 of NW_024067929.1, forward strand.
CATGATCATCACCATTTAATTTTATTTCCTGGATGTTTAATGCTTATGTTTATGCGGATAGATTTATATTTGCATGAGATGTGAATACGCGATCGAGTGAGACCTAAATCGAAACCTTCCTAATCAGTCGAGGGTGAAACCAACATGAGTTAGTCATATTTGATTAATTGATCTAATTGGTGTCTAGGCAAGCCTATAAGGTGGTTACTTAATTAGGACCTTACTCTCTGAGTAAGGGGAGCCTCCCACCTGCTTACCTGGCCAATCGTGTCGATTACCTCTTATGAAGAACTCAAGTTGCAAACACTAAGACTTGATTATGCAATATTTAAGTCCATAGGTCTTCTACCGTAGTAGAGCTGCTAAGGTCTTTTCGGTGTTGATTTGTCTCGGCTGGACACAGTGGGCAAGTTGCATCGGAGGGCTGGACCTCTCTATTAGACATGAGATGTTGTGGGATAAAGGTGGGGTTTGGGCACCAATAACTGTTAGGTGAGGACCCAATGACGACTTTATTTCTGCGGTTATACGGTGGGTTTGACTTAACTAAGTAATGAGACCAATAACTGTTAGGTGAGGTCTTCATCACTTAGAGACCAAGTACCACTGCAATTTGCTTGAGAAGCATTGTACAAGAGTTGTACACTCATCCATTTATATGTCACCAATAACTGTTAGGTGAGGCGGCATGTAATCGGTGAGACCGCAGTACCCACTAAAAATCCTAGTCGCGTAGGGTTTTCGTTTCTCCATCAGGGGAGTATGAGGGATTCGAGAAAATAGTGGGAGCATATTTATTTTAAAAGTCCCTAGAACAAATTAGTTCAAGTACAAAGTCTAACTAGAATCTTTACTCTCTACAGATCACAATGTCAGCTTCAACCCTTTGACCCGAATCCTTAAGACCAATATGACTGACCGGAACCAACTATAAAGACTGGCTTAGGACCTGAAAATTGTTCTGAATTGTGAGGAAAATAGGGTATGTGCTCGAGAATGATTCCCTAGGCTACCAGCACGTCCTACTGATGATCAGCGTGAGACGCATCAGAAGTGGACTGATGACGACATTAGGGTCAAGTGCTACATCATGGCATCCATGACTACTAACGAACTTCAATGCCAGCATGAGAACATAAAGACTGCTAGGGAAATACTGGCTCATCTGCAAGAGTTGTATGGTGAGCAGAGCCGCACTGCACGCTTTTGAAGTGTCCAAGAGGCTCTTCAAGGCAAAGATGCGCGAGGGGCAGTCTGTTCATGATCAATTGTCTGACTATGATCAAGGATCTCGAGAAACTTGAGAAGCTCGGTATGTCCATGCATAAGGAACTGCAGATAGATCTGATCCTGCAATCTCTTTCTGATTCATTTGGTCAGTTTATAGTAAACTACCATATGAATAAAATTGAATGCACAAAGACCGAATTATTGAATATGTTGGTAACTGCTGAAGGGGCCTGAAAGGTTCAAGGGGCTCTGTTCTGGCTGCCTGAGCTGACTTCTGGTTCCAAGAGAAAGTCTACTTGGAAGAAAAAGAAGCCTGCTAAGAAGTAAAAGAAAGACAGAGAAGCCTAAGAAGGAAGTTCACAAGAAAAGGGCTAATGACATTGGAAAAATGTTTTCCACTGCAACGTCGACGGCCACTGGAAAAGGAACTGCCCTTCATACCTCGAGAGCCTGAAGAACAAAAAGGCAGACACACCTTCTGAAGGTTATGTTAGATTTGCTCGTAATTGAAAACTAATCTTACGGTTCTTCTAATTCTAGTTGGGTTATAGATTCTGGTTCTAGTGCTCATTTGTGCACTACTATGCAGAGTCTAAGAAAGTAGGAGGCTGGCGGAAGGTGCAGTGACCCTTCGGGTTGGCAACGGGGCAAGAGTTGCTGCTGTGGCTGTAGGCACCTACCCTCTGCGATTGCCGTCTGGATTTAGTTTATTGCTCAAAGGCTGTTATTATGCTCTTGCTGCTAGCAGGAATTTGATTTCTATTTTCATGTTAGCACAGGATGGTCATGTTTTGTCATTTGACAAAGACTGCTGTTCTATTTATTTCAGAAATAAATTAGTTGCACGTGGTTCATGATTGACAGTCTTTATCACTTGCATATTGATGTATCTGTGAATGGTCTGGAGCAAGTAGTGGATGCCATAGGATCTGAAAAAGATCGAGGATGAGATAAACCAGAAGTATTTGTGGCACCTCAGGCTTGGCCATATGGAGAGGACAGAAGAATAAATTGGAGAAAGATGGGCTTCTCGGCCCATTGACTTATGAGTCATATCCAGTTGTGAGTCCTGTCTTCAAGGAAAAATGGCTAGATACCTTTTGTAGGACATGGGGAGAGGACCACTGAAATACTTACCCTGGTTCACACTGATGTGTGTGGCCCATTCGATGTGCTAGCCAGGGATCGTTATTCATACTTCATTACCTTTACCGATGACTATTCACGATATGGGTATGTGTATCTTATGAGATACAAATCTGAGTCTTTTGAAAAGTTTAAAGAGTTCAGAATGAAGTAGAAAAACAGACTGGAAAAATCCTTAAGGTTCTTCGATCAGATCGAGGAGAGAATACCTTAGTGGGGAATTCCGGGATTATCTAAAGAAAAATGGCATAGTCTCATAATGGATGCCTCCGGTACACCTCAACTCAACGAGGTGTCAGAAAGGAGAAATCGAACTCTATTGGATATGGTCCGATCCATGATGAGCTTTACTGATCTACCTATGTTTCTTTGGGGAGATGCCTTATTATCCGCAATTTATTTATTGAATAAGTTCCCTCTAATCCGTTCCTACCACACCGTATGAGATATGGCATGGTAAGAAGCCGAGTCTTGGTCATCTCAAGATTTGGGGATGTCCGGCCCACGTCAAGCGACTACAGCGGACAAGTTAGAGTCTAGGACCATAAGTGCTCATTTCATTGGATATCCTAAAGAGTCATTAGGATACAATTTTTACGTCTCAGAGGATCACAATGTGTTTGTGAGCCGACATGCCGTCTTCTTGGAAAACAGTTTATCCTTGATGAGGCAGTGGGAGAAAAATTGAGCTTGAAGAGAGAGTCTCTGAAAAGCAACGAGTCATGGATCCTATAGAACCTATTCATACAGAGCCAGTACACGTAGTACCTCCTCCACCTCGTAGATCTAGTAGGGTCTCCCATCCTCCCGATAGATACTTAGGTATACTAGTAGAGGACACCGAGGAAATGTTCCTCATGGAAGATAGGGAACATGTACAGGATCCCAATACCTACAACAAGGCGATATCTGATATCGATTCCGAGAATGGCTGGAAGCCATAAGTCAGAGATAGACTCCATGTATTCCAACCAAGTCTGGACCTTAGTAGATCCACCAGAAGGTATAGTACCTATTGGATGTAAATGGATCTATAAAAGAAGATAGGTTCGGATGGAAGGTAGAGACCTATAAGGCAAGGCTAGTGGCGAAAGGGTATAGTCAGCGTGAAGGCATTGACTATCAGGAGATCTTTTCACCTATAGCCATGCTAAATCCATTCGAACATTGCTTGTCATTGCAGCATTTCATGATTATGAAATATGGCAGATGGATGTGAAAACTGCTTTCCTGAATGGATATCTTGATGAAATATCTATATGGGACAGCCTTTGGGTTTCACTTCCAGTGATGAAGATCACAAGGTCTGCAAGCTGCAAAGGTCTATCTATGGACTAAAGCAAGCATCTCGGAGTTGGAACACTCGTTTCAATGATGCGATCAAATCGTTTGATTTCATCAAAAACGAAGAGGAACCGTGTGTTTACAAGAAGATTAGTGGGAGTGCTGTCGTGTTCCTCGTACTGTACGTGGATGACATCCTCTTGATTGGGAATGATGTTCCCATGCTAACCTCAGTCAAGGTCTGGTGTCAAAAGAGTTCTCCATGAAAGACCTTGGGGAAGCATCCTACATTTTGGGGATTAAGGTCTATAGAGATAGATCTAAGAGGATGCTTGGCCTATCACAGAAAATGTACATAGAGGAGGTACTGAAGAGGTTCAGTATGGAAAACTCCAAGAGGGGTCTATTACCTCTTAGGCATGGGATTCATCTCTCCAAGAAGATGTGCCCCAACACATCTGAAGAGATTCAACGCATGAGCAGGATTCCTTATGCTTCTGCAATAGGAAGCCTCATGTATGCCATGCTGTGTACACGACCTGATATAGCCCTTGCTGTGAGTGTCACTAGCAGATATCAGTCGAATCCAGGCGAAGAGTACTGGACAGCTGTGAAGAACATTTTTAAGTACTTAAGAAGAACTAAAGATTTGTTCTTGGTCTTGGAGGAGCATCGGAGTTAAAGATAGAAGGATACACAGATTCAGACTTTATGACTGATATTGATGAAAAAAGTCTACATCTGGATATGTGTTCTTATGCAATGGTGGTACGGTAAATTGAAGAGTTCCAAACAATCGATCATTGCTGATTCTACCATGGAAGCTGAGTATATCGCCGCCTCTGAAGCTGCAAAGGAAGCTTTCTGGTTCAGAAATTCATTGCAGAGCTAGATGTAATGCTATCAGATGCCATCACACTCTACTGCGATATAATGGCGCCATAGCTCTTGCTAAGGAGCCAAGGTCTCATCAGAAGTCCAAGCATATAGAGCGCGCTTTCACCTTATACGCGACTACCTCGAGAAGAAATATGTCGAGGTGCAGAGAGTAGACTCTACGGACAACGTGGCAGACCCCGCTCACTAAGCAGCTAAGTCAGCAGAAGACTGAAGCCCACCTTGAGAAGATGGGGCTTAGATATATGGCTGATTGGCTTTAGTGCAAGTGGAGATTGTTAGATGTATCCCTAGAAGCCAATCTGGCTGACACATTATTAATTCTGGGACATAAATTTGTACTTGACTTTATTATTATTGAATAATAAATGGGCATCTTTCATTCATATTATTATGTGTCTATGAATCGTCCAAGGAATTAATAAGATGATGATACATATTTTCAAGAGTTGAGAATTTGAGCCATGTATCATTAGTGATTAATTTCTAAATGCTCCTGGTCAATGGATGTCACGAGGACGGTGATCAATCCGATCAGTGCACAGATCACTTTCCTTCTGGATGGACGAGACTCGAGTCCACAGTGTAGGGACACTGAAGTGATAGTGTAGGTGCTTGTTAGAGAACAAGGGTACTGAGCGTGACCAAGACAAGAAGTCACTTGGATGTTTATCCACTCGTCAGTGACTTGCTTGATGTTGCATAGTATGACTGGTCCTTTGACCTGCGGTGCTTCGGCTACTCACAGTGAGTTATTATAGTTGACTGCACATACACATGGTCTCTAGCCATATGGGTCCTTGTAGTGTAGATTGGCTGCAATAAGTTCACTGTAGGAGTAGGATAAGCACCTACATGGAATCTATCGACCTTGATAGATGAGGAGAGATCCTATGTGATTAAATAGACTGAGTTCTAAGATCTTGGCCAGGGCATAATATAAAGTGGAGAAAGAGTTTTCTACTATCGAACTCAAGTCGAATAAATCTAGACATATGACAGACGACGGGTTTGACGAGTTATCCATGACCTCCGGTCTGTAGGAATCCACGATAGAAGGACTGTATCATACGATAACTGCACTAGAGGTTCATCATCTATTCTGCTGGGTGGCCACTACATACTGCTAGGTGTCACTGGTGGATGGTGAGATCACAGGGATCATCTTGTGGTCGATGAACCCTGATGAGTTGAGTTGAAATTGTTTCAACCCATTGAAAGGAGTTTTCAATGATATTATGATAGAGATCGTAATATATCTCACTACCAGTCAGAATAGAACCTATGGGTCACACACATTAGAGGTAATGACCGATCCGATGGTTGAATGTGATTAGGAATCACAAATAATCAATTAGATGATAAATGGATAACCCGCTAAGAGTTAGTGGTTGGAAGAAGGAACAATTGCAATCGGATTGCAATTTAATTTAATTAATTAAATTTAATTAATTGGACTTGATCACAAGTCCTACTTGGAGTAGATCCTTGGAGTCCTAATTGGATTAGGATTTCAAATTAAATTAGAATCCTATTTGGAATAGGATTTCTAAAGTCCTAATTGTCTTAGGGCTGAAATTTGAACAAGTCCTGATTAGATTAGATTTTCTTAAGTCCTAATTAATTTTAAATTTAATCTAATTAATTTCATGACTCCTAATTGGATTAGGATTGAAGAGTTCAATAGATTCATGGTTCAATTAAATCCTAATTAGATTAGGATAAGGAGGAAATTGAAATGGGTTCATAAATCCTTTTTGAATAGGATTGGACTCATGAAATGAACCCAAACCATCTTGCCACTTAATTTGATTAAATGGCTAATAAAATGGGTTATGAGGGAGGGCCCACGCCCCTCATCTAGGGAAGTGCATGGAAGAAAAGGAGGGGCGCAAGCCCCTCCTTGCTGCCGAATTGAAAGGATAAGGGTGAGCTCCTTAAAAATAGGAGCTCATCCTTATCCTATGGGAAGTTAAAAAGGAGGAGGGGTTTGGCCCCTCCTCCAAGGCAATTTTCTGTGTGTACACGGCAGCAAGGTCCCATCTTCTTCCTCCTTTGATCTGCAAGCAAGAGAAAAAAAGAAATCCTTGGTGGCTCTCCTCCTTCTTCCTTTTGGTTCCAACAAAAGAAAAGGAAAAGGCTGCGCAAGGGTTTTCGATCTTCTACCTTGGCTCTTCCTTCTTCTTCCCTCTCTCAAGGAAATCAAAGGTTGATTCAAAGGAGAGACTTCAGCCATCAAAAGCATCTCTGCAAGGAGCTAGCACCCCGGGAGATACGTAGGCTCTGATCGAATCATTACCTCGTGTGGATACCCGTAGAGGCCGGACGCGTGTGCGGTCCATCGAACCTTCTACAATCCACGTGAATCAGATTTGCGGAGACCATCTACCCGCACAAGGTGAAGATCTGATCTTCTTAATGATTTTAAAATGGTTTAAAATATTTAATTCTAATCTTCTAAAACGAAGGTTTTAAAACACGTTCATGCGATGAACGGATCCCGCATATATTTTTCCGCTGCAATCTGAAAATTATTTCGAAATTTTCATGGCATATGTGGGATGCTAACAAGCATGTCCTGTCTACGATGCCAAAGCCAACTTGTTTCATTTTTCTTTTCTTCATTAGTAATTAAACATAATCCATTTTTCTTGCCTAATTCATGAAGATCTACCATGTAAATATTTCTTTGCCTTTGTCCTATAAGTACGATGTTGTTATCTTTAGGATTTGTGATTATGCATACTGATGCTTCAAATGTGACTTTAAACCCTTTATCACAAAATTGACTTATGCTAAGTAGGTTATGTTTCAAACCATTAACTAATAAAACATTTTCTATGAAGGTAGATGGAGTAATGAAAATTTTATCCTTTAATGATATACCCTTTTTCATTGTCTCCATAGGTTACTACTCCACCCTTCTTAGACTCCAAGGTGACAAATTGGTCTACGTCACCGGTCATGTGTCTTGAACAGCCGCTATCTAGATACCATCGTTTATCCACCATATTAGCTGCAAGACACCCCTGCAATCAAGATCAAGAATGAGCTTTAGGTCCCAAACTATGTTGGATCCTTTAGGGTTAGTACTTGATGTTCCTTTTGGAACCCAAACTTTCTTGGATTTAGCTTATAATTATTACTCAATTTGTTGTGGCTAAACTTTCTATAGTTATATTCATATGCTTATGTCCTAATTTATTGCAACATGATAAGTAATATTTTCATTTTTAGCTTTTACAAATATATTCTTTAAGTATTTTTGTTTCCTATTTGTTTTATATCCTAATCCAGCCTTATTATATACAGCTTTTTGACTATCAAGAATCATATTTAATTTGGTTGAGCTAAGTGTAAACTTGTCTACTAAGGATTTATATTTTTCAGCATCTTCTTTTAACTTGACATTTTTAGTAATTAGATTCTTGGTTTCATTTGTGAGTCTCCCTACTTAATGTTTCATAGTTATGAGATAGTTTCAGCTTATCTTTGATAAGAGATTGATTTTCTTCTTTTAGAACTTTATTTTTATTGATGAGTTTTTTGTGTTCTTCCATGAGTTCTAAAAATGCATCATGTAATTCATCAACAGTAAAATCACATTCAAGTTCAGAATCTACCTCATCGTCATTGGCCATATGGCATATTTGGGCCATCTCTTGATGATCTTCCTCTTCCGAACTTGACTCCTCACTTTCACTCCATTCAGCCATGAAGTTCTTCTTCTTAAGTTTTCTTGCCATCCACTTTAATTCCGGGCAATCTATCTTATAATGCCCGGGCTTGTTACACTCATAACAAATTGGTGTTTCTTTTCCTTTTCTTTGTCCTTACCCTTTTCTTTGCTTGAGCTACCTTTGAAGAAGGGTTTCTTTTTATGAAATCTCTTCTTACCTCTCATAAATTTTCTGAATTTTCTTCCAAGCATAGCCATTCCTTCTTCATCAAATTCATCATCATCATCAGATTCTTCCGATTCAGTTTCTTGTTTTGGAGTGGTAGACTTTAGGGCAATGGTCTTTCTTCTCTTGACCTCATCTTCTGAATTTTGCCTCATGGTCAACTCATGGGTCATGAGTGATCCTAGAAGTTCCTCCAATTGCAGTGTATTGAGTTCCTTTACTTTCTGAATTGCTGTTACCTTGGCCTCCCAAATTCTTGGTAGAGACCTGAGAATTTTCGCACCAATTCAGAGTTAGTATAAGACTTTCCTAAACTCTTTAGCCCATTTATGATTTCAGTGAAACGAGTAAACATTTCAGTTATGACTCAGTGGATTCCATTTTAAACAATTCATACTTATGTACTAATATGTTTATTTTTGACTCCTTAACTTGATTAGTTTCTTCATGTGTGACCTCAAGTTTATCCCAAATTTCTTTTACAGAGATGCATGTAGATATTCTATTGAATTCACTTACATCTAGTGAACAGTAAAGTACATTAATCGCTTTAGCATTTAGTTGTGCTAGTCTTCTATCACTTTCATTCCAATCCATTTCTGGTTTAGGTATGATAGTGCCCTCTATACTAATTGTGGGTGTGTGAGGTCCTCTAGTTATAATATACCACAATTCATAGTCTAGAGCTTGAATGAATATCCTCATCCTAGCTTTCCAGTATGTGTAATTTGTGCCATTAAATAGAGGAGGTCTATTTGTGGATTGTCCCTCACTCATAGAACATCCCACTTGGGTTGTCATGATCTTTGACTCTTGATTGTGAGATCAACAAATACTATAGGAGCACCTTGCTCTGATACCACTTGTTGCCCAAGGTGACAAGCCAAGAGGGGGGGATGAATTGGTTTCTCTTAATTTTTACTATCTTACTTATACCAATTGATGAGTTAGTGAAATAGAACAATGCACAATATAAACACACAAGAAGTATAGTGGTTCGGTGCTCTCCTAAGCACCTACGTCCACTCCCTAAGCGACCCCTTGGAAATTCACTATAATCCCGCGGATTACAGTTGGATTGTTTTCCGGGCTCACAATCCAAAAACCTTGACACTTTGATTTTCCGGGATCACCAAAACCTATGTTGGTTTTACGGGCTCACCAACGAACCTTCACAATTGGTTTTACGGGTTCACCAATAAACCTACACCGTTGGTTTTACGGGCTCACCAACAAACCTTTACAAGGTGATTAATAAAAGAAGGAAGAAAGTTGAAGCTCCTAGATGAGCAAATATAACATTTATAATCTACAAAGAAGAGTTTAGAGAATAGTTATCGCTTGATGAGACTTCTCTCTTCTTTGTCAAGAATGCTTCACTCTTCAAGGGTGGATGGAACTCTTAATATCTCTTGGAATCTGCTCAACCCACTTTCTTTTGACTCTTGAATGAAGCACTTGGATGAAGAAGATTAGGACACTTGTCTTTCTTGTGTAAGCTTTGATATTTTGCAAAAGGATGTTTCCTCTGATGAATAGTGTCACTTTAAATAGTTTCCTTCATCCATTGGACAAGCCCCAATGGTTAGAATTCAAAAACTAGCCGTTACTCACTGTTAGGAGGTCAAAAAGTACTTCTGCAGAACTAGCCGTTATGCTTCTGCCCGTGCTTGGGTCGACTCAACTTTTACTGGGGTCGACCCAACTTTCACTTGGGTCGACTCAACATTTACTAGGGTCGACCCTCTCAGAACCACAGAACCTTGCATTTCAGCCTTCCTTCACTTGGGTCGACTCAACATCTTTTTGGGTCGACTCAAGGTTCAGTTGGGTCGACTCAACTTCCACTTGGGTCGACCCTCTCAGGGTTTCCAGAAAACCTATTTTTGAATGTCATTGCTTTGGGTCGACTCATGTTAACTTGGGGTCGACTCAAGTTTGGATCGACTCAAGTTTCATTTGGGTCGACCCTCTCAAGGTTTCCATAGAACTGTTTTCTTGAGGCTTGAGGATTGGGTCGACTCATCCTTTACTTGGGTCGACCCAACTACTGTTCATCCGTGCCATTTTTGCAGAAGTGTGCCAGATGGTTTCTTGATGTGCCGGGGTCGACTCAATCAATCTGGGGGTCGACTCAATCCACACTTTGCTGCAACTTAAGGTTAGATTCATCCATATAAACAATGAAATGCATCTTTATCTTATTATACTAATGTACTGAGAGTGACAGACTTATAAATGATGTATCGAATTAACTTGTAACATACTCTTGATTATTGTATTAATCATCAAAATACCACTATCATCCTCAGAGGCGGACGGAAAATTTATTATGGTGCCCTAACAGATGTTTATGAGTTAGATTATTACGGAAACTTTAAGGTAGTATTATTTCGATATGATTGGGTGGATATAAACTCATCTAGAGGTTTGAAGCAAGATATAAATGGCTTCACACTAGTAAATTTTTCAAGGTTGATACATACTGGTGTGCTATTGAAAGATGACCCATTTGTTTTTTCATCTCAAGCTCAACAAGTGTTCTTCGTGCAAGACTCGAAGGATAAAGATTGGTCTGTTGTTATTAAGACTAAACCTAGGGACTTGAATGATATGGGAAAAGGGTTAGCAGAGGAGGATGATGAGACTTATACTCAGTGTATGCCTTTTAATGTTTCGCCAATTGATGAACTGAATTCTACTAGTTTGGTTAGGATGGATGTTGAATGAGAGCTGGCTAGTTTCTTAATGGTAAAAAAAACATTACTTTTATGCATTAAATTATTTTGCAATTAATAAATTATTTTATAGATTTAATTTTTAACTAATATTGATTCTTTTTTGTGTATACTAGATTACAACATCCGTGGGATCTACTTCTGATCGTTCCCAGCAGCCCGGATGAGCCCCATACTCAGTCTGGGTCCCAGTCTGAGCACGCCCCACCTGCAGATCGTCCCAGACATGGATGACGTGGACGTCCTAGGTAAATTTGATTTAAATCATTGCCTTTATAATTTACAATTTGGTTTAGTTAGCAATTTTGCATGATTTGTCTGCCAGGAATTGGCACACCACAGCTTGATTTGGTCTCACCTTGTTTAGGCAGGCTCTAAGGGCCCTCGCATTGTAAGATCCTGGAAGAAGAAATTAGAAGCGAGAGGGGTAAATGTAGGGTTCATCTGTTTTCTTGCCTATTATTCTCCTAGGAAACACATAATATTTTGTCCATGATATATTGGTTAACTTTCATGCAATAGTGTGATTAATTTCAACCATAAGATATAGGACTTTCTGCATAAAATTTAACCAATAGAAGAGACATAAGTAGTCAATATAATCTAAAATAGTTTCAAATGCACACATGTTTTGCATATACCCCAGCTTCCTTAGAGGTATATCAACTCACAGACTTGCTCTTGAAAAGCTATTGGAAGCACTCCAAATCTTATTTGGTGAAGATCTGTTAAATGCTGGTGAAGCATGGTTTGAGAAAGATGCAATAGGCAAGACTAGGAGGTTGCTAGCAGCTTTTATATATTGGTCTTGGTCATTGTTGTTTCGCAGGCTTTACTCTTGACTATTCAAATTTGTTCTTTATGAAGGTGCTCAATCTGCCGTATTGGCTGATCTCCTATCATGTTTGATGTGTTTAGTGGGAGCTGTTTCTTTTTAACAACCACATGTAGTAATGGCTCTTAGAAACTTTTTACTAGCTTTCATAACTCAATCCTTATCAATCACAATCTCTTATGAGTTACTTATCTACTTCCCGTAAAATTGCATCTTCTTTTTTTGCTAGTATGATATCAGGTTTTCCCTGTCCTATACATTGATGAAGTTGTAAATAGCTGGAAATTTTCAATTTGATCTATATTCACTTTTGTCATTTGTTTATCATGTCTTCCTTGTGCAGCTTCCATGAGATTCTTGTTGAAAGTTTTCCTAAAGCTGTTCTGCATCCTCTTACAAGGCAGGAGTCAATGTAGTGCCTTCTACAGTTCTCTTTGTAAGAATTCACAGCAAACTTAGGTAGTGTGACAATGAATTCTTTTTGTAAGAAAACACGCGTATAGTGACGGAAAATTAGTGACGGACCGTTATCAGTCACTATTTGTGATGGATTAGTGACCGACAGAAATTTGATCACCGTGGTGTAAACTTAGTGACAGATTAGTGACAGGCCGGTCACAGAATGCGCAGGTAGGATGGGCGCCAAAACTTAGTGACCATCGTAGTGACGGGGTATCTGTCAGCAAAATGATAACCGAAATTGCAACCAGATAGTGACAAATTCAGCCGTCACAAATATTGTAACCTAAGTGTTTATAAATTTTTAAAAGATTATTTTTGGCAGTGACGGGTTATTGACAAAAATTTCCGTTACCAAATTTAAATTTTAATTCCAAAAATATTAAAATATTATTTTTGAGTAATTCTAAATTAAAAAAGATAAAAGGAGGAAAATCCAAAATGAAAACTAAGTGTGTCCGCCGTCCCGGCCCCAAATTTCTTCGATAATCCAATTCAATCGTTCTCCAGAAAACTCAAATTTTCTTCTTCTCATTTTCAAATCTTATGGTGCCGGTCATGACCTATTTGCACCCCTACTGCTGCTTTCCTGCAATAGGATTGGATTTTGGAAGAAGGTCTGGGGATTTTTTTTTGTCCTCGTGAGTGGGGAGCTGGGAGACATCAAGTTATCGGTCCAATCAGCCTCATAGATAAAAAATAGTTTGATATGAAAATTTGGCTTGCAGACCGACTTACCTCATCACTTCCCCATCAGCCCGGTCGAACTTAAACATTGGCTTTCGTCCTGATTGGACGGTTAGGCTTCTGGCATCGCCGCTTCCCCTTTCTTGTCTCCCCCTCTCCTCGACCTCCGCCCCTCCTCTCCGGCTCCTCTTGCCGACCATTTGTGCCTCCCGTCGACGGTGACCACGGCTACATCACGCCCCCCGATCGGCCGATCCAACTCTCACCCGGGACAAGATCATGGACGGCTACATCACCCCGTCGACGCCCCCCTTTTTCTTGCTCGTCGCTAGGGTTTTCAGAAACCCACAACTGGTTCTTCCCTGAGGCAAGGTAAACCCTAACCCCGTTTCTTTGTACCCCATGGATAACCAAATAAAAGAACGAAGAAGAGGAAGAGGAAGGGGGAAGGAACTTACGAGGGTCTCCGCCTGTGGATCCAGCGCCGTGCTTGATCGCCGCCTGTGGCCGCAGTTGTCGACGGCCGTGCTAGGGTTCTTCTTTTCCTCCTATCCGGGTTCTTTTCCTTCCCCTACTGCAGGTAGGGCAAGGTAGAGAGGGTCCATTCCTCCCCCCTATGCTGTGGGTAGTCCAGTCCCGATTGGCATTCTTCCGTCCCCTGTTGGTCACGTTCTCTATTGATGTTGAATTTTGTCCTCAAGGTCTCTCTCTTCGTCTCTCTGTCTCTCTCTCTCTCTCTTTCAGTATAGAGCTTATCCCTTCTTTTCCCTCTGATTTTTGGGGTTTTCTTCGTTTTTCCTGATATTATGTGGTAGATTTTATAATGGTGGTTAAGATTTGCGCTACAATACCAAGGTTAGGGTTTTGGGTTGCCCTGGTCTTGAAGTTGCCGGATCTGGCTGTAGCTATATGAAGTAAGAGAAGAGGGAAGAAAACTGGTCGGCTTGCTCTCCTTATTGTTGCAAACCCCGCTTACCAAGCTTCCCACATTAATTTGTTCTTAAAATGTAGCTTCCTATTTATTCTTTTTTATTTTTTGTGAGAAGGGCAGAAGAAGGAGATGGTGCATGTGTTAGCCATTTTTAGAGGACCTTCTCACACATCAAGAGCTATCTATTTTCTTTGATTTTTTAATGTTTTTATTAATTTTTCAAAGTGATGATATCTCGGCCATTATCCAGGCAAGCTGCTTTTTAATTGCTGCAGATTGTGTCATCAATGCCTACATCTGAGTCTTATTTTCTTTTAATCTGTCGCTATTGTTCCATGCTGTTCTCTATAAATCTCTCTAATTACTTTTGGTTGTGTATTGCTATGAAACTTTTTGGCCTCCTATGTTTTGGACTTCACACTAAGTGCAACCAATTGATCTGGGATTATGGCTGATATGCACCAAAACAATAATGGATATTTTTTCAGCTGTTAATTTATGTCTCTAGAAAATCCAATGGTAACTTAACATATTCAATTTTACCATCAACATTTAGAATGAGGTTGCAGAGCTTAATTACTGTAGAAAGAGCTTTATAAAGATTTTAAGTAGGTGATAGATATGTCTTTACCCTGTTGCTGATGATCATAAAAGATTGAAACAATATGGTCCTGGTATTTTTGGATTGGGCTTTCAATCTCAGGATCGAAAATGACACAAAGTCTTGTACTGTAGCAAATTCTTGTATTTTGGATTGAACAGGCCTCATTACTTGCAGCGTTCGAAGCGCAATTTCTTCTAGGCGCTTCCATACAACTTCACGTTTGGACTTAATCTCCTTTTCTTTAGATTCATCTTTCTTCAAACTTCTTCAAGCACTCCATGAATAGCCCAGGATCATGATCAGAAAATATCTTACGAACATTTAGGTGAGGCTCTGAACAGCTTGTTCCAGTGAGACTTTGTATTTCTCTCCAAAGCAGGGAGATAATTGTAAAAATCGCCTTAACGTTTTGTTTGATTAAGTTTCAATATGATCATTGTTCCATAAAAATAACGCTCTCTCTGCAACCTGCAAAAGGACCACAAGAAACTTCCTGCATAATTTTCTTAACAAGCTATTTGCAAGGAAAACAAGTAAAGCCACATCATCAGGTCCCCAAAAATTGTTCAAATGCATGTCACATGAAAATTTTAATTCTCAAAGGAAAGATAGGATATATGAATATCCATGCATTTCGAATTTCAAGTAGCCATGTAAAAGCTTGTTCACCTTTATCACCATAAGCATTAATTTTCTTAGTAAATTACAAGTTCTCAACAAACTCACAATATATTTTATCATTCTTATTTATCTCAAAGCAGTAGTATGAATCATGAAACTTCATCAGCTTCCAATAGGCAATCAAAAATAGAAAGTGCAATTCCATATATACTTCATACTTTGATAGTGATAGATTGTGTTACCCTTGTTAACTTATTAGTGTCACACATCTTGATATTGGTGCTAGAAATGATACCAGTAGGAATTTTCTGGGTTTCCTCAATGAAATGGACAATTATTCCATCTCCTTAAAAACAAATCTAAAAGTATCTGGTGTCTGAAGTTCTCTACTAGTCCTTTTGCTAACCAAAATCCTCAAATATACTGGGACAACTCATTGTTGCTTACTGGGTAACAAGGACCAGAGTTTCATAGTATGTATTAGTCTTTATTAACATCTTGTAAGGACTGAATCGCTTTTAGTATCGGTGGGCGGGTACTTGATAAGTATCGTAGTGCACTTAAACTGAATATTGCCGAGGCCTTGATTTGTACTCAAGATTGGGTGGTGGAAAAGAAAGGTATATGTTTTATTAATTATATTTCTATTATTTTGAATAATTTATTATTAATTATTGCAATTATTTTCAATGTAGATGTTGAGGATGCCGAGTTAGATGAGATTGTAGAAGATGTCATAAACTCAAGTTTCTACAATGAAACTCAATCAACTCAATGCTGCGGGCCAATGTTGAATCCAATTCATAGTGAGATGAATCATGATCATGGGATACTCCCTTTTGGTTTGGTTTAAATATGGATGTTGTTATAGTTTGGACTTTTTTAGTTTTGCTTTGACTATGGATGTTGCCATTGGTTATTGTAATTTTGGTTAATAATTTCAGCTTCTCAAGGTATGCCCTCATCTAATGTCACTCTTAACTTTTGCTCATGTTTTTATATTTCTGTAAGTAACTATGAACTGAATTGTAATGCTTTCTTTTTAACTTCAGATGGATATGCTTTGCTAAAGGAAACAGGTTAAGGGAAACAAAAAAGGGGCAATGCTCTCTCTCTCTCTCTATTTTTTTTTTTTCCCCTCTGATGAATGGAATGAACAGGTTAAGGAAACAACAAGGGGCAATGCAAAAGCAAAGGGTCAAAGCATACTGCTGGCTTTCTATCTGAACGAATACAAGTTCTTATTCCGACTCCTTCCCGGTTGACAGAGTTGAAGTCATTTATGTCAGTCCATTGGAATCATATACTGACGACATTTATATATGTCTCTTGTATTCTGAAAAGAGAGATGCTGAAATGAAAAGCTTTCAGTAGAACACTTCCATTGTTTGTTTATGCATATGACTAGATGAGGCTCTAGCTTGTATTTTTTCTTTATTATGAGCCAATCAATGTACCAAATATACCAGATTATTGGAATGTGACTAGTGACCAAATTTGGTTACTGAATAGTTTACCAAGTATTGTGACGAGCTAAATATAAACTTAGTGACAGGATTTTGGTTTCTAAAAATTGATTTTGCTCAGTGAGTCAGTAACGGAATTAGTGACAAATTTAGTGACAAAATTTGTGACCATGTCTATGACGACTAAATCTGTCACTGAAGGTTGTGACAAATCAGTGACCAAATTTGTGACCGAATTCTGTGACAAAATCAGTGACCAAGTTATCTTCGTTACTAACTCAATGACTGGTTAGTGACGGGAAATACGTAATTTCTTAAATATTTAATTTTTGGATTTGTAACGGCTTAGTGACGGCGGTTCTGTCACGGAGTTTAGTGACGGGAATCGCCGCCGTCATTGAGAATTTAGTGACGCGTGTTTTTGTAACTAATTTCGTGACGGGAGCTCCGGTCACAAATTTCGTATTAGTAACCGGAAAACACGGTATAGTGACGGGAATTTCCGTCACTATACGCGTGTTTTCTGGTAGAATTCACAGCAAACTTAGTGAACTACATCTAGTTGCAGTTTTCAAATAAGAATCCTAGTAAAGGTAAATCATGTTGTAGGTGCATGGGAATCACATGCCACTCATATTCTTTGCTTTAGACCACATATTCTTCCCTATGTAAGGAAATCTATGTTGTGTGTGTATCTGTGAGGGAAAGAGATGGCGAACCCACCTGGCATTGCTGAGAGAACAGGGAGGTGGCCCAGAAATCTATTCAAAGGCCAACTTAGGATGAACTTCTGTACCAAGGTTCAAAACTAAATTAGAATAGGACAGACAAATATATCATATGCTGTCAGTAATAGTACCTATGCTGTTTACTACAATAGCAGTGATACGCCAATGTTCTTTCCAGCAAACCTAACTATTTTAAATCATTTGCCTTTAATGGACTTCTTATTTCATAGATGGACTAGGAAGAGTGAGGAGAACATGAGGGCCCACTCGAGCACGAGACGTATGGACCCTACCTGAGATAAGAAGATTGTCGTCCATTGCAACGAACTGGGGCAGCCCATCAAGAATGCAGCAAGCATTTTATCCACTTTTTTAGGATCGGTTGCACGGAAGGGACAATTGTGTCCGCTCAACTATACGAAATGGAACGAAATGCTTTCTTCGTATAAGGTTGAGCTTCTTAGAGTTGTTGAGGTAAAGAATTGAATTTGCTTACTGTTGCCGGGGTAAAAATCCCATCTGTTGCGGGAGGGAGCTTGTCCACTACTGGTTTTCCGAGAGAGCTCAGGTTGTATATATTTTTTCAATACCTTAGATTGTATTTACTATTATTATAGATTAGAAATATATACATTGTATAAATTACATTGTTTATTGTTTTTCGGGTAAGACATATTCCAATATTAGTAGAGCTGCTCGAGCATCACAGACTGTTCCTCACACTTCAGGCTCCATGAGTTATGCGAGGCGTAGAACTGAATTCGTAAGCTTTCTTGAAATAATTTAAATTTATCTTAAATTATTCTATCATATAGCATGTATACTCTTGAAATATACTTTTTGTTGTAGATGGATGATAATGGGAGGGAGCCTGGTAGGGTGGAGTTTTATAAGATGACTCACACCCACCGAGATGGCAGCTTTGTCCGGAAGGAGTCAAGAGATATAGTTGTATGTATTCATCTTTGGCTTGTGCTGTATTTTTTTGGTTTTATTATTGGCATACATTAATTTGAATTTTTTTTTGAGAGATATAAGATAGGGCAACAAATCTTATTTCGGAGCGCGTCGGGGGGTCATCATCATCCGACGCGATCCATAATATTGAAGCTCAAGTGCTCGCTGAATTAATGGGCCCAGAGCGTTATGGTCAAGTGAGGGGTTACGGCGTTAGAGTTACCCCCACTCAGTTGTCTTCAGTAGGCACATATACAAGGAATGCCAGAGAATCTAGTAACACTGTAGAAGTTCGTCATCTCAAGCAACTATTGAAGAGCTGAAGCAAAACCAAGCAAATTTGCAGTCTCAGCTTACGAATATTTCATCCATGTTACAACGATTTCTCCCTTCTCAGGTAAATAACTATATATATTTGAATACTTTACATATTATCAATTATGATATATGAGTTAATGTATCACATTATTCCTAATTTCTAAGGGTTTTTTTTTTTGTAGATTCCTGATACTTCAAACGCTTGTAGAGATGATGATGGAGCTGAATCCCGTCTCTGATGCATTCTAGATTATCTTTTATGAGTTTGATATGTATATGTTTCTTATTTTTCACAGTACATTGTAATTTGAAACTTATTAAGCAAATTTTTAATCAGATATGACAATATTCATATTTCGAATAATCTGAGTGTTTGTGTCAATGTATCAATGTAATACAGGTTCATATTGTAATAATGTATGTTCTGTAATGTGTGTTTTTTAATATGGAATGGTGTTTTAATTTTTTTTTTAAAAAACATTTTCCGACGCTTTTAAGCGTCGGTAAAAGCCGTCGTGGCACCGCACCGGCACGCTTATGCCGACGCTTCAAACGCTTATGTTAGCGTCGGCAAATGAGGATATACCGACGCTTTAAAGCGTCGGAAATTTGCGACGCTATAAAGCGTCGGGGAAAACCAGGAGCATACCCATGACGAAAATGTTCGTCGGGTAAGCGCTGACGCTATAAAAGCGTCGGTGAATCGGGATTTTTGCCAACGCTTTCTGCCTGCGTCGGCAAAAACTTTTGCCACTCTGGTATCTCCAACACTTTGGTGACGCTTGTCTTCGCGTGGGCGGTACTTTAGCCGACGCTAAAAAGCGTCGCTAAAGGTCCAAAAAAGCGCCGGGAAAAGTTGGTTTTCCTGTAGTGACCCCAGTTTAGTCGGATTTCTGGTTGTGAGCCCTTGTTCTTGACTTAGTAAAAGCTGGCTCTCGTTTTGGTAGCTACGACTGTGTCTCTCTTAAGTGTAAGGAGACCGGGCATGTGATTCTTTTACATCTCTCTCAAGAGCTATTTATGGATCTTCCTCTGTTGTGAACCATGCAATCTGAGGGATTTCCAACTTAAGCTGGCAATAGTGATGGTTTACGAGCTGAAGGCTGGCGGTACTTTAATAAAAACAATTCGCAAGGGCACAGCTATCGCATGCATGCCGAAGTCATACATCTCACATGGGCGGCAGTCGCAGGCATCTCGAAATGGATGCGTAACGAATAGATTTGGTAGAAGACTCTGACCTTGCAAAGTCCAAAGTCAGTTGTATACCCTTGGAAGCAATCGGAGACCATGAGCTATGTGATTTAATATTCTCTTTTTAAGGTCTCCTAAACAAAACTTAGGGACGAATTAAAGAGACGTCATTAAATGTCTCTCTTGAGAGACCTAAAGATCTTTCCACCGTCGGAAGGTTTGACTATAGAAGTCTGCTCTTAGTTTGCACGTCACCTTCTCAAATATTTTGGACTGGTTGGTCTAAGGCACTTGTTTAGCTGAGGAGGAATAAGGATTGATCTCAAGCTGATTAGTAGCTCCCTGGAACCTGAGATGGGAGGGGCTTCTAAAGCTGGAATGGAGAAGAGGGATGGCTGCGGAAACTTCAGCCCTGGCGTGGTCCTCATCGCCTGCATCACGACTCTGCCGCTCTTGGTGCTTGCAGTCGGAGCTTATCAAAGCCGGTCGCTGGATTGGCTTCATGCAGTTGGACTGGTATCACTGAAAGGTAAACCCAGCTAGCATTCCCGCGTACTACTTCAGAAAATAGACAGGATGATTTTGTACTCATAGGAAGCTGTGATCCAAACAGTGCTAAATACTGCAGTTTTTCAAATTTATTTATGGGGTGTAGTTTCTAATTATATTTTGGCAGCTGGTGATGCAATAAAAGTTGTTTGCAAGTTGAAACCCAATCGGAACGATGCAATGAGTAACTTTGATCTATGTGATGAATTTACTACTTTGATGTCGCTACCTATGGATCTAAACAGGCCATTTTTTTCACTTATATTACCTTTTAGAGTTATGAAAATTTTGTTTACTTTTAGAAACTTATTTTTTTTATATTTAAGCAAGCTATTTAAGAATTTGGCATGATAACTAATCTTCTTTAGATTTGTTTGGTTTGCAAAAAAAAAAATTTCTCTCACCAAAATATTTTTTCTAAAAAACTAATATCTGGCTGTATGATGCTTCGGAAAGTGTGTTTTTTTGTTTTCTTGAAAGATATTTCAGGGTGATTTATGTTTGCTTGAATATCTATCTTATTGAAAAAATTATATAAAATATCTATTATATTTTTAATAAAGTAAAAAATTGTCATTCTATTATAAAAATATTTTTTTTAAAAAAAAAGCATTTTCAACTCATAGAAATTAGATTTTTTGTACATTTTTTTATAAAATATATTAAAATTTTATAAAACTGCTCTGGCGCTTGAAAGGGTGTTGCATCTTTCGGGCGAATCCACACCCACTTCACATATCCCAAAAGCGATTAGAGGTGAATCCTTCTTTCGCCCGAACGATACAACCCCAGTCCCGGGCAACCATCGAGGGCAAAACTATATCTAATTCCTCTGTTTTCCCCATTTCATTAACAAATCTTATGATGCAGCGAGTCTTATTAAACTAATTTGGATGTCTCCTCGAAATCTAGGTTCAGAAGATGATTCCTTTGTGTCCACTCCTGCACCGGTGGACAAACTTCTTGGTGGATTGCTGGCTCCTGGTTTTGACGAAGAGTCCTGTTTAAGCCGATATCAGTCTGCGTTGTACCGAAAAGCTTCGCCCCACCTACCTTCCCGTTATCTCTTGGCAAGGCTAAGAAAGTACGAAGCCCAACATAAAAAATGTGGCCCAGGCACTGATCCATACAAGAAAGCCATAGAGCAGTTCAAGTCTAATCACAGCATGGGGCCTATGGAGTGCAACTACGTCGTGTGGACACCATACAATGGCCTGGGGAATAGAATGCTAACTATCGCTTCAACATTCCTCTATGCTCTTCTCAACAACAGGATTTTACTGATCCACGCACCTAGTGACTTGGATGATCTTTTCTGCGAACCGTTTTCTAAGACCTCATGGGTTCTACCGTCCGATTTCCCGATCATCGATCGGTTAAGCAGCTTCGACATTCACACTCCTCAAAGCTATGCAAACATGCTAGCAAAAAAGGTGATCGATAAGCATTCGAATGGTTCACTACCTGCATATGTGTATCTACATCTGACCCATGACTACAGTGAACTAGATAAGCTCTTCTTTTGTGAAGATGATCAGTTATTTCTTAAAAAGTTCCCTTGGCTGGTGCTGAAATCGGACAACTACTTCATTCCAGCTCTATTTCTGGTCCCAGAGTATGAAGAAGAGCTGCGCCGGCTCTTTCCTTCGAGGGAGACAGTTTCCCATCATCTGGGAAGGTATCTTTTCCACCCCACCAACGCAGTGTGGGGGATGATAACAAGGTATTATGAGGCTTATCTAGCCAAGGCTGAAGAGAAGATGGGCATTCAGATCAGAATTTTCCCATTTGCGCACATTTCTTCAGAGAATTTGTTAGCTCAGATTCTTAACTGCTCTAGAAATGAAAATTTGTTGCCTGAGATTAGTGTTGAAGGATCATCAACTACCAAAGCAGTAAGATCAAAATCAGTTCTTGTGGCTTCCTTGTACACTGGATACGCTGACAAGATCAGGGACATGTACTACGAGCATGCGGCTACTACTGGAGAGATCATCAGCGTCTTCCAACCAAGCCATGAAGAGAAACAGCACACAGAGAAGCAAGCACACAACCAGAAAGCATTGGCAGAGATATACCTCTTGAGCTTTAGTGATGTCTTGGTAACAAGTTCCTGGTCTACATTCGGGTACATGGCTCAAGGTCTTGGTGGTGTGAAGCCATATATTTTGGCATTTCCAGAGGATGGGAAGGCACCAAACCCTCCGTGCCGTCGAGCCATGTCGATGGAGCCTTGCTTTCATTCTCCTCCTACTTATGATTGCAAAGCAAGGAAGAATGTCGACAAGGGGGCGCTAGGCCGACATGTAAGGCATTGCGAAGATGTAAGCAGAGGCCTTAAGCTGTTTGATTAGGCTGGATGGCCGTGTTTGCAATATTTGCATTCTTTTGTTTATGCATCAAAGTTGGTCAGCAGAGATCACTACAATGGCAGGATAATGTACAAGGAACTTTCACATATGTTTACTGATGTTAAAGCACATAATCTACTAGGCTCCATTTCAACAATATTTGCCTCTAACTAAATATTGCTTTGACATTATATAGTACATCTCTCTTTTCTTCTGAAAAAATTTGCATGCTCTTGCATCGCATGCTCTTTTGAGGACTTCTAGATAATCATCTTACATGGATAGTTCACCTGGGATAGTTGCTTTTTTCATCAATATGGCATAAATAGAGATTAAATTTTTTTTTATAGTTTTGTATTTACTTATAAGTCCCTGTCTGTTCACTAAAGTTCTCATTAGATTAAATTCTCTGAAGTGGTCCATCAAGCACTTTCCTGTGCCCCAGTTTTCGCTTCTTATTTTACAATCGTTAGGCGTAAAATCCCATCAGATAGATTTGGCATTGATCAGTCTTGGCTTCGGATCGTAAGAGTGAATGTCTGCAACATGGAACACCTACGTGGCAGCAAACTCTGGCAATCACGAGTTTTCCAAAAAGTGGAGTGCTGGCTTGCATCACTTGCAACTATATGTTCAAGTCGAATTACTATTATGACTTCAGACATAACATATGAGTTCTTACTGACTGTTCCCACAGTTTTTTGACGATAAGAGTGTTCCTTGTAGTTTCGCAATTTCGTTGCATCAGAAATTTTGTCCCAAACATGGAATAACTCAGGCAATCGTGATAGAATTGCTCTGGAAATTGAACCACCTACTAATGGTGAAATACTGGCTTGCATCTCTTGCAACGCCTTATTGTACCCATATCACGTCTTTCGGATACAGTCAGAAGAGCAGCAGGGTCTTAGGTACGTAACCCTTATGTCCCAGGGTTTATTAGAAACAAGAAGGATTGAGGGGAATCCAACGAACAGATAGCTCAGTTTACTCTAAGTTTGGACACCCCAAAGGTGGAAGGGGATAGCTGGACTTATCCGTGCCTTATCCCACGTAACGCCAAACACGGCATTTTTAGGACCAAGAGAGCCGCCAATCGATGGTCCGGTCAACACGGAGGTTATAAGTGGCGTGAAGCTGGGAAGTACAATCCTATTGTGCATGGACCACGGGAGATTGTATACGGTCTTTCTTTTTTATCGTGCATTCTATTGTACCCATCGTAAAAACAGATTGAGACTTACCCCACTAGCACGTCCTATATCTTAAAAAAGAAAGAAAAAAAAAAGTGAAGCATTATCCAGGAGACCATCCATCCGTATCCCTTTCTTTTTTTCTTGGGAAGCTATTCTTCCCTCTCGATCCGGCCGTGAGGCTTTTCTCTTTCTTTCTGAGTCCCATTTTCCTGCTCTCCATTTTTTTTTTCTGTGGATTTTATGCAAGCCCTATTGGATTCCAGGAATTGACAGTACTGCGATGATGTCAGTAGGTGGTCCTTGGCGGCAACAAAACCCTCTTAATAGCAAGAAGATAAGATTGTGGTTATCCCGAGCTATTTCGGTTCTTAATTTACCTAAGCCTTAGAATTTATTGATGCTTTCTTACTTCTAGGTTTACTTTTTTCTTTCTTAGTAGTTTAAGATTATTTATTGGTTGGCCTTGCCTTCTACTTGGTAGCTTTGAACCTAGCACTAGAACCCAACCTATGCCATCCACCTTTGACCAGGATCAGCTAAAATTGAGTTTATGGCCCGTTTGGTTCGCGAAAAATATTTTTTCTCCTAAAAATATAATTCTTGAGAAGCAGATTTTTGAAAAAAAGATGTCTATGAAAGTACTTTTGGTATATTTGCTTGATAATGAAAAAGTGACAGATTTTCAGAGTGCTTATGTTTGGTTGACCATTCACTTTTCTGAAAAATTATGTGTAATTCTTATTATATCCTTGATAGAGGAAAAAATGGATCGTCCAGCCTACAACTAAAAGACTGCCCAATTTCGGCCCAGTAAACACCAACGATGAATGACGGAATATTCACTTCGACCTAGAGCCAACTCATCCTTGGAACTCCGCCTAAAGCTCCAGCAACTTCGGACATTCGCCGACTCCCCCAATCAAGTTCGGGGTGCCTCCAGACAAACGCCGACCCGTCTCGACCAAGTTCGGGACGTCAACTCCAGCGATACACAGTATACACTCCGACCCTCGAGCTCGGAATGCTCCCTTGAGTATACCTTGGAACCCGGGAAACCAAGCCACTCCTAGTCTCTACCAAGTCGACCTCGCCAAATGCATGACGCGACTAGTTAACGAGCTCAGCCTCGCTAACGACCACATCCATGCGCGGGCCTACGCCCACCTATGAGGCCGTACTCCACCATACTGCTGTGTCATGTCTCCATAACCGGTCGACAGCAGTCAGACGGCACCTTGACTACTCCGATCATATCCTGCTGTGACTGTCAACGCCCTACCATTTTTAAGAACGGGCTGTACGGCACGTCACCAGCCTACCTGAGCTGCACGCCATTCGGCTCAAAGCCATGCTCCCTCATGATGGGGACTGACAGTACCTCCGTCAGCTAGGCCACTCTACCGAAGCTATAAATAGCTCAGTCATGTAATTTCTGGTGGGGGGGTTCTCATGGGACCAAGTTTACTCACTCTAAATTGATCGTCGGAGGGCCCTCACCGGGAACACCGGTGAGGCTTTGTGCAGGTCCGTGGCCGTCGCACAGGATGTGGCTCTCGTCTTCCCTTTTCCAGCCCCGGCGGCTCCCTCGGCTCCACCGGCGGTTACCCTCGGGCCAGATTTGAACCACAACAACCCTTGATAAAAATTAGGTCTTTAATACTTTTTAATGTTGAAGGGTATTTTTGGAAAAAAATAAAATGGAGTGATTTTCGGCTCATCGAAAAGTAACTTTCCCATGTTTCTCATGAGAAAAACTTTTCATGAAACGTGAGAATCATATTCCCATAGAAATTTAACTTTTTCGTCTCTCTCCTTTGAAAATTCCAACCAAACAAGAGGCATCCATTACTTTTCCTTCTTTTCTTCCGCGAACCAAATGAGCCCTATATCATAACAAACTTGAAGAAAAATCATAAGCATGCTTTTTGTTGATCTGAGCTACCAATTTTTAGGTACAATGGGATTCATGCCACACAAAGATGGTTTCTATTCTCAACTTGTATAGAGTTAGGCTAGATTTCTTACTTTAGTAAGATTTGGTTGGATTTCAGTTTTATGTCTGTTTGGGAGCATGGCGTTTCTGATTATAGTAAAGGAGACTATTCATTCGGAGAAGTATCATTACAATTTTTAGGTACAATGGGATTCATGCCACACAGAGATGGTTTCTATTCTCAGCTTGTATAGAGTTAGGTTGATTTCTTACTTTAATAAGATTTGGTTGGGTTTCAGTTTTATGTCTGTTTGGTAGCATGATGTTTCTGATTATAGTAAAGGAGACTATTCATTTGGAGAAGTATCATTACAATTTTCAGGTACAATGGGATTCGTGCCGCACAGAGATGGTTTCTATTCTCAGCATGTATAGAGTAAGGTAGATTTCTTACTTCAATACGATTTGGTTGGATTTCAGTTTTATGTCTGTTTGGTAGCATGGTGTTTCTGACTATAGTAAAGGAGACTCTTCATTTGGAGAAGTACCATTACTAGAGTCGTCGATAGGTGGGTCAACCCGTGGCCCAACTTGATACTACTTGACCTAATACGCATGCGAAGATCTGTGGGTGGATTCAGGGTCAAAATTTGGACCCTTTCTGAAAACCGGGACAAGTCAGGTTATGTTTTCCAACTTAACCCGTCTTCACCCGGGCCCTATGTTTTTTGGTTCTAATTTTGGTCAACAGAAAATGGACCCCACCACCCAATTTAGCCTAACTTAAAACTCAAATCACTAAAACCCCTTCTCATTCATCCTAAATTTCCTTCCCAATTCATTAAATAAATTCTTAGTTAGACAAACTCCTCTCATATCATCTCAACAGTCCCATCTCCTCTAACCTACTTTCATTTAATCATATTTGAATATTCATTGTCTGTTTGGGTTGATTCTTATTTATAATATCTCAAGTATATGAATATATGTTTTTAAAAATTGTAGTTTGTAAATTTGGATCCTAAGATTGATCGACCCTCAGATGAAATTAAAAAGTTTTTAATTTGACTTAAAAATATCGATATTATTTTTGTTATCAATTATTATATTTTTAGATATTAAAAATAGCTAAATGCTTTTCTAAACTACAAATCTATTTTACCTAGTCTTGATTTGGGCTCGAACATTACAGTTAGGCTTAGGTCATACTTAATCTTGATCTAATCTGAATGACTTTCTAGGTTCAAGATTTTTTCCCTAGACCCTATCCGACCTGATCGATCAATTAATAAGTAGATTTGGGTCCAAAATCAAGACCCAAATATGAAACTATATAGGATCAAGGTCAACCATGTCTTGGTCCAATTTGACTCGTTTATAGCCCTAATCATTATGATGGCACATCATTTACTAGAGATTTCTTGGTGCTAGCTCATTTTTTAAAGTCTGTTTCCCTTTAGAATGAGAAACATGCATCGATATCTAAACAATCTTATGCAAAAAATATGATGTGAAATTGAATAGATGAAACAAAATATAAAGATAAGAACTGAAAAATTGAGGAAAATAAGAAGTAATATATAATGAGAAGAACTACGGCAC
The DNA here is from genome assembly GCF_009389715.1 of Phoenix dactylifera. Classification (NCBI taxonomy): domain Eukaryota; kingdom Viridiplantae; phylum Streptophyta; class Magnoliopsida; order Arecales; family Arecaceae; genus Phoenix; species Phoenix dactylifera. The sequence continues at coordinate 117,654 of NW_024067929.1, forward strand.
CATTGGAAGTGGGCTAGGTGGCCATGAAATCCGTCTTTTTGCATAACAATAGGGAAACAACATGAGACAGGCTAGGTCCTGGTTCTAACTTGTTGAGTTTTAAGGATTTATTTCATAAAACTTTCGATGGCTAAGATTTATTTTATTAAAATCCAAAGATTAATCAAATGCTTCTAAATAGAATTCATTGGCATTTTGGCGTGATATACGTTTATATATATTAGAGATTAAAAAATTATTGATGTTATTGTTGCTTTTGCTATTTTAGCTAGATTGCTGCAAGAAGAGAATTTTTTCTTTGTACAAAAAGTTTTTGTTCCTAGTCATACTAATATACCCGACCATACTCTTAGTTTATGTACTAAGACAGTCACTCCACCCCTACATCCCCTGGAACCTAACCCAAACCCAACAATGAATGAGTTGGGTATTGAATCAAAGCCAAACCTGTTGAAACTTTTAGGTTGGGTTCAGGTTTGAGGTTTCTATACATAACCAAACCCAAATCCAAACCCGACCCGACATATAAATTTTTAGGTTTATTACATACATATATGCCTACACATGCAACACGTATACCCTTGCATAAGTAAATACATAAGTACAACACGCTCATATCTATAATATTAATTTTATATATATGTCATTTAATTGAAAAAATTAATGATTTATGATTAAATCAAAAAGTAATGATATGTTAAAATATGTTTGGGTATTTATACTAGACTTTGAGTAAAGTGTATTTTTTCTATTTTTCTTCCATTACTATTAAATTGTTAACCATCAAGTATTTGTTATTCATGATTCAATTTTCATCGCTTTGGGTGTTTATGACTTCCCAAAACATGGATTTCATTTCTTGATTAACTCTTTAGGGCATAATATTTCTTACAAGAGAGATACCCGAAGCTGACCTCCACTCAATCCAAACTCGATACAAACATTACCAAACATGAACCCATCCCGATCCTTTAATGGATCAGGTATGAAAAAAAGTTGGAACTAAAAGTTCCATAGGTACGAATCTAGGCATGATAAAACGTGAACTTGACTTCACCCCATAGCATATCTACTAGATTAAAAAATTTGTGAAAGCATACAATATCTATAATTAATACAATATTCCAAATTTGTTCGAGATAGATGGGATTTATGGATGTCTAACTTGTAAAACTCTATTGATATATTCACCCAACTAAAGGTGATGAATTGAAATAGTTTGATCAAGATACAAACATATCTTATGCTATCAGCCAAAGTGATGCAGTATTGCTATGTAATATCTAGACTTTGAATTTCCCCGCATGTTTGTCATGTCATATGTCCATCCAATCCACCGTTTCTTTTCTTCTTTCTCAAAGGAGACAAAATCTAATACGGCCATCTCCTTTTCTCTCAAAACCTTCCCTCGTCTCAGATACCACACCACTTAGAGATGGAGACAAAGCTGATCAGGATGCAGATGCCCTGTCTAGCTAGCTCCACCAAACTTGAGAGCAAGGGAACTTCTCCAGCTAGGTCAAAGAAGAGGCTTGTAACCTCGATCTCGAGGCCCATATTTGTCTTGGTAACCTTCTTCTTGATGCTTCTTCCTCTCCTCGTCGTCTTTGGCCCCCATCAAATCATAGCAAGATATGAAACTTTGAGCAAGCAAAAAACGAGTAACATCTGCTTCTTCTATAATTTTTTCTCTCTCTATTTAAACCATTATAAGGAGAAATTAGCAAGAAATCTATGATAATTTTCTTTATTTTTGACTTTTGACCTCTTTTCTGGATCTTAGCTCCAAAAGAGAACGTAAACTGTAACAACCTAAGACCTCACCCAAAATGGCTAGCTGGAAAGTATTATTTAGGTTCCTTGATCCTGTATAAATACCCAAGATCTACCCAGCGAATAACCGATGTGGGACTAAACACACGCCCGTATGGATCCTCAGATACTCCCTCGTTCAAGTCCTGACGTCCTTGTGAGGCTAAGGGTTCAAATCTAATCACAAACACCACGATTGGTCTGTGGTCAGCCCCAATGGATCCGTGTTGCAGTGTTTCCTAATCCACATAGATTATGGGCCGGGTCCGCTCTGATATCATTTGTAACAATCTAGGACCTCACCCAAAATGACTAGCCGGAAGGTATTATTTGGGTTCCTTGATCCTGTATAACTATCCAAGATCTACCCAGCGAATAACCGATATGGGACTAAACACACGCCCGTACGAGTCCTTACATACTCCCTCCGTTTAAACCCTGACGTCGTCGTCAGGCTAAGGGTTTAAATCTATTCAAATCTAATCACAAATACCACGATCGGCTCGTGGTCAGCCCCAATGGATCCGTGCTGCAGTGTCCTCTGCAGTGTCTCCTAGTCTACATAGGTTATGGGCCGGGTCCGCTCGGATACCATTTGTAACAACCCAAGACCTCACCCAAAATGGCTAGCCGGAAGGTATTATTTAGGTTCCTTGATCCTGTATAAGTACCCAAGATCTACCCAGTGAATAACCAATGTGGGACTAAACACACGCCCGTACGGGTCCTCACATAAACGGTGAAGATTCATCCCACCTTTTATTGGTAAATGAAATGAAAAAAAGGGACAATAGTCTATCCTCCTCCTTGCGACAAATCATGTACCTATCATCAAATATGGACTGATAAAAAATAACCTCCTCCTCACCACAAGCCCGGAAGGGCATTAACAAATGCTCACACCAATCAAGTTCAGGAAAGTCCTGAACTTAACTGCTGTGATTGGTTTAGTGAACATATCAGCCGGATTATGAGCAGTGTAAATTTTCTGAAGCCGGACATCACCATTCTCTACCAAGTCTCTGATGAAATGATACCTGACATCTACATGCTTAGTGCGTTCGTGATACATCTGATCTCTGGCAAGATGCAAAGCACTCTGACTGTCACAATTAATATCCAAACGGTCCTGCTCGAGACCCAAATCATGTACTAATCCTCTTAACCAAATAGTTTCCTTTGCTGCCTCTGTCAACGCCATATACTCTACTTCTGTAGTAGACAAAGCAACTGTAGGCTGCAAAGTAGCCTTCCAACTGACTACACAACCAGAGAGAGTAAATACATATCCGGTTAATGACCTTCTTCTGTCCAAATCACTAGCGTAATCTGAATCAGAAAATCCTGTAACAGTGCAATTACTCTGTGCGGAGAATACCAATCCCAAATTAGAAGTGCCTTTCAGATATCTAAGTATCCATTTCACAGCTGACCAGTGAGCCTTTCCAGGCTAATCCATGTATCTGCTTACTACGCTTACTGCCTGTGAAATATCAGGTCGAGTGCAGACCATTGCATACATGATGCTGCCTACTGCACTTGCATATTGCACTCTGGACATATATCTCTCCTCATCCTCAGTCTGGGGACAGAGTCTGGCAGATAATTTGAAATGACTGGCAAAAGGAGTAGTGACTGGCTTGACTGTAGACATACCAAATTTATCCAAGACTTTCTTAATATATCCATGCTGAGTAAGAAAAAGTCTACCCAACTGCCTGTCACGACTGATCTCCATCCCAAGTATCTTCTTTGCCGGTCCAAGATCCTTCATCTCAAATGCAGTACTGAGCTCAGCTTTCAGATTTTGGATGACTGATATATCCTTGGCTGCTATCATCATATCATCCACATACAGCAATAAATAACAAAAGGATCCATCTGAAAACTGCTGGTGATATACGCAACTGTCATATGGAGATCTGTTGTATCCATGGTCGACCATAAACTTATCAAATTTGCGATACCACTATTTTGGAGACTGCTTGAGACCATATAATGATCTCTTGAGCAAACATACATGATCTTCCTTGTCTGGAACCTCAAAACCAGGTGGCTGTTGCATATAAATCTGTTCCTCTAAATCACCGTGAAGAAAAGCTGTTTTAACATCTAGTTGTTCCAGCTCTAAATCCTGAGAAACAACTAATGCGAGCAACACACGAATAGAAGAGTGTTTAACTACAGGAGAAAATATTTCCTTATAGTCAATTCCCTCCCGTTGACAATAGCCCTTAGCTACCAACCTGGCCTTATATCTAAAATCCTGATGACTGGCTCCCTCTTTATTCTTGAAGATCCATTTGCAGCCAATTGCCTTCTTGCCCTCTGGTAATCTGACTAATTTTCCAAGTCTGATTCTTCTCTAAAGATTATAATTCTTCAACCATAGCCATGGTCCATTGTTCAGCCTGTGGACTACTAATAGCCTCCTGATATGTGGTCGGCTCAGCACCAATAGTATCTGCAATGCTCAGAGCATAATAAACTAACCCAGCACAAGCTGAATTCTCAAAGCCATACCTTTGTGGTGTTCTGATCTGACGCCTGGGTCTACAAGTGGCAATGCTATCAATCTGATCCTGACCTTCCATGGTAACCTCCTCCTGAGTCTGTATCTCTGCATCTGTCTGCTGTTGCTGCTCATTCAGAATAAAAGTATCTTCATTTGCATGCTGCTGCTGTGATCTGATAGTCTGATCAATATTCATAACAGTCCTATCCATCGGATCTTGACCCTGATCCTTTTGAGAAGAACTTGGCTGTAGCTGCCTTAAAGGAGGAGCTATCTCGTTAAATGTCACATCCCTGCTGACTAAAAAATCTTGGGATCTAGGCTTTGTGCACCATAGTCTGTAGCCTTTTACCCCATATGCGTATCCAAGAAATACGCACTTCTTAGCCCTGGGGTCCAATTTTCCATCTCTTACATGTGCATAGGCTGGACACCCAAAGACTCTGAGTACTGAATAGTCTGCAGGTCTTCCTGTCCACATTTCTTCCGGAGTTTTCATGCCCAATGCTGATGCTGGAGATCGGTTTATAATGTAGCAGGCTGTGTGAGCGGCCTCTGCCCAAAAATCTCTAGTTAATCCAGAACTAGATAGCATTGATCTGACTCTCTCAATTAGTGTGCGATTCATGCGTTCTACCACACCATTCTGTTGAGGTGTACCCACTGTGGTTCTGTGTCTGACAATGCCCTCTGATTTGCAAAAGTCATTAAACTCAGTAGAACAAAATTCTAATCCATTGTCAGTTCGGAAGGTTTTCAACTTCCTATCAGTATGCCTCTCGACCATAGCCTTCCACTTCTTGAATGTGTCAAACACATCACTCTTATTTCTGATAGTGTATATCCAGACTTTGCGGGAGTAGTCATCAATAAAAGTGAGTAAATACCTAGATCCACCCTTGGATGTAATTGGGGCAGGCCCTCATAGGTCAGAATGAATATAATCTAATATACCAGCTGTCCTGTGCACGCCTGTAGAAAAGCTGATCCTGTGTTGTTTTCCGAACACACAATGCTCACAGAATCCAAGTGCACCAACCTTCTGACCACTTAGCAAACCACGTCTGCTCAGTTCCTATAAACCTTTGTCTAAGATGTGGCCCAATCTCTGATGCCACAGGTGTGTCAACTGCTCAGTAGAAGACTGTACTGCTGAAGCCTGTCCAACTATTGTACTACCATCCAAATAGTAAAGGGTCCCACATAGTTTTCCTTTCAGTAAAGTCAATACTCCTTTATTGATAGTTATTGATCCTCTACCCCATCTCCCCTCGAAACCTGCACTATCGAAAGCATGTACTGAGAGAAGGTTTCTCTTTAGTTGAGGAACATATCTGACATCGTCCAAAGTCACCACAGTGTTTGCATTAGATTTAATTTGAACTGTACCAACACCTTCCACTTTGCAAATGCCATCATCTCCAAGAAGAACGGTGCCCCCCTCACATGATCTAAAAGAAGAGAACCATTCCTTATGGGGTGTCATGTGGAAAGATGCTCCAGAGTCCACAATGCAAGTATCAGGATGACTAACACTGCAAGCAGCTGTAAATACTGCATCATTATCATTACTGTTGTGACCTGCTGATGAAACTGCAACCGTTGCCGAGTCTGAGACGGTTCCTTTATCCTTTTGTTCCCTCTCTTTTTTAGACTGTAGTAGTCTACATTCTGATTTCCAGTGGCCTGGCTTCTTACAATAGTGACAAACACCTGGTCTTCTAGATCTAGACTTTGATCTGGTTTTGGATTTGTTTCTACCTTGTCCACCTTTCTTCTGCTCATCTCTACCTCTAACTATAAGTCCTTGAGCTGGAGTCTGAACTTGATGGTGTAGCTGTACTTTCAATCTAAGCTCATTGGATAACAAAGTAGCTTCTACCTCTTCAAGACTTATTGTCTCTTTTCCATAGAGCATAGTAGTAGTAATATGCTCAAAGGACTTAGGCAATGAGTAGATCAGGATCAAAGCCTTGTCTTCTTCATCTACTTCAACACCAATATTTGATAAATCAAGTAGGAGCTTATTATACTCATCCAAGTGATCTTTGAGTGAAGTCCCTTCTGCCATACGAAATATGTGCAACTTTCCCCTCAAATACAATCTATTAGTAAGGGATTTTCCATATATAGACTCTCCAATTTTTCCCATACTCCCTTAGTTGTATCAAGATCCACAATATTGCGTAGGACTTTATCACTCAAACCCGAAAACAAAGTTCCTAGTGCTCTCTCATTAATCTCTTCTTTGACAGCCTCATTATCTCCTGGGATTGCATCCATACCCTTGAGGGCTTTTGCTACACCCTCCTTAACCAACAAGTATTTCATTCTTACCTTCCACAATGAGAAGTCCCCTGTGCCATCAAATACAGCCACTTCATGCCTTATGGTAGTGGAATGAGAAACAGAAGCCGAATCGTTAGCCCTAGATGAATTTTGTTGCCCAACAATAGCCATAGCTCTGATACAATTGTTGTGATTACTTGGGCACAATAATTAATCTATCCGGCTTAACAATTAACAGTTACTCTCATTCAGGCATTTCACCAAACACATCACAGGCATGAATAGACAAGCACAAAGATACCAGATTTACGTGGTTCGGCAGCAAGTGTCTACATCCACGGGGAGGAGGAGCAATCCACTATGTCAATCTTCCCAATAGGGTACAAACAAAGATACATAAAAGCCCAAAATATGGACTGCCAAATGATCACAATAGGAGGCAAAAATAAACCAAATATAAGGCAAAACAACCTGATCGGATCAACCCTTCTGCAACCACAATGACAGATCAAAAGTGTAGTATGCAATGCAACCTTTCTACGGCTCCAATGGTAGATCAAATGAATATCAAAATCATACCTTTTCTTGTTGCATATGCTGTGAACAGCAAAGAAGAAAGAGGGTTCACGGAAACAAGAGGCCCACTGTGAGGAGTAGTGGCTGAAGATGAAGAGTCCCCAGCGAGCGGAAGAAGATGTCTTTTGAAGCTGGAACACCAAGAGCAAAAGACCGAGAGCAAGAGAGCAGGGGGCGGCGATCGGGGTCCTTCCTCACAGTACCCTAAAAAAAAAACTTGCTGCCTTATATAAGGAACCGAGAAGCCACGGTCCCAAAGAAAACCTGTTAACCCAAAAGAAGAGGGGCCCAGCTGAAAGTGTGAAAGAAATAACTTATTATGCCCCTTTTGTAAAAAGGTCCTTTTCAAATAGGAATTTGGAGCAAAGTTCCAAAAACTATCAACAGGGTACAGGCTTCAACAGAAGAAAGCAAGTAGGAACCTGGTCCACAAAAGTTCATGTAGCTAGCCTTAGAGAAATACCCACGTTATAAAGAATTATTGCAACTTTAGGTTGCATTTGGTTCAAAAATAAGAATAATAAGAATAATAAAACTTGTACCTATGGAAATAGTTATCCCAGTAGCATATAACCTGCTCGATGTGTGAGGTGTAAAGTGTAATATTATTTTCCTTTTCTAATTGTTCTTTAAAAACAATGTTAAATAGATATAAAAGAATGGATAACAGGAATAGAATATAATAGATATAAGGGCCCAATTATTTTCTAAAATAAATTTTTGATATTAATATTACAGTATACTATCATTACACAAAACTATAATATTATATATATATATATATATATATATGTCAATATAGCAAATAATATATAATTTTAAAACAAAAAGATCATAATCGAACCTATGCATAATAACAAATAGAAAAATATTGCATTTGGTGGATATTTAGCTGCAATATAGTAGTATCATTGGTGGTTATATTCTCACTTTTAAGCATGATCATAAAAATTAAATGGAAATTAATAAAATATTAGTGTAATCTAATGATTCACGTAGGCTATGGGTAGGATGCAATACTAATGAAAAGTTTTTTCAATTAATATTAGCATACATTAAAAAACTATGATTATTAATAATATCATTAGTTTCTATTTTAATTAATAATACTTAGGAAAAGTTCTTTATATAATATAATTTAATTAGCTAGTAAGCTTCTTATTAATGATGTTTATCATATTTTGATAAAATATTATATTAAATAAGAGTTCTGCTTATTATCTAAAATAAAAGTTATATTAATAATATTATTAATATGGATATCTACATAGCGAATGGAGAGTTCCATGCGAGCAGAATCTCCATTTTATTATACATATGTATTCTAGCATATTACCCACGTGATGCACGTGGTGTAGTTTTTTCTCTATTTTCCAACTATCCTAAAAATGCAATGTATAATAAATAGAATGGAGTAAATAACAGAAATAGAATGGAATAGAATATATAAATGTCTAATTATTTTTTAAAATAATTGTACAAAATTTTAATAGTATATGTATATCTATGAATGTAGTAAAAAATATATTATAATAAAATAATAAGATCATAATCCAACATGCATATAATAAGAAATAGAAAAGAATTGTATATAGGAGGATATTTAAATACAATATAGGAGATCATTAGTGGTTGTACTTTTATTTTTAAGGAAGATCATGATCATAAAATATTAGTGTAGTTTAATAACCCACATAGGATATGAATAGGGCATAGTGCTAATGAAAAATATTTTTTATTAACATCAGCAAATATTAAGCAAATATAGTTATTAATAATACTAGTAATTTCTGTATTATTTAGATCAGTAGTACTCATGAATTTTTTTAGTTTAATAAGATAATAAGATTCTTATTAATGATATTATATTATTATACTTTGATAAAGAACAATATTAAATAAGAGCCCTATTTATTATTAAAAATAAAGATCTCTATATTATTAATATGGGCATCCATATGGGGAATGGAAAGCTTTGCACAAATAAAGCCTCCATTTTAATATATATATATATATATATATATATATATATATATATATATATATATATATATATTAGATGAGTTATGCCAATTTTTATTTGATTTCTTTTTTTTTAATAGCAAAATGTATCATCTTGGAATAACTTCTGAACGATGGCTTCTTTATCCATGAAAAAATAAAAAGCAAGCATAAACATATGAATATGAATTGACAACTTCTATTGGAATATGAATTGAGTTTTAATTTGAAGCCCTAACTTCCTTTGCTTTTTCTCAATAAAAAAGTACTTCTTCCATTGGAATGATTATCCCTATCATGAATAAATTTGACCAGAATAATTATTTCTTGGTTATGCCTCCTTTCCAAATACCATTTGAGCGGCACAATGCTTAATATCTTATGCCTGAAAAGTAACCACTTCTAACTCTACATCATGTCCCACCTACTCTCTATTGCAAAGCAGCATAAATCTAGTGCTTTTATTTATTTATTTTTCTCTTATAAGGCATCATAGAACAAAAGACATTGTCCTACCTCATCTTCTTCGAAGTTTGATGATGACAAATGATGGTTTTGAAGTTAATAGTTCTAAGATATAGGAATTCAGATCTGATGAACTTGCCACTTTGAAACTTGCTCTCGGAACTTCTGACATTTGGACCTGAATGTATCTTGTAATGTTATATCTTAGGGTTTTTTCTACAGTAGTTCAATGGTCTTGTATGTCTTTCTACATCTGTGCATTCTTGGCCATCCGATTTAATATGGACCACTTTGATTATCCACCAGTTATAGCCGGTCATGCGAGGGGATGGAACAGTAAATAGGTTGAACATCTGGAACATTTCAACATGGCACTGGCACCGGCAAGACCGCCAATGGCATGGGCCTTTCCAAGTCCCAAGGCTAGGAGGCTCCTTCATGGAAGATGGAGCGGTGATGGCATGGGCGACCAGGTCGAAGGGGGCGAAGGATGGGCAGGAGGCGATGTAGGAGAACAGATCGGAGATGGAGTGGTGGCTGCAGGACTGGGTGAGGGCCAAGATTGGGTGGCCTCTCCAAACGGCCGAGGTCCAATGGTGGAGACGATGGCTTTGGCTCCACCAATGCGCACGCCATCTAGGACATCTAGCAGCAGCTGAGGCAGAAGAGCCAGATCGCCTCCAACATTGACCTTCTCTTCTTCCCTTCTTCATGCGAATCCAGCAGTGGAATCTCACACTGGTCGCTGTGAGATCTATGCAGACGGATGAATGACGGATGGTGAATCCTTCTTTCGCGCAAAAGATGCAACCCTGGTCCGGCGGATGGAGCTCGGGGAAGGAAGGGTTTCAGAAAAAAATTCTTCCTTTCAAAAAAAAATAATGAAAACCAGGTTGGGAAGAGATCAAGAGAAAAGGTTAATGCGGTTTCCATCAGACCTGGTTCCACCGGTTAGAATAGAAATGATAAAATATTCTTGCTTTCAAAAAAAAAATATCCTAAATACCCTAACTTAATGGATTGTCAAGATTTTTTCTAACTATTTATAAAATGATATACAGGAGTACCATAGGGATCTCCTCTTAGAGATTGGGGAACTTTGGGGATTTCAAAAATAGAACCAGCTGACATCTTACAATCCATTAGGTTTTCCCTAGCTAATGGCTTCTGATCAATCTTCATTTTAGTGAAGTGTGGTAGGTAAGTGGCCTGGTATCCAAACAGGCCTGAACATATTCCAGTTAAGAGAGAGACAGCTTAAATCATCACCAGGTCTTCCTGATTTTCAATCAATTTGAGTTTCCTTTTACATGTTCAAATACTATTACAGGGCCTTATGATTATGACTTTCGTAACATCTTCACATTCACTTGACTTATACCTTTATAATTGTACGAATATTAGGTCCAAGAATTGGTTTCTTGGCATCCTTCTCTAATGACACAAGTGATAAACTTCTCGGCAGGTTGCTAGCTGCTGGGGGTTTGATGAAGAATCCTATATATCTCAGCAGGTACCAATCTGTATTATAACGCAAAGAATCACCCCACATACCTTTTCCCTTATCTGGTAAAAGGCTAAAAACACTTAAATTTCTCCAAAAGAAACATGGTCCAAATTCTGAGGTATAGAACAACACCATCCAGTGGCGCCTGAAGTCTGGTTATGGCATGGAGACTACGGAGTGCAACAATATGGTGTGTCGTTATGTTATGGTGGTTTGGGTGAGGGGACGCCATCATGATTCAACATTCCTCTTTTCTCCTTACAAACAGAATGCAGTTACTGCTTTTATATATCTAAATTTAGGCCATGATCATAATGACCTTGATAAGTTGCTCTTTTTATTTTTGTGAAGATGATAAAAAACTATAACAGTTTTATCCAGGACCTTGTTGGGGCGTATGGCGCATTGGGTCCAGCCCATGTAGGATCCATGTAGTCAAAAAAAAGAAAAAACAAAAAAACAAAAAACAAAAAAAAGAGGAAAAGAAGGCAAGGAAGCCTGGTTAAGAAGGAAGCCATTTTTGGCTATAAAAGAGTTGCTTTATTCTTTTGAGATTCTGATTGCTCTTCTTTTGGGAGGCTTGGGCTCAGCTTATTTCATAGAATCCCGGGCTCGGGCTTGGTACCGAGCTCTGTATTGGGCTCGAGCTCAAGCTTGTTTGGCATAGCAAAGACTCGGGCTTGAGCTCGTAAAGCTCGTTTTAATTACGAGCTCAAGCCCAAATCCAAGCTCGGGGATAGGGATGAGGATGGGGATGGGGCGGGCGGGGGAGAGAAGAAATAAGGAAAGAAAGAAAGAAAAAAAAAGAAGAAGAAGAGAAGAAAGAAGGAAGGAAAAAAAGAAAGAAAAAAGAAAAGAGAAGGAAGAACTCACAGGTTCGTCGTTGCGTAAGGCGGTCGCCGATTTCGGCAGCGAGTGCTGTCGGCACGGGCGTCAGCCGCAGGTACGATCGAGGATGCCGCGGGCTCGGCCATGGGTGCCGCCGGCCGTGGACCGGCCCTCCCGTACAAGGGACTCCTCCCTTGATTCATGGTGAAGGAGGGCTTCTCCTCCCCTCCTCTGTCATGTTAGAACGGGAAGGAGGAATCGGGAAAGATAGGGAAAGAAAGGGGGAGAAAGGGAGAAGAAAGGGAGTCGGGAAGGTTCGGGAGAAAGGAGAAGAAAAGAAAAGAAAGAGAAGAAGGAGGGAATGGGTTAACGGGTTGGGTTCGAACCCGAACAAATCCAATCCGATTTAAAAAAATTAAATGGATTTGGGTTAGCTCGGGTTGGGCCTGATCTAAATCCAATTAGTTCAATCAGATTGGGATTTAAATTAATTAAGCCCAATAAAGTTTAATTGGGTCGAGTCCAAGTTTAATTGGGTCTGAACCCAATTAAATTGTTAATTGGACTGAGCCCTCATTTGGGCTCGTAAGCTACTCGGGCTCGTTTGACTAACGAGCCGAGCTCGAGCCAAGCTTTTATCGAGCCGAGCCCGAGCAGCTCGGCCCGTTAACAAGCCTAGTATGAAAGTCATATTCTTTTGGAACTCTCTTCTTCTTATTCTCTTTATGATTCTTGAGTTTGGCTTATACCTTAAAAACAATGCTTTTGTCTAGATTTGTTAAAGTCGGACTTGCCATTAGTCGTTGTCTTCCCAGCAATTGCAATAAATAGAATTTAATCTTCATTCTTATTTGATTTCACCATTGTTGATTTCCCTAGAAGTGGATAGGTGATTTTGAGAGATCTCTATTGAGACATCTGGTAAGGTAACCTCTGTAATTATCTTCAGTCAATATATACTTCAAGTTCTTGGATATGGTGCTAGAGAGAATTTTATTGTAATTACTATTTTATTTATAGTGGATTTTATTTAGAGCTGCTCGTAGTTTTTTCCTCCATAGAGAGAGGGTTTTCCATGTAAATTTCAATACTTGCCCTCTTTCCCAATTTATTTTTATATCTATGAATTTGGGCCCTTCAAGGTGGTAATAGAGTAGTTTGTTACAGTGAATATGGCAAGCATAAGTTTTAAGATTAAAAAATTTAATGGTAGAGATGGTTTTTCTCTTTGGCAGAGAAGAATGAAAAAATTACTAATATAGTAGGGTGTACTGATAAGTGCTAAATAATGCATAAACTAATATCTTATTCATAGCACTTATCATTATTTTAATCCGCATATTTTGTAAATTTAACTAAAAAAAATGTTACCTTCATCATTGCATTTTAATAAATTATTAAAGGTAATTCAAGTTTTACTTATTTATTTACTGATTGAGTCTAATGTATGCAGGTTGAGTCAAGTTCATTAGGGATTATTTCTGAACCTAAACCACATGCACCCCGCAAATCAAGACCCTCTGATTCAGTCACCTAACTCTTTTTCCACATGATCCAATTCTCCTATTTTAATAAAATCCCTTCAATTATTTGTTTCTCAGATCTCAAAGCATACCATCTAGTTGCACGGATTCTGAAGCCTCATCTCATCTCAGACATTCATCTTGCATCCACGTCATCCAACTCTACGCAACTCAAACCTATTGTTTTTCCCATGCATTGAAACAAAGAACAGAGCATCCACGGATCATTCCCCTTCACGTGATTCTCCCACTTCCAGCATCCCATGGATAAAGATCAATCTCATATTCCAAATCCCAGCTGAATCTAGCCTTCATCGCCCATGGATAAAGCCAGGCTTCCGCTCATCTCATGCATGCCTTCCTCCCCTTCATCCACATCGAGTTCATCTTTATCCCATCTTCCAACCAACTTCAGTTCTCATCCACGAATTCCTCCCGGCCGTAAACATCACTCCCTGATTTTTATCCAACGCCCGAGCTGCCGAATCCCATGGATCATCTCCCCTGTTCCCAACCAAATCGAGTTCATCCTCCCGAACTCCACCATCATCAAATCCCCCGCATCTCTTTCCTATTCTATAATAGTCATCCAGAACCAAATCTAGAATAAAACATAAGAATCCCAGCTCCCCTATTTCATGTACATCCCGTTCGTGAGTTCCTCCCAGGTTATCCAAGATCATCTCTTCTTCCCAGCTCATCTCCCCACCCACGTCATTTCGGATGAACTTCATCTCTCTTCCGAGTCTAACAAACAAAGCTGTGTTTCAGAACAGATCCAAGACCCCTCCCCCATGATCCACGGATAGAATCGAACCAATCTTCTTCCGGATTGATCCCAATGTCCCGCACTCCATCTCCTCATCCTCCCGAATCATCCGCAGGTCCAATCTTAGCTCCAAGCCATCAGCCGTAAGCTCCATCCTTCTGCATCCACGATTCAGATCCCATCCTCTCCACGTTAGCATTCTTCCCTTCCGCATCTAAGGAACAAAACCAAGATCCTCCCCATTCTCCGCGATTTATCATCTTCCTCTCACCCACTGCCTTCACGGCATCCAAACAGAGCTTATCCTCTTCCCATCGTATCACAACAGTCCCAACGTCCCAGCCATCGTTTCGCTTTCCCAGCATTCCGGATCATTTCCCCTGCCTCAAAATAGAATTCCTCTTCCGGAAACAGAATCTTCTTCCCAGCGTTCATCCTTAGAGTTCATCCTCTCCCCACTCCAAGGATCAGCATCCTTATCTCCTTCTGCGTCCAAAGATTCTCTCAGCCGTGAGCATCCACTCGAATTCCCGACATCCTTATCTTTGATTTGAAACAGGGGAGTAGAGAGGGAGTGGGGGCAGCTTATAAAAAGGGAGTCAGACGTGAAGGAGGGGCATTCCCTCTTCCCCCACCCGGGGGGGGGGGGGGGGGGGGGGGGGCAGGCTTCTCCCATCTAGCTTAGGTTCACAGGCCAAGTTCCCACATTAATCCAAGGATCTGAGGAGTTCCTGCAGAGGCCAGAGAAGAGAAAACCAAACATAAGCGAGAGGAAGGAAGTCCTAATGGGAGGCCGCTGCTGTGCTGCTACTGTCGACCACTACTCCGTAGAAGGTTGAGCTCTTCTCTAGGGCTGGATGCAGTCCTAACAAAGAGACATGGGATTTTATATTTTATTTTATATTCTTAGAGTTGTATGAACTTATTGTTTTTTAATGAATATCTTTTTTATTTCATGTTTAATTTCTGTGATTTTAAATGTGAAGTTTATACAACTGTTCTTCATGATCACTAAGTAAAGATAAAATAGTCCATGCTTAGGGAAGATGCGATGTGCTGCCACCTTAGATTAGGGTAGACATTTCATGCCAACTGAAGATGGATTATGCCTAAATTACTTTTGTGAATTTCTATTCGAATGCTTATTAGGCTTGTAGCCAATTTGCATGTTAATCCAAGAACGAAATAAATTATAAATAACCCTTGTTCTGATATTAGTGGTGAATTCCCTGCCCTAGTTTCTCCCAAACTGATATCATTTTAATTGCATTTCTCTTAAATTATTTAGTTCAATAGTCTTCCTAAATTTTCTTTCTAAATATTTTTTTTAAGAAAACAACTGTACCCCAATCCCTGTGGATCGATACCCGTAATCACTATCCTACCAGATACGTGCTATTGCGTGGTCTTTAAAGTTGACTATCATGTACACAAGGTATTATTGGGTAAAGTGAAAAAAGTCTGAAAAATTGTCCGATGAGGATTTTGAAGAGATGGATAAAAGGGTTGCCAGTGCTATCCAGCTTTATTTATCAAATGAAGTTTTGACTAATGTGAATGATGTGAAAACATCTATGGTGATTTGACACAAGGTAGAGAGCTTGTATATGGTGAAGAGTGTGATAAATAAGATGTATTTGAAGAAGTAGTTATGTATATTTTAGATGGAGGAGGACATGAGTTTTTTGGCATATTTGGATGTGTTTAATGGCCTAATCATGTAGTTGGAAAATATCAACATGAAAATTAAAGCTCTACTTCTTTTAGCTTCGTTTTTCGGTCCTATAATAATTTGGTTGTGACCATATTACATAAGAAAACTCTTGTGTTGAAGGTTCTTACATTTGCACTATTGCTCAATGAGAAGATAAAAAAAATCAGAATAGCTAGCCTTTGTCATAGAGAATAAGGGTAGGAGTAAGAGCAAAGGACCTAAGGATCATGGTACATCCAAATACAGGTCAAAGTCAAAAGAAGGCAAAAGATGCTACCATTGTGGCAAAGGGGCATTTAAAATGAAAATGCAGGTTTTTGATTTCGAATCCGAAAGTAGAAAAGAATTAAAAAAAGATAAAGAGTAAATTACAAAAACCTCATTAAGATTAGAGGTAAATTACACTTACACCCAATAGTATAAAAAATATATGCTTACCCTTCCTGAGGTTTATTTTTATTCAATACTTCAATCCAAAACTTAACAGAATGTTAGTCAAACCGTTAACTTTTAATAGGACCCAAATGCGATGTCAGAAAGAATTTTAAAAATGATCAAAACAACCTAACAAAAATCTTTCTCAAGTTTATGTTTATTACATTTACACCCAATATTTTGCAAAAACCTACAGTTATACCCATTTAAATTGACAGCATTAGTGAAATCGTTTAACTATTGTAAAATATTAAAATTATCTCTATAAGAAAATAAGTCTCTTTTTTTTATTTTTCTGACTCTCAGAATTCTTCAAAGTATTACGTCTTTAATAGTCTTTTTCTCTTCGAGATTAAGCGGCTGGGAGTTTTTTTCCACTTTGCCACCCTGCCACGAGTATCCCTTTTTAACGAGCGATCAATAACAAGCTTTCTTTTCCACCAATATTCAACGACGAGCATCCTTTCCGACCAGAATCTGTCCTTCCTAATCAGATTATGTTCTCGCTTTCCTGCCCACCACGTCATTGAGATCAGAGATTCCGATGTATTATTAGTTGATTTTGAGTTCTACTTTTTCAATACTGAAGACATGATTTCTTAACATTATCACTGTGAATGAGGATTCTTATACTACAACAAAAATAAAATTTTTCGACTCTTATATGCCGATGCAAGAAAGAAGCGTTGGCAATTTGGCAAGCGCACCAAAATTTGTTGATGTTTTTTTAGTAACATCGGCGAGGATGAAACTAAGATAACGCTTAAAAGCGTTGTCGGAAACCAAATCGTAAGACGACACTTTTAAGCATCGTTGGAGGCCAAAGGAAAAAAATAGCAGACACTGCTTAAAGGCATCATCGGAATCCTACTCACTAATTGCCTCATTTAATACTAACTTCTCCCTTAAATCTCCTTAAACACTAACCTAAGACGACGCTTATAAGCATCGTTGGACACCACTTGGGCCAGACGATGCTTAAAAACATTATCGGATGCCAACCCACTTTCTAATTGTGCTAGACACCAACCCACTCGCCTGCACTACCCCATAGTCACACCAAGACAGAGAGAGAGAGAGGAGGAAGAGGGGAGCTAAAGGGGGGGTCGCCGGCGACCTCGATGGGGTACTTGAGGATGGGGTTGGGGAAGTCGAAGAAGGAGGTGGCGGAGTCGTTGGGGGTGGAGTAGGGGAAGGGGGAGCCATCAGTGAGGACACCGGTGAGGCAAAGGTGAGGATCTCTCGGTGGCGAAAGCCGATGAGGAGCTCTCAAGCATCGAGGTCGGCAGTACCAGAATTGAGGGTGGTGAAGGCGGCGCTAAAGGCCTAGGCTTGCTCGTTGGGATCTTGGACGAAGGGGCGGAGCCGCTGCCCGCACTAGAGGATGCCGTTGTAGTTCGAGGCGGAGGGCGCTGGGGTGGAGGCGTCAAGCGGAGTCCCCATCACCAAACCCCTTGCTAGGAAGAAGCTTCGGAAGCTCGTCCGAAGTAGGTTGTTTGCCCACTTGTATGTTTTTTTATTATTCTTTTTACTATTTTTTGTATTTTTGTGGCATTCATCTCTAATTCTATCCATTTTGTTAAAAAATATATGTATGTCTCTAATCCTATTCATCTCTCTCTCGTTTCATGCTTCCCTCTTAATTTTTACTATCACGTTAAGAGTTTCCCCCCTCCATATTACTTAGCTGACGTGATGGAGATGAAAACGAAATTTGAGAGAATCATTGATCGGTCTCTCCAATTGTAATTTGTAAAACAAACCATATAAATTGTAATTTATAAAAGAAACATCGAGCATTTGTAAAAGAACCATTGATCCAAGTTTTTATTTTTGCCCCAGGCTTTTTAAATATTTTTTTTTAAAAATAACTCTAACGATGCTTTGAAGCCTCCCATTATTGCTGACGCTTTAGACAAGCATCGACAAAAAAATTTTTTACTCTCCAAATGCCGATGCTTTTGCGATACTTTAAAAAGCATCGGCGCCAAAATTACCGACACTTTTAAGCATCGGTATAGGCTTAAAAAGGTGCTGGAAAAGATAAATTTTTTTGTAGTGCTATATCTATATATGGAGCTATAATAACTCTGACAGCCTATCATCTAAAGGATCCAAATCAATATAAGTGTGAGAACTCTTTCTTTTAGAGGGTGCATTAGTTGCAGTTCTGTAGCTTGGCTTAGACCATAGACATGCTGGCTTAAATGATAAAACTTTTGATATTAGTTTTCTGCAGTAGAAAATTTTAGAGGCATCCTCTTGCTTGAGAGATCTAGATTGCTTTTTTTTGGCATATGATTTTTTTTTGATAATTCAACAAGATCAAGCTCAAACCCATGGCACCTTACGACTATTCTCCTTCTTGAGTGGATGTTACATCACTTAAAGCTAGTTTGGTCAACTTTTTTTTTTTTTTTGATGTGGCATTTAGGTCTTATTAAAGTTAATAGTTTGGCTAACATTCTGTTAAGTTATGAGTTAAAATATTAGATAAAAATAAATCTTAGGGGGATAAGTGTAGATTTTTTAAACTATTGGATGTAAATACAATTCATTCCTAATCTTACAAAACATTTTGTAATTTAGTCATCACATAAGGGCAATTTAGACTTTTTATATGAGAAAACGGATTCAATAATGCTGTTATTTTAATTGGGTGTAAGTATGAGTTTTACAAACTAATGGGTATAAATGTAATAAACATAAACCTCAAGGAGGTTTTTGTAATTTACTCAAAGATAAATTATAGGGTTTTTTGCATGGATACCCTTCTAAATATAGGATTTTGCGTGAATACCCTTCCAAAATTGATATTTGCATGTATACCCTCATAAAACTCTGTTATTGTACAGATACCCTTAATATAACAGTTGTTCTAATGGTATTAAAAAAATCATATTTATATTAATTAAAAATAAAATTAAAATTTGAAATGGCGTTATTAGCCTCACCCTTCTCACACCCCCCTCCCCCCTCCCCCAGCGCCTGGCTTCCCACCCCCCACCACCCTCCCCCCCCCAGCGCCTGGCTTCCCCCCGACCCCGCGCCCCCACCCCCCGGCCCCGCGCAGCGCCCGGCTCCCCCCCCCAAAAAAACCTCCCCTCCCCAACCCCACGACCCCCCTCGATGCCTGGCTTCCCCCCCGCCCCGACCCTGCACCACCGTGGCGCCCGGCTTCCCACACCCACCCACCGCCCCCCGGACGGCGCCCGACTCCCCCCCGGCGCGCGGCGCCCGGCTTCCGCCACTAAAGGAAAGGTATGTTGAGAAGGTGCTTGAGAGATTTAATATGAAGCATGCTGAGCTAATTAGAACACCACTTGCCAGTCACTTCATCTGACCAATAAGACTTGTCCATCCACTAAAGGAAGAGAAAGAGAAGTTGTTAGCTATTTCTTACTCCTCTACAGTTGAAAGTTTGATGTATGCATGGTTGGCATACGGCCTAATATTACTAATGCAGTTGGTGTGGTTAGCAGGTTCCTAGCAAATCTTGGCAGAGATTATTGAGAAGCAGTTAAGTGAATCTTCAGATATTTTAGAGGCAATTCTTAGTTGTGTTTATGTTTTGTAGAGGGTTTTATAGTGGCAAGTGACCTTGATAGCAAAAAAATAGCTTTAAGGTTTATTTACTTTTGAAGGAGAAGCTATGTCATGGCAGTCCAAGTTGCAAAAGTGTGTTGCATTAT
Source organism: Phoenix dactylifera (assembly GCF_009389715.1). Lineage (NCBI taxonomy): Eukaryota > Viridiplantae > Streptophyta > Magnoliopsida > Arecales > Arecaceae > Phoenix > Phoenix dactylifera. The sequence continues at coordinate 137,780 of NW_024067929.1, forward strand.
CTACAATCAAAGTTGAGTATATTGCCATTATTGAAGTAGTGAAGAAAATGCTTTAGATGATGAGATTCCCTTAAGGGTTGGGTTTGAAGCAAGATGAGTATGTGGTGCTTTGTGATAGTCAAAGTGCTATAGACTTAAGCAAAAATGTTATGTATCTTTCCCGTACAAAGCACATTAATGTTAGATACCACTAGCTTTAAGAAGTGGTTGAGAAATGGTTGGAATTATTAAGGAAGATTCACACTAAGAATAATCTATTGGATATGATGATTAAAGTCATTCTAAGAGAGAAGCTTAAGCTTTGTTTATAGCTTGTTGGTATGGACTCCAAATAAGTTGTGTTGTACATCCCCCATGGGTTGGAGGGGGATATTGTTGGGGTGCACCGCATATTGGGTCCAGCCCATATGGGATTTGTGTAGTCAAAAAGAAAAAGAAGGAAAGAAGAGAATGAAGCCTAGTTAGGAAGGACGTTGTTTTTGGCCGTGAAAGAGCTGTGCCGTTCTTTTGGGATTTCGATTGCTCTTCTGCTTGCGTGGGAGTCATATTCTTTTGGGACTTTTCTTCTTCTTCTCTTTATAGTTCTAGGGATTAGCTTATACCCTAACATCAGTACTTTTGTCGGGATTTCTTGGAGTTTGGCTTGCCGTTCATTATTTTCTTAGCGATCACGTTGGAAAGGAATTTAGCCTTCATCCTTATCTGATTTTATTGTTGTTGATTGCCCTGAGGAGTGGATAGGTTGTTTTGAAAGACATCTATTAATTGAGACATCTAATAAGGTAACCTCTGTATTTGTCTTCAATCAATGTATACCTTAGGTTCTTAGGCATAGTACTTGAGATGATTCTATTGTATCACTATTTTATTTATAGTAGGTTTTTGGTGGATTCGTCCCTTATTTTTTTTCCTCCACATAAAGATGGTTTTCCATATAAATTTTGGTATTCCAATTTTATTATATATATATTTATGAATTTGGGCCTTCCAGACCTCATCCAAAAAAGTTAGCTAAAAGGTATTATTAGGTTTCTTAGCTCTATATAAGTATCCAAAATTTATCCCCATGCATAGTTGATATAGGACACATCCATACAAGCCCTCACTTGCTCCTCTTGTTGAAGCTCCACCCTTGGGCCTAATGTCTAGATTCATTTACAAATACCATAAATCTATTCACAATTTATTCAAAAGCTCCCTTGTCTCTTGCCGAGATCAAATGCCCACCACATGCGACCCCTCTCTCTAAACCCAACATGTTATGTTCTTTAGTTAGCTTCCCCCTAAGAAAGATGCTGATTACCAGGTCTTGCAGGTCTTATCTAGCCAAGGCTGAAGAGCAACTGGGCATTCAGATCAGTCTTTGATGTAGGAAATGCTCCATATCTGCATGTGCTAGAGTAGAATCCTTGTTATTTCGTCTAACGCAAAAGCTGGTGCCCGATGTAAGTCTCCATGATACTATGGTATCGAGTCCTGATGCTGGCTCAAAAGTTCTGCTTATGACTTCTTTGGACACTGGTGACTTGAAAAGTCCATGACCTGAATTGGGAGAACCCAAGCACCACCGGTGGGATCGTTGGTGTTATCAGCCAAGCCATGAAGCATACTAGCAGACAGAGAAGCAGATGCGCAAGATGAAAGCATGGGCAGAGATGTATCTCTTGAGCTTGACTGATGTGCTGGCCACCAGGGCATCGTCTGCATGCGTTATGTGGCACAGGGTCTTGGTGGATTAAAGCCATGGATTTTGTTCAAGCTCGAAACCCGGATGGCTCCTAAACCTCTTTGCCTCCTTCGTATAACGATTGCAATGGAAGATAGGCAGACACTAAGGGATCGTTGTTGTATCTTTCGATGAAAAAAAGATTAATCTTTCTTTGTGCAAAGCCACCATTAGATCGCCCACCGCACAACATGTTGAATTAAATTAAATATTTTAATTTTTTTGATAGCCACGCCACATTTAATCTCCGCTTTTCTTTATTTTTTTTGATGTGCCTGTTTTTTTTTGGCCTGCATCTGCTTCTTTTGATGCGCCTGTTATTTTTTTTGGATGGCCCACGAGCCTATATAAAGAGCTCTAGAGATCATTTCAAAGGCACGAAAAATTTTCCTTCTCCCTTTTGTCCCACGAGCCTATATAAAGGGCTCTAGGGATCATTTCAAAAGGATGAGAAATTTCTCTTCTCCCTCTATTTCTTATTTACTTCTCTTTATAATTTCAAATATTTTTATGAGTTTTTTTTGAGCTATCTGCAAGCGTGAACGCGCTCTCCTTTCTTATCTTGAGGCGCACTGACGGAGAAGATGTGGTTCTATACTGGATCGTGGTATCACTAGAAGATCTGTGCCAGGAAATCCGTGCGTGGGGGTATAAACTTTTCTAGGACAGTGCATCATCGTGCTTCGATTCACAGGCCATCTTCTTTCATTTCTTCATTTTATTATTCTATTGTCAAGTAAATAATTTACTAGTTTATTCTTTTTATTTACTGTTTATGAATATTATAAATATTGAATTATTGGTTTATCAATTATATCTGTGCATTTAGGCTAACATGACATGCATACATGCATACATACATACATGCACACACATACATACATACATACATATATATACATGTATGTATGTATGTATGTGCATATCTATGTATATATATATATATATATATATAAATATGTATGTATGTATGTATTTATTGATTTCTGCCATTTAGATCGGAGTTCATCACTGTTGACTAGGATTGTGAGCCCAATTGTTGGCAGGGTTCCCTCCATGTGATCCATCCATGGTATTCTCAAATTGCAATCTGGCGACAATCAAGGAAATACATCCAGATTGGAATTCATCACTGTTGACTAGGATTGTAAACTCAGTCGTCGGCAGGGTCTCCCCAAGTGATTGATTCATGGTGTTTTCAAATTGCCATCTGTTCGTATGGAAAGTTGAGTAACTTTGCATTTGACGGTCAAGAAAATTTTGGAAAAAACAATCATCAACACGGTCATGAAATCGACATGAACCAGAGTTTGGAATTATTGAAGCTCATTAAGTTCAAAGGTATTATTATAAGGAATTATTTCCGGCACAAAGAAAAGTTTAGCCATATATATTTTTCTGAGGGTAATAAAATAAATTAACATTAATTACTCTCTTATTTTTTTATTCAAGGGTACATGATTGTTAAAAAACAAAGAGATCTGGCAACTCCATGTGTCACCATTCCTGAACATGGGTTCCACATTCCTCATGGGACCCACCACTTCCTTTTCTAAAATTCCCAAAAGTCGATTCGAACCATTGACTCATTTTTTCACTTTGTTAGAACATGATTTTAAATAAACTTCATTTTTAATTCAAGGACTTTTTATTCTAGTACTAATTTAATATAAGATTTGGGGTGGATGCATAAACAAATTTTTTCTTTGATTGGGATCTATCTTAAAAAAATATATATGTAGACTAATATGTGACATGTAAGAAATTTTTTTTACTTAGCACCACGGAGTCTCTGAAAAAATTTTCGTCCAAACATATGTGTCACAATCAATCTATCATAGTCGTTCATGTCGAAAAGTTCATTTTGTAAGTTCAATTACCATGATGGATCTTTCCATAAAACTTTGGTCCCGGAGCAAGTTGCAACGAAGCCGGCCTTCAGCTGTCGGCAGTTTGGGGCCAACACGCAGCTCATGATTGAGACATTGGCTACAATACAATGAATTTGGGCTATGACTGCAACTCATCCTACATTTAGGTCGAGTTGCAGGTTAAATACTTAAAAGTAATCAAGGCGAACATGAATTGCTTTAGCATTTTGCCTCCCTATAGTTGTACATGGAGTATATAAGAATGCCTTACCCATTTACCTTGCAATATCTATTATAAGGTTAAGGCCTGCCCAAGTCCAATGTCAAGTTCATATGATAAGAATTAAGACAACAAAGTATCTTTCAAATAACAACATAAAGTATGAGGAAGGTCTAATAGTGAATGACAAGGAAAACGGTAAAATTAACCTTATTTGGGGGAATAATTTCTTGTTATTTACAATGACCAAGCAAGGATAAAATTGAAAAGTTAACAACTTGATTAATTTACACAAATTCGTAATGATTGCTGTAAACTATTTCTCAAATATACAAGTCTATATTTTGTCAATGAAACAGACGTGGGATCGAGAGGAAGTGTTCTAAACACTTAAAGTTCAATCAAATTATATCCTGTGTCATAGTTATCGTTGTAACGTATTGAACTTAGAAGAAGCAGCAGCAGCAGATATTGGACAGTTGGTTTTTCTGAGAAGGGTAGTGAGCACGTCGCCGACATTTCAGTAAAAGTATACTATGAATGATAACAAAAGAGAGGGAAAACCTTACAAAGTGGGGAAAAGAGAGATCGAAGAAAAAGAAGAACATCGTAACATTGTTCAATCTTGTTTTATTACTCCATTTCAGCTGCATTTTAATTTAGCATTTTAAGTTAGAAGTCAACTTTATTATCGTCGGTCGAACCCGTAATTATTCTATTTTCATCAAGTGAAGCTTTTTATTTTTGGTACACATGTACTGAAGTTTTTTATTGCTCCATTTCAACTTGCATCTTTTGTTTCTGACTTACCCCTAGAAATTAGAAGCCCCATACGGTGAGGTGGGTAGAGCCCATAGCAAGCAATTGATTTCCGGAACTTGATTGAAGTATTCATTGGAGCAAACCGTACGCATCAACCGATCAGGGATCTGGTCAAAGGAAGGGAAAATCGAAGGATTTTGTGGAAACAAAGTTCATATAAAACAACTGCCAGCTAATCATTGACCAAAGACTCGCGTCACTCGTATTTAGTTCCTCTTTGAACTTTCAGATCCCATAAAAATATAAATAAATGAAGTCAGATAAATAAATTAAGAGAAAATAATACCCACGTTTCTATGATTGACATGAAAGTCACATTGTATTTTTTTTCCTTTCAGAATTCAGAGACTAACAAAGCCCACATCTTCCTTTCTTTCAGATCCAACGCTACTTTGGTCTGCCTGGATTCTTCTGGGGACCTTTGGTAACAGCTGAACAGGAGGCTGGTAATGGACCCAAGGCGGATCCGGAGACAGCAGCCATCTCCAGCCAACCTCCATGATTCGGAGATCAGCGAGGGGGTTTATCGAGCCGAGTCGGAGGAGAAGCCCAGTTCGGTCTTTCAGAGGCCAGCGATCGTCCTGTCTACCTTCATTCTGATTCTCCTGCCGTTCATTCTCGTCCTCTCCAATCGAAGCCCGTCATTGGAAACGCTCTGTAAAGCTGGAAGAGTCGTAGAAACGGCAGGCTATGAAGCAAAGGCGAAGCAAGGTATCATGTCTTCCATCTTCCTCCAATCTTATTGTCCCCTTTTTTTTTCAAATTCTTGTTAAGATGTCAGTAGTATTTTTCTTTGAGTTTGTGGCTTTCAGAGAGGGTGAGCCCTAGCGCCACCACCATAAGATTGCTCTATTGTGACTTGGGTGTGATCAGTTAGAAACATAAATACAACCTTTTCATATGCAGATGCGTATATCTGACCCTTCCAAGATCATGTAGTAGCCAGATTTTGATGTTTATGCTGCATTTACTAATAAAAACAAAAAGCTGCATGAGCAGGCAGTATTATTTTCAGATCAATAGATTTTCTGGCTTTTGCCTCCCCTGAAGCTACATGAAGATGTTTGCAGTTGGGGAGTTAAGCTTGCAGATAGAATTTCAGATTTGATAGGTTTTCCACCTTGCGATTTGTGATGTGTTATTCCATATCTCAACTACCGTCTTATTTTACAGCTCTGTATTTAAAAGTTGTATTGGTTGTCATAAGTTGTATATAATTGCATTAGAATTACAGCAGGCGGGTTCAGGTTGGTGTGGAGTTGAGAGATGAGCATTCAAGTATAAAATGGTCAATCTATGCCGGCCTGCTGATAAGTTAAAAATTTGAATCCAAATTTGTCCACTAAACCAGCAATATGACCGAACATTTGGAATCCATTTAGTAAAAGATCGTAATTTTTGATGATATAATATGTTTGTTAGTTCGACATGGTAACCTGTTAATTCTACTTGATGAAACTGTTAAATCATTAACTGATGTTAATTTGCAAAGGTCGCATCATTTCACATCCATGAGTATAAATTGGTTGGCACTAAGTCATTTTAGCGTATAGCTACTTCCAGAAGGTAGTCCAAAAGTATGACTTTGACATATAATTAGAACTTTGAATTTTTAATTTGGTTTGTGTCATGTAATTTTAGATTTACTTTACATTTCCTCAACAGGCTAGATTATTGAAGGCAAGACATGTTTGTAAGTGAACCTGCTTAATAATCCAGCTATCTGAGTCACTTATATTCATAAATTTTAGGGATTTTGGAATATGTGACCTACCTCTGGTGATCTGCTTGTGTTTCCCTCCTCGCATCGTTTCTGGACCTCGAACATATTTGAACTGCTAATTGGCAGAGGCTTGATTGCCATTTGATCTTCTAGTTCTTCTCTTAATATTGAATCCCTTCAACAAATTAAAGTCATGACACAAGGCATTATGATTTATTATTTTGTTGTATTTATCTTATTGACCTCTCCAAGTTCAATTATTAGCTTATCTCCTCATATTTTTGTGCAATGATCAGGTTCAGAAAATGGTTCCCTTGCCTCCTCTAACATCACCGAGGGCAATTTTCTCCAGAAAAATATCACTAAAGATATTCTTCTTGGAGGCCTGCTGGTTCCTGGGTTTGATCAAGGATCCTGTCTTAGCAGGTACCAGTCTGTATTGTATCGCAAAGAATCTCCCCACCTACCTTCTCCTCATCTATTAGAAAGATTGAGAAAACAAGAAGCTCTCCAGAAAAAATGTGGCCCAGGCACCAAATTGTACAAAAAAGCCATCGAACAGCTGAAGTCTGGTAATAGCACTCAGACCTTGGAGTGCAATTACCTGGTAGTGCTGTCATACAGTGGCTTAGGGAACAAGATGTTGACTCTTGCTTCGGCATTTATATATGCCATTCTTACAAACAGGGTCCTACTTATAGACAGAGGCGCCCACATTGCTGACCTCTTTTGCGAACCATTTCCTAATACGACATGGCTTCTACCTTGGGATTTCCCTATTGACCATTTTAGCAGCATATACAAAGACGATCCACGGAGTTACGGAAAAATGCTGAAAGATAAGGTTATCGGCAATGAAGTAAGTGGTGCCACAAACGGGTCGCTGCCACCCTATGTCTATCTCCATCTGAGCCATGATTATGGTGACTTCGATAAGCTGTTCTACTGCGAGGATGATCAACGACTCCTTCAAAAGATACCATGGCTGCTGCTGAGATCGAACCAATACTTCGTTCCATCCCTCTTTCTGATCCCAGCATATGAAGAAGAACTTAATCGGCTGTTCCCTAAGAAAGAGACGGCTTTCCATCACCTGGGGCGTTATCTGTTCCACCCTACCAACTCGGTGTGGGGTATGATTGTCAGGTCTTATCAGGCATATCTAGCCAAGGCTGATGAAATAGTGGGCATTCAGGTCAGAGTCTTTGAACGGGGGAAAACTCCATTTCAGCATGTGTTGGATCAGATCCTAGCATGCTCTCTAGAGGAAAAGGTGCTACCAAATGTAAGTCTCCATGAGCCTGTGGTTTCAGGTACTGATTCCAAGTCAAAGGTTGTGCTTGTAACTTCTTTGGACTCTGCATACTTTGAGAAGATAAGGAGCATGTATTGGGAGCACTCAACTGCAACTGGTGAGGTCATTGGTGTCTATCAGCCAAGCCATGAAGGATTCGAGCAGACGGGGAAGGAGATGCATGAGATGAAAGCATGGGCAGAGATTTATCTCTTGAGCTTGACTGATATGTTGGTCTCGAGCTCGTGGTCTACTTTCGGGTATGTGGCTCGAGGTCTTGGTGGTTTAAAGCCATGGATCGTCTCGTTTAAGACGGCAGACCAGATGACCAACCCTCCCTGTCGTCGAGCCATGTCCATGGATCCTTGTTTCCATTTTCCTCCATTTCTCGATTGCAAGGCAAAATCGTATGTCGACCAAGGGGCTTTAGTCCCGTATTTGAAGCACTGTGAAGACTCGGGGGGCCTCAAGCTGGTTGATCCGGTCGAGCAGTAGCTGGGACATATCGATCTCTTGCATTCCGAGGGGACAGTTCATCCCCGTAGACTAAGATTGTGCACTAAATTATTGGCAGAGCACGCCATGCTGATCTGCCATTGGTGATTTTAGACTATGATCAAATTTGTATGGCAAGTTGAATGATATCTTTGCATTTTTCATTTACAAAAAGTTGTAAAAAAGTTCATTGACGAGATCATGCCCCCTCCCCTTTTCGATAAAAAGATGCAAAGATCAATCTTTACTGAATAATAAAAGAATTTTTATGTAAGCTTGTAGTTAACTTCATCCATCAAGTTTTATGATCAACTTGCCAATCTTTCTTCTCAGCCTTTGGGGTCGGTGGGGATCTTCCCTTTTGTACCCTTGTCAAGGGTTAAAAGATTGACCCCCTCCTCTTCAATTGTGAGATCAACTTGATGGCGCATATCATCCAATATCATGCAATGGCCCAGCATCAAGCCCTAAACCGAACGTGTAACAGATACCATATGCTTGCAAGGCAGACTATACAAGCATGCAATACTACTGAACAAATTAGAATAATTTTAGCACAATAATAATTCTTCTTCAATTCTTGAAAATTAATTTAATCAAGACCCGACCAAATTATTCTCACAAACAAATATCCTAAAGTAACAAGAGTCATATAATTCCAACCAATTATTATCATTGAAACCAAATAAAATATGCAAAACTAAATTAAACTAAGCTAAACAAAACTAATCTAGAAGTTTGGATGACATAAATATCTCCAAGCAATCTAGTGCACTCCTCCAACTCCCGATTAATTGTGGTTCAAGCTCTAAATGTAGAAAATAAAAGAATAATGAGCTACACCAGCCCAATAAACAACATAACACTTTACAGTGGGGTCAAACATTAGGATGTGGCTATGTAACACAATGGCATGGGCCGTATAATACATAGAAGATGCACCAAGTGCTAGATAACATATAATAGATACTACTATTTTAATCATCTATGGCTTGATGTCAATTTTAGTTTCTCAGATTATAAGTTCATAGGGCCAATGTATAATATCTTGTAGAGGCAGATCATAGCCATGTTGAAAATACATATATAAATCAAGTTCATAAGCTACCTATTCAACTTTCTAAATACTACAGAAACTAATGTCACATTTAGGTGTCGTAACCAAACACACTCTTTACCAACAACCATTCCGAGTTGGGTCCAGTTCCAAAAGGGAGGCTTAGATATATTAACTGATTTAACGCCCTTAGTACAAAATGGTTGTCATTGTCACCCTTAAGTTGAGTGGGTCTCAAGACTGCAGGGTTGAACACACTCGCCCTTTAGAGTGTGGTAAGCCCGGTGTTATCCCTGGTCTTGGGAGGAGGGATGGCATGCATTCTCTACTACCTCTAAACAGTTCCGTTCATCCTTCCATCCTCACTTCACTATTTTTCTGCTTGTTCCCTCCCTCCTTTAGGGTCGGTCGAGTGGTGGCAGGGGTAAAAGTAAGTTATCATTTCGTTCATCCTTATGTCCTAAAGCTCAAAATAGATCAAGCAATCAAAAATAACTAATTTACAAGAATAATAAAATACATGGTATGTTCTGATTTCAAGGATAAAACAATGCATGCTTGATCCTTTTTATCAATTAAATGGCAAATATTATAAAACTAATTTAATAAACTAATTGAAGTGTTAAGTTACTTCTTCTCACTTGATTTTCCTACGTCAATCAAGCAGGTCAACTACACCTATTCAATACCATTAGAATCCAATTAATTTTATGGTCATCATCTTAAAAGTCCCATAAAAAAGAAAACAAGAAAGAGCCCAAATAGGTTGAGATTGAATGAAAAAATACCACTCGAGGTATGATCGAGGTGAGGATACATGCTTGAATTGAGGTTGATCAAGGATAGGCCAGCCAAGCGATGGAGCCCAATGACCCGAATCAATCAGTCTAAGTTATTTTTCTTGATCAAAGGTCAGGCTAGGACATGTCAGTCATAGCGATTGAGGATGGCCAAATCTAATATGCTTTGACAAGGGCCAAGGTTGAGGCTAGAACTTTGCTCTATGGATAGGGGTTGGGACCTCTTTACTGCAAGTTGCAAGAGAAAGACTATTTGGGGTCACCTGCTAAAGAGAGAAAAGAGGTCTAAAAAGAGAGAGAAAGAATGAGAGATAAAATAAGAGAGAAAAAGATTAGAGAGAGAATCTTTCCAATGATCTTTTTTTTTGTCATTGTCGCCAAAAATGACCACCACCTCTTTCTTTTCTTTTAAGAAAAATGAATTGTGATTCATCCTTTGTCATGTGTCTACAGCACCCACTATTCAAATACCATCTTCTATTAATCAACGAGCTACTAGACACACCTGCATCACAGAATTTAAATTTTTGTCCTAGGTACCCAAGCTCTCTCGGGTCCTCGTAGGTTAGCAATTATAGTTTCTTTTGGAACCCACATTTTCTTGATAGCAACTTTACCATTTAAGCTATTTGCTTTATATTTATAGGTAAAGAATTTGTGGCCAATTTTATACCACTATAAAAATATGTTGTTTTTCTTGATTGATTGTTTGATAATTTAACAAATATTTTCTTTAATAATTTTTATTTTAACAGAGGATTATAGCCAAGTCCAACTTTATCAAAAATAACTTGTAGGCTATCTAAAATCATATTCAATTTTTCAAAACATAAAGTAAATCTTTAACAATTGGTTTCGATTTACTGGCTTCTTTACTTTGTTTCTGATTCTCTTGTAGTAATGTTTGTTTTGCTTTTAATATGTTTTCATTTTCATTCAAAAAAAGTTTGTTTTTTCAGTTTAAGTTCTCTACTCTTTTGACTAAGCTTTTTAAACTCATCTAATAAATCATAAAAAGCTTCCTAAAGATCATCAAAGGTCAAATCATATACAGGCTCAGGGTTTACCTCATCCTTATGAGCCATTAGGCATAGATTTAGTGTTTCTTGAATCTCCTCCTCTGAACTTTTGTCGTTGCTATCACTCCATATGGCGACAATTGCTCTCCTCTTTCGCTTCTTCAGAGATTTCTTCAATTGTGGGTAGTCCGCTCGAAAGCGGCCTGGTTTTTTGCATTCATAGCATACTAGTGGCCGCTTTTTCATTTTTTCTTTGCTCAGCTCCTCCTTAGCCAAAGGCCTTCTTCTTATTCCTTGCCCTTTTTTTCTCACAAATCTTTTGAATTTTCTCGTTATTAGATCCATCTCCTCATCACCTTCTGTGCTATCAGATTTTTCACTCTCTTCTTGTTCTTGTGTCATTGATTTGAGAGTGATGGTTCCTTTTTTCTTTGATTCCTCTTCTTCAAAGTTCTACTTTATGGATAGCTCATGAGTCATCAGAAAATCCAACAATTCTTCTAGAGAAAAGTTATTGAGATCTTTAGCTTCTTGAATGGATGTGACTTTGGCCTTCCAAGCTTTTGGTAATGACCTAAAAATCTTTCTCACTAAATCACTATTAGTATGTGATTTTCCAAGCTATTTAAGAACATTAATACTATTAATAGAGTAAACATATTAGAGATTGACTCATTGGATTTCATTTTAAAAAACTCATATTTATGTACAAGCATATTAATTTTAGATTTCTTGTCTTGGTTAGTGTCTTCATGTGTTACTTCCAATCTATCCTAAATCTCTTTAGCAGAAAAGCAAGTTGATATGCGATTAAATTTATTAGCATCTAAATAGTAATAAAAAAACATTCATGGCATTAGCAGTTATCTATGCCATATTTTTATCAAATTCATACCATTTTTCTTTAGATTTGGGAAGAGACATACCATCAATAATTTTTGTGGATGTGTAAGGTCCATTAACTGTGACACTCTACATGTCATAGTCTAGTGCCTGAACAAAATGCGTATGTGTGCTTTCTAATAAGTATAATTTATGCCATTAAAAAGTGGAGGTTTGTTTGTAGATTGTCCCTGAGCAAGAAAGGTTCTAACTGGGGTTGCCATAGATATTTAACTCCTGACAGTTAGGTCAATGAGAGGCTTGAGTACCAAACTTTGATACTACTTCTTGCCCAGCTATTGAGCCTAATAGAGGGATGAATTGGGCTTTTCAAAAACTTAAAAGCAATACTATGAAATTAAAATCTTGATGGATTAATATTAATTTCAGAACATGAGTAATAAGTAAATATGCAAAAAACTAATGCAAGCAAATCAAGCAATGCAAATACATAAAATTTATAGTGATTCAGTGCCAACCTTGCACTTACATCCACTTTTCAAGACTTCCTTCTTAAAAATTTTACTATAATATTTTCAAAATTACAGTCCGATTGTTTTACACAAGCTCACAATCAATCCAATTTATTTTCATGGACAATCAACCAAAATCTACACCGAGCGTATCCCAAGCTCAACACAGTCTAATTTAAGATTTGGATGGACCTTTTCTCAAGTTTCAATCTCTGAAACTTGTTACAGTAGAGTATAGAAGGAATTAAGTGCGGGCACAATAAAATACAACTAATAAACAATAAATACAAAAAAATAAATAGAGCTTGACTTTGTTGGTTGGCTTTGATTGATCTTGAATGTTCTTCAGAAACTCTCAATTGAAGAAGATGTGATCATTGAGTGCTCAATGAATACACTTGAATGATTTTCTCTTTGAAGCCTTCTCTTTTTACTTTCTCTTTCTTGCTTTAGTGGATTTTTTTCTTTGTACTATTTGAGCTTATCTTATCCTTTTGTGTTCCCATGTATCTTATCCATTTGGTAGAGGTTGAAAAACACTCCTAGCTGTTAGACAGGTTAAAAGAGCCATTATGAGATGAAAACATCCATTTTGACTCAGAAAAACTAGTTGTTACTGCTGTTAGGCACAGAGGGATCGCCTCGACATCTTTAGGGGTTGACTCGTAATCTCTAGGTGTCAACTCGAGCTTGTTTTTGCTTTTGCTACGCTCTGTTTTTCTTGTATGTATATGTGGAGTCAGCTCTCTTAGTTCAGGGTCGACTTGTCTAGTGTTAGGAGTCAACTCGTTATTTTTTGGGGTCGACTCTTAAATGGATTAAGTTTTATAGCTCTATATTCTTCCACTGTGGCTGCTGAGGGGTCGACTCTTTATTTTTTTGGGTCGACTCTTGTTTGACTAGAGTCCGCTTATGAAGGCAGATCAATTAGCAACAGTGTGCCAGGGCTAACTCATTGGAAATTTGGAGTCGACTCTTATGGTAACTCAGAACTAAAATTTTTATATATGCTTGTGAGCTTCCAAATATTGTCTTCATGGCATTTTTGGTGTTATGCTTCTTGATGTAGAGCTTCTAATAGATGATCTTCATTGGAGATTTACTGATGGCTTTCTAAAATAAATTAATCAAACTCAAGTCAATAGGTTAGTTATCTTTTTACTCAATTATTTTGTATCATCAAAATTAATCCTTTAGGATCAACAAAAATCATAGTGCAGAAGCTGCGACTTTCCAAAATAGAGCAGAGATGTAGAACTGTTAAGCTACTAGTCACTCCTTATGGCCAATGGTGTAAGATTTGATCAAAGCACTACCTTTCCATCTATTATCATAATCCTTAGTTCATGATGAAAAAATAGAAGCACCGGCGGCAAAGACTAAGGGCAAGGAACAAGAAACAAATGGAATAGAGAAGGTTGATGACCAAGGAGGAAGCACGAGACCCTTAAGGAAAAGCTGCTGTCATGAAGGCCAAAATACCTGAGATCTCGAGAACCGAAGACACTAGCACTAAGATTCAGTTCAGCTCATTGCTGAACAAGTTGGAGGTGAACATGGTGTTTACTTTAGCATATATCGTTCAGACAAAGGCTAGTTAGTCAATGAGAATGGAAGGTAACGTCATGGAGCCAAGAGAGTGTCTAGAGATCTTGGCTAATTCAAAGGTCAAGGAGGAGGATGATTCTTGCTTGATATATCAAAAGGATGCTACTGACAAGCAACCATCTAAGGTTACCATGAATATATTTTGGAGACCAACATGAAAAATGGGCAAATACATCAAGTTCCTGTACATCGATGTTCATATGTTTGGCAGACTAATAAGGGAGGTTCTAGCAGATAATAGAGCTGTTATCAACATTATGTCAACATCATGAAAAAACTCGGCAAGAGTGAAGAAGATTTGCTAGTGGTAGATATAGTAGTGACCAACTTCATGGATGACTGATGCAAGCCCAAGGGGGTGCTATTGGTCTATCTGTAGTGGGAACTTGAATTTTCATGAGCACTTCCTTCATAATTGAAGTGATCTATACCTACAATGCATTACTAGAGAGGGACTGGATAGATGTGAGCTACCTACTATCTTTCTTACATCAGTTGTTGGTCTTATGGAATTTGGATGCAAAGGATGGTGAGGATGAGGTAGAGGTGGTCACTGAAAACAATAAATCCTTCTTGGGGAATACCAATGTAGCTGATGCATGACTCTATGATTCCGGTGGAAGGATCTCATGAACTCAAACATAGTGAAACCAACTCTTCAAGATTGGCTTATATACTGAACATGTCACAACTAATCGGCATAGAATGGCCATTTATATATGAAAATATTGATGGATGAAGCATCAAAGGAGGTTAAGACTGTGAAAGAAATCTTTATAAGGATAGCAACCTATGCAAAGTCCAAAAATGGCTAGACTTTGGCTTGCCCGGATATGTACATGAAGACAACTCTCATGAGATACAAATGGACAAAATCAGCCATACTTTGCCAAAATTGGAAGACACAAAGGCCAAGGTAAAAGATCCCTTGGTAGAAGTCAACTTGGGCACTGACACTTAAACATGACCGATATTTGTTAATGGCTACTGAATCCAGAAGACAAGAAGAAACTGATAGACTTATTCAGGAGTTACTAGGATTAAGGTTCCTATTTTCGATTCATGTCTAGGCCTTCCTAAATCAATCAATACTAGAGCAGTTTCAACATCATCCGAGGAAAGGGACACTTACACAGAAGTTGAAGCTAGGGCTACAGCTTTAGCAAGAAGACTATAGGCTTACTAAGAAAGCAAGCATTGAAAGACGCCCACCTCAAACAGAGCCCTAAGGGAGGACAAGGTTGGAGAAAGATTTGACCAGTTGAACTAAGAGTGGTGAGCCCATTCGGTCATCCGGTCCAAGATGCCCAGGTTGGGTTAACCTTAACTGCTATTTGAAAGATCATACTCGCTTATGCCACGAACCGCAAGCCTAGAGCTGCGCACGTAATCAGGCAGTGGAAGACTGTGGTTATATACTACATTGTAGATTAGAATGTTATGGTTGTTCAAGCCGTAAGAAGCAAGTTGTGGTCCCTATTCCATGCGTTGCCAGACACACAGACTTGGGTATAGAAGGGAGCTAACCATGCTTACACTAAATCACATAATTAAGGAAGGGATTGGGAATGCTCAAGCCCAAAACCTCCACTCCAAGCCAAATCAGCCCTGCGCGATTAAAGCTATATTTGGTAGAATCTCAAATCAAAGGCTCGGGTTAAGCATTCCTGGATTGAATTTCACCTCCCACTGAAAATACCTCTCGATGTTCAGAATGCACCATATGGTTATGCATCCGTAGATATATAAGACCCACCATATTAGACCGAAATCAATTTCCATTTCAATCCCATGCATCGTCCACAGAATAAGACTGCCAATGAAAAGATTCAATATCCCACCACCTCAGACAACCTTACCTTACATATGCTAATTATGTGTTCCAGTTCCGTACTAATAATTAGGAATCAAGTTGTGGTAGCTGATTCATATACTTCATCAGCTGATTCTCCAATTGCTGCAGATTTGGCTTAAGCTTCTGATTCTTCATACATTGGATTGGGAATTGAAACTAAACCCACTGCCCTAACCTTACCAACCTTTACTGACCCCACCTGCCTCCTTCTTTAGGGAACAAGTCCTTGGCAAAGATGGTACCGAACCCGACCTATCCAAAAGAAAGGATCCCGTTGATTCTAATTCTCAAGCTGAAGCATCAAAAATTAGTACTTCTGAGAGAGCTACCTTCGCTGATGACAAAGACAAAGGGGCAAGGATCTCGTGGATGTCCCACCAACAAATAGAAAGAAGGTTAGCCTAATAAAGCACCTTGGTTTAGGTTCTTTTTTAATTGGCATGTAATAGGACGGGGTTGAGAATTGGGCGGCCTGCCGTATTCAAGAGCTTTGCCTTCTATCTCCTCATTGGCTAGTCCCAAAAACCCACCTAGCCATCCTTCTTCGTAACAGGAACTGTGTTAGCAAGCCAATCTAGATATTTTTCGACCTCTTCCTTTATTTTCAACATCCACTTAGGTCTCAATCTCCTCAACTTCTGCTTTACGGGCATGCCACCTAGGAATCACTCGCCCTAATGATTAAAGGAGAAGCTTAACAGACACTTAATTGCTTCTTTATTGACTTTAGTCTGAAGGTCACTCTAAGGAGGACTACTCTTACTAGTCGCTTCCTAATGTTACTCAAGGGAGGCATCACAGACACTAACTTGTATTTCTTCCTAGCTCTTAGTCCTGACTTGCCCTTATTACAAAAGCGAAAGCCTACGCTAGCTTAAGATAGGTCTGCGCTTCTTGCTTTAGTGGATAGAGAAAGCGCTTCGCCATAAGGAAAGGAAAGAAATGGACTAATTATAGTAACGTTAGGAGAACACCCCTGCTGTCCCTTGCCTCTGCCTTCTTGTGTATGCTTGGAAGCGGTAGGTTAGGGCATCTCTCATGAGAGCGAGCAGCTTTGCTTTGCTCGAGACCGGCTCTTCTGACAAAAATCAAAACATTGCTATTGCTTGAGCTCTAGCTCGAGTGTGAGTTTCACAGCAAAGCTAAAGCTCTGAGTAAAGTATGAGTTCTAGCTTGGGCTTTTGCACCAGCTCTAGCTCTGGGCTCTAGTTTGAAAAGCTCTTGCTTGGGCGAACAGCCCTAATCTTTTTTCCTTATACCCCTCCCCTTTCCAGTTCGTCTATTTTGCGACGGGTCAACTTCACTCGGTTGGGCGTGGTAGTTAGCGCGAGTTTTCCTTTCAATCTACTTCCGCAGAGCCAGGTTCCATCCTGGCTGACCCTGCCTCTCACTTTCTTGTTAATGAGTTTCTTTGTCAGTCAGCCCCCCAAGTGATTCCGGCTTTCTTGATTCCAGGATCCCTAATCGTAAACCAGTGAGGTGGGGTGGAGTCGTGCCGTGGGTCAACCTGTGGTGCGTTCCCTACTTCGGCGGACCGCACTTCAACCAACAGAAAGGGCCCGCCTTCTATTCAAAAGGCGAGCATCTGGTCTTTCGGTTCGATCCATATTCCGCTCCATTGATGAAAGGGTCGGTCCCCCTATCAATTCTCAATCTATTAAGGGATGTCGGTGAAGTAGTCGACCAGTTGTACGGTCTGAAGGAAGCAGACATCTGGAGAGACTGTTCGACATTAAGACATTAAGGGGTCCAAAAACGATGAAGAAAATCGGGTTCATTCCTATTTCATGTCTGGTTTAGACGGTCGATGCGAATGTCCTGCAACGTTCGATGAAGCTTTGAATAGAGCGCTCCGTTTGGAAGTAGAGGCGAAAGGCTGACTTTATTAGAAACTGCATGAGCAATGTCTGGTCGCGTGACAGTAAGGTAGATGAGGCCTCCAACGAGTCTCCGAAAAAATGTGGGATCCTTTTTTAGCATGTGAAGAATACTTCACTATGAGCTCTAAGGAGTGTCGACCCTCCCCCTATAGTATAGTAAGTAGTATGTGGCGGTAAATCGAGCAAATCAACTCAAGGGCTTCTGTTGGCTCATGATGTATGTACCCACGAGAGGTTTCTAAAACCTCAATACCGATAAAGTACCTCAAGTCACCAAGATCTTTCATTCTGAACTGTTTCTGAAGGTGTGACTTAAGAGATGAAATTCCCAAGATATCATCTCCTGGTTTCATAATGTTATCAACATAGACCAACAAAATAACCATACCAGAAGCCGTATAACGAACAAACCAAGAATGATCACACGAGCTCTGTCTGAATCCAGCTTCATTCACCATGGCCATGAAGAATTTATCAAACCGACGCTCTGGGTGCTTGTTTGAGACCATATAAGGCTTTCTTCAATCGGAAAAAAGGGATGGATCGGAAGTCTGATAGGGCTTTAAGAGATAGGGACTCCAGCGGTAAGAAAGACTCACTCAGTGAATCGGTGGATCACACACTTGGAGACAGGGACAGGGACACGCCTGACTATTTCGAAAGTAGACAAGTGTTGAAAGAGTGAAGTCTGGGGACAACGGTAAACGTGAGGAATGGGATCTCCAAAGCTACCCGCCCTACTAAAGAAGTTCGCGAGCAAGGGACATACTGATAAGTGCTCAATAATGCGTAAATTAACCCCTCTCTCATAGCACTTATCATTATTTTTATGCACATATTTTGTAAATTTAAATATAAAAAGATGCATTTCCCTTCACCATTGCATTTTAATAAATTATCAGAAGTGATTCGAGTTTGATTAATTTTTTTTGTTATATTGGTCGAATCTAAAGTGTGTAGGTCGAGTCAAACCCATTCCATCTTAGGCTAAGATCAAGTCCAAGGTGAAAGGAGGATCAAATCTAAGACTCCCTTCTCATCATGGACTCCTGGAGGCGTGCATGATCAAATTAAGAAAGGGTGGAGGCGAGATCCCATCTCTAAAAACATAACAGTCAAATTTGGAAATTATCAGCCTGTGCAAGGATTGGTATGCTGCTCGTAACTTTTGACATACATCTCTGATTAAGCTAAAATTAGATCCGTTGAAAATTCTGACATTTACTGGGTCAAAAGTGGACCGAAAATAGAGACACGAAATTTGAGGCGGATTCTGGGGCCATTCTATTCCAAATCAAACTCTGCTTCGTGGATACATTATTCTTCTTTTGTGGAGGATGAGGGAGCCACCCCCCGCGGACTTTCTCAGAGCCCTAGGAGCCAAATTAGGCATGGACTCTTCTGATTTTTGTCCAAATCAATCCGTGATCTCCAAAAGATGCTGTGCTGATTTTTCTCTCGAGAAATTAGTTGATTTCTTTCCACACTGGGCCAACCCCCTCCCTATAAATTGAGGGGCGCAGAAGCAAGAATGAGGAGGTCAGAGAGAGGAGGAAGAAAGGAGGAGAATCCAGTCTTGATGGAAGAATCCCTCTGCGCTACTGTTGTCCATATCTGCATGGAAAGCTGACCTCTTCACTAGGGCGGGATGAAACCCTAACAAAGAAAAAAAGATTTTGTATCTTTAATTTCTATTCTTGAAGTTGTATGAACTTTTTGCTCTTAATGAATATCTTCTTTTATCTCATATTTAATTTCTATGATCTTAAGTATGATGTTTATACAACTATTTTTCATGGTCACTAAATAAATATAAGATAATCCATGCTTAAGAAAGATGCGGTGTCCTACTACATTAGTTTAGGGTAGACATCTCATGCCAACTGAAGATGGATTTTCCTAAATTACTCTTGTAAATTTTTATTTGAATGCTTATAAGGCTTGTAGCTAATTTGCATGTTAATCCAAGAATGAATTAAAATACAATTAATCATTGTTGCTATGTTAGTGATGAATTTTTTGCCCTAGGTTCTTCTATTCATATCATTTTCAATTGTACTTCTTATTAGATTACCGTAGTTTAATCTTCTTCACAAACTCTTCTTTACATATTTTTAAGAAAACAACTGTTCTCCAATTCCTATGGATCGATACCCGTAATTAGCCACTATCCTACAAGATACGTACTATTGTGTGTGTGGTCCTTAAAGTTGACTATCACATGCCAAATACCTACTTTTCCAACTAAGTCCAATGCGAGGACCCTTTCATTGATGATGCGTTCCATCATTAGCAAGCGGTGGCGGACAAGGCCCTTTTCCCTAACTATTTTGGGAAGCGAAGAGGATAGAAACTTGTTTCGTAATCTTCTTTCGAAGGTAGGCATTTACCTAAGGCACTGATATTCTGAGTCTCTCGATTATACTTTTTTTAATAGGGAGTCTTATTCTTATGAGTGCCCTATGTGAATATGAGCTAGGAGCAAGGATTCCGGAAAGTGAATAATTCAATATTGAAAGTGAAAGTCGACGTTCCTGATATGAAAGTGAAAGTGGAGTGAAATCCGGATTTGAAGGTTCAAATCTAGTTCCAATCTGGATATAGAAGTGTTGTTCAATCGTCGAAAGTTATCTCTCTTTTGTTGTTCTTTTTTAGTCCGGTTTTGTTTTTTCTCTTTCTTTTTTTGAGTTGGGTTCTTAAGACAGGACAGAAAATCCGGTTTTCTAAATATCTCTCTTCCAGCCTATAAAGTAAGTTAATTCGAGATCGAAAGAGTCCCTGAGAGAGACTAGACTTCTAGCAACAGTAGGTGCACCTTCAGTTGAGGAGAGTTGTTCACATGCAGTGGTTATGAGCTATTTTTTGCTCCAATTTAGAATAGGTAATTCCTTCACTTTAGTTGCACTAGTGGATTGAATAATATTGTCTTTAGTTCCAGCAAAGTGCATGTGTTGTTGGTTAATAAAAGCACGAGTTTTAATAGGTTGGAGTACTGATACTATAAGTAGGACAAACAAATGCTTTAAAAGAGAAATGAAAGGCATTTTAGCATTTTTCCACTTATCTAATTCTTGGCATGTGTATTTGAGAGAGAGAAAGAGCTATGCTTAGGTCAGTTCTTTCAGTAAACTTATTTGGTAAATCAAAAGTTAACTTTAGATAAGTAAGTAGTTCCATAGAAAATTCATAAAACATGCACAGATCTAGCAGTTGAGGAGGTCAATCTTTCATGTTGGAAGCTACTGCTAAGGTACTCCCCCTCATCTATAAAGGATAGACAATTGAGAGAGAATAGGGAGATAGCGATAGACGCAGGAACTAAAATAGACTAAAAGATGACTTCCGTAGAGGAGAGGGGAAACCCGCTTAGATAGGGTGATAACCCAGTTTTTATTGAATATCCTTTCCTGTGCTTGTCTTGTATTGAGGTATACCGAAGATATGAGTCAAAGTAGGTAACATAAGGGGTAGTGAGGGATTGCTTTTTTTTTATAGCAAGCTTCAAAGAGTAGGGCTTTAGAGAGTAGGCAGTTCGTATGTTTCTATGACCCCCAAGACGGAGCGAGACGGATACGCAGAGCAAGAGCTCTTAAAGTCTACCCGGGCTAGTAGAAAGCTTTATATCTATATTCTCACCATGCTCATCATTGTCTAATATGCAAGAGGGGCTTATTGAGGTACCAATGTGCTTGGCTGTCTCCATGCCAAAATTTTCAATATCTCTATTGTGCACTTGCTTTGGCAAATGGAGATCCCTTCTTTCATTTGCTTGATTTAGAGTCTAAGAAAAAATGTGAGTTCACCCATCATGCTCGTATCGAATTCTCTCTGCATGAGCTTAGCAAAGTCTTGACATAAGGTTTCATTAGTGGCCCCAAAGATGATGTCATCAACATATATTTGAATAATTAAAATATTATTATTTTTTATTTTTATGGAAAGATTGTTATCCATTTTTTCTCTTGAAAATTTATTTTCTATCAAAAATTTGCTCAATCTTTCATACGAAGCTCTAAGATCCTGCTTTCAACCATATAAATCATTATTTAGTTTAAAAATATGATTTTGGAATTTATGATCTTGAAAACTAGATGGTTGTTCTACATAAATTTCTACTGCTATGAACCTATTTAGAAAAACACTTTTATCATCCATTTGAAATAATTTGAAGTCCATATAGCGAGCAAAAATCTAATAGCTTCTAATCTAGCAACAGAAGAAAAAATTTCATCAAAATTAATACCTTCTTCTTGGTTATATCCTTGAGCAACTAATCTAGCTTTATTTCTAATAACATTTCTATTTCATCTAATTTATTTATGTATACTTATTTTGTTCCAATGTCAGGATAATCTTTAGGTCTACTTACAAGTATTCTAACATTATTTCTTTCAAATTGATTTAATTCTTCTTGCATAGCACTTATTCAATTATTATCTTGTTCTACTTCTTCTATATTTTTAGGTTCAATTTAAGATACAAAAGCTATGTGATTACATATATCTCTAATAGAGGATCTAGTTCTTACCCCACATGAATATTCATCAATGATAAGTTTCTTTGGATGATTATGAGCGTACCTCCATTCTCTAAGTAAATTATGTCTACCTCGAGATCGTTGTTGTTGCTGATTTTCTTCTTCTTGGTCATCATCATTTTCATTCTCATCCTTTTCCTCACGGTCCATTGCATCTTGTATTGATGTATCCCAAAAAGTGAGGTCCTTCACGTCTTTGTCGAGTGGATCTGCATCATCATCAAAAGCTTTTTTCTTCCTTAATGAAAGATCATTAGTCTTATCAAATATAACATGCATAGACTCTTCGACTACTAAGGTTGTTTTGTTGAATATTCTATATGCCTTGCTAGAAGATGAATATCCAAGAAAGATGGTTTTATCAGATCTATGCTAGCCTATCTTTACCAATATTGAGAACAAACTATTTGTAACCAAAAATATAAAAATATCCAATGTTTGGTTTTCTGTCTTTCTAAATTTTATTGGGTATTTTCTTTAATATTGGTCTAATTGAAACTCTATTTAGAATATAACATATTATGTTAATTGTCTCAACCCAAAAGTATCTTTAAAAATGGCTCTCACACAGTATGATTCTAGCCATTTCTTTAAGGGTCCTATTTTTTCTATCTACTACCCCATTTTGTTGAGATGTCTTAGGTATAAAGAAATTATGTTCAATGCCATTTTTATTACAAATTTTTTTGAAGTCTTGATTTTCAAATTTAGTTTTATGGTCACTTCTAATTTTAAGAACTTGTAAATCTTTTTTATTTAAAATTGAAGAAAATGCTTCATCTTTATGTACTACGAATAAAATCCATATAAATCTAGAAAAACCATCAACAATAACAAATCCAAAGCTTTTGCTGCCTATACTGTAGTTGTAGGTGGCCCAAATAAATCCATATGCAATAGTTCTAAGGGCCTAGAAGTTAAAATCATGTAGTTTGCTCTGAAAGAAACTCTAGTTTGTTTTCCAAATTAGCATGCATTACAAATTTTGTCTTTTTCAAAATTTAATTTAGATAAACTCTACAGCTAGATCTTTTCTAGCCAATTTGGAAATAAGATCTATGCTTTCATGAGCTAATCTACGATACCATAACCAACTAGTCTTATTGAATTTGGCATTTATTGCAACCAAGCATTGCAAGTTTTTCATGGATAAATGATCTAGATTAACTATGTCTACATTTTCATGCCCATGCCTGGTGAACTCGTTTGGACTAGAAATAATATATATAGAGAATTCAAACACTACTTTAAAATCTTTATCACATAGTTGACTGATGCTAAGTAGATTATGCTTAATACCATCTACTTACAACACATTTTCAATAATTATACCAATGTTATCAATTCCAATAATATTTTCTTTGTCGTTATTGCCAAAGATGATCACCCCTCTATCTGTTTTCTTAAGAAAAATAAATTGCAATTCATCTCCTGTCATGTGTCCAGAGCACCCACTATCCAAGTACCAGCTTTTGTTTGATTCATAGACCGCTAGACACACCTGCATCTTACAAATTAAGTTTTTGACTTAGGTACACAATCTCTCTTGAGTTCTTGAAGGTTAGCTATTATAGTTCCTTTTGGAACCCATATCTTTTTAGTTTTTACTTTTCTTATTTTGCTACTTACTCTATAACTGCAGGTAAAGTATTTGTGGCTGCTTCTTCCATATTTATGACATTCTATATCTCTTAAATCATTGCTCGAAGATTTAACAAACATATTTTTCAAGGATTTCAATTTTTGTAAAGGATTACAGCCACGTCCCGCCTTATCATAAATGGCTCGTTAGCTATCTAAGAGCATATTCAACGTTTTAGAACTTAAGGTGAATTTGTCTATAATTGGTTTTAGTTTTTCTACTTCTTTTCTTAAGTTCTGATTTTGTTTTCACTAAAGAGAATTTTTCTTTTGCGATTTCATATTTCTTATTTATAAGAAATTGATTTTTCCATTTCAGTTCTTTATTTTTCAGGCAGCTTCTTAAATTTATTTAGTAACTCAATAAAAACTTCTTAAAGCTCATCAAAAGTGAAGTCACTAATACATTCAGAGTTTACCTCATCCTTATAAGCCGTGAGGCAAAGATTTGTTGTTTCTTCAGTCTCCTCCTCTAAACTCAACTCGTCGTTGTTTCTTTAAGTTGCAACCATGGCTTACTTTCTTGGCTTCTTGAGGGCTTTATTAAGTAGTGGGCAGGCCGCTCTGAAATGACCTGATTTCTTGCCCTCATAGCACACCAGTGGCCACTCCTTTCCTCTTTCTTTGCTTGGCTCCCCCTTAGCCAATGCCTTTTTCTCATTCCTTGGCTTCTCCTTCTCATGAGCCATCTAAATTTTTTGGTAATTAAGGCCATCTCCTCATCAACCCCAGTACCTTCAAAATCTCCACTCTCCTCTTGTTCCTGAGCTACTAATTTGGGAGCGATAGTTTTTTTTTTCTTTGATTTTTCTTCTTCATTGTTTTGCTTCATGGAAAGCTCATGAGTCATCAAAGATCCTAGTAGCTCTTTTAGAGGAAGGTTGTTTAAGTCTTTTGGTTCTTGAATAGCTATCAATTTGGTCTCCCATGCTCTTGGTAGTGGCTAGATAACTTTTCTTACCAAATCATTGTTAGTATATGACTTATCAACACCTTTAAGATCATTTAAAATATCAGTAAAGTGCGTAAATATTTCAGTAATGGATTCATTTGATTCCATTTTAAATAGATCATATTTATATACAAGCATATTAATTTTAGATTCTTGGACTTTGTTAGTGCCTTCATAAGTTACTTCCAGCCTATGCTAAATCTCTTTAGTAGAATTGCGAGTTGAAATATGATTAAATTCACTAGCATCGAGAGAGCAATATAAAATATTAATGGCCTTAGTATTTAGCTGTGCCATTTTCTTATCACACTCATCTCATTTTCCTTCTGGCTTGGGAAGAGACATGCAATCAATGATTGGCGAGTTTGTGAGGGCCATTATTTATGGCACCCACATGTCATAAACTAGTGCTTGTACAAAGATGCGCATGCGTGCTTTCTAGTATGTATAATTTGTGCCATTGAAAAGAGGTCTCTTTGTGGACTATCCCTCAGTAAGAAAGGTTCCAGTTGGGATTGCCATAGATCTTTAACTTTTAATTGTAGCGTGGTGTCTTGTTGCCTTGATCTTCAAAGACTTTTGTCATCATTACACCACTATTCGAAAGAGATGGATTCAAATAGGGATAGGGGTATAGCTTAGGCTATGATAATAGAAATCTAAGTTAACGCTACTCCTAAGGTAGAAAACTACTAGTAAGCTTTGATAAAATGTATTGATGATTTGCATTATCTAATGTTTTATCATATAATACAATTATACTAATTTATTCTTAGGAACAAAATAATCGAATACAATCACTAATCCCTATAACTACCCATGTCATCATGATCATTAGTGGTTTGCTCTTATGATCGCATGTGTAATATAACCGCGAACCATAGCACTATTCAACATCCCTTGGTGTATGGCTTGTATCTTTGAATCACGGTTAATCACAGTCAGTTCCAATCTTTTAGTCTATTATCTACAACATGGCCGAATTCTACTTCTTCGGCCTGTATCTTTATACTTAGTCTGATTTACCGTGGAACTCTATCCAGACCCGCAAGTGTCACATGACTGTTTTGGCTTTATCTAACTTGATCCATATAGTACTCACTCACGACCAACAGCTAGATTATGGAGATGGGGTACAAACACTTACATCTTTTTGTATTAAATTATTAGATAATAAGCTGTGAGAATTAAAAATCTCTTATTTTTTTATAAATATTATTTATATAATAAAATATTATTCTATAATTTTCTAATCCATATTTTCTATAGTTTTATATTTTTAAATATTTATATTATATTTAGTATTTAATTAATTTATTTATGTTGTCAAATATTAATGGATCAATTTGTGGTCAACTCGTTGACAGCGGCCCAAACACCAAAATGGGTCCATATTGATTGCCGAAGTTGCTCCAATCCGGTTGTATTTCGATTTACAATTTTAAAATTAAATTCAACTTCATCAATGTTAGGCTTGCTACCCAACAAGCATGCATGACCGGGTCGACTTCGTTTTATTTCTAGTCTGGAAATTTGAACTAGTTGAAACCATTAACCAACGAGGTCAGGTCAGTTCCATGGTCATATCCAATGCTAGATTGAAAAAGAACAGGTGTATTCATTATACATTTAGATGGAAAATAATAATTGACATGGAAAATGAGTAGAAAGAATTGGCACAAGAATACTGTTCAATGTTAACAGAACCTTCGCCTGCAAATAAATATGTATAGTACCCAACCTACAAATATGACTACTACGTGATTCTTAGAGCATTTAAGGAATTCAAAATATGGGCTTTCAGTTATGTTCAATCATAATGTTGGGCCCATTTTAGAGCTAGTTCGTATATGGGCAGGTTCGGTCTAGGTGGCATAGAAAAATGTGTAACTTAGACCCCACCAAATCTTTCAAATAGGTCATCCTTTGACTAAGACCCAACTAAACGTTAGGGTTCAACTAGGCTGAGTCATGACCAAGTTATGTCATCACAAGTTTAATCAACCAATTTGATACTGTTATTAAGATTAGTAGCTCTAAGTTATCTTCATTAAATTCATGCCAATTAGTCTTTTTATTGTTCTATTTTCATCGTGTGAAATTTCTTTTTTTTTCTTTTACTTTATTATAAATTGTTTCTTGCGTCACCATTTTAAGTTAGAAATTAAATTCACTACAGTCCAACTGATTAAGAAATTGTGTAGATCAATCGAAGGACCATTTTAGAGGCAATAATTAAGTCCATCATTGGCACTCTATCTTTTGTTTTGTCTGCCCTTTTTTCCCCAAAAAATGAATGACTAGAATTATATTTTACTCCTTACAAGATTAGCATTTTTCATTTTTTAAGTAAAGGAGGGGGATTAATCTCCCAAATACATCAACATATAAGAAGTTAGGGGCAAACAATATAAATTTGGTGGCCATGGTTGTGAGATTAGCCGAGTAAGTTAGCCAGCTAATTCTCTTCATGGTATATGTGGGAGATATAGAAGTCTAACAACAGTGACAACCAACGTTGCACCACATTGAAGTTAACATTTGTATATTTAGCTTCTGCACACATGATTAGGTCTATAGGTTTGTTTTAGCAAATACTTATCTCTATTTATTATTTATGGAAATTTATACATATTTACTATTAGGGCCTAGAACTAAATGTAAAATTGCTTTGGCTGCAAATGGGCCATGCTGACCCATGACTCAAGTCCCAACTTGATTCGTATTAAAAGACCCGTGGATTGGGTTGGGTTCAAAAATTATATAGACCCCATCTAAATTCCAAATCATGCTTGGGTCTTGTATTTCGCAACTCGACTGACTCGACCTGGTCCATGAATCATTTAGGTTTAATTTGGTTCAACAAAAAAAGGCCCCGACCTGACCCGACTTGATCCATATATCATCCAAGTGTAATTAAGTTCAACAAAAACTAGGCCTATCTCAGGAATAGCAATGGTAGGGTACCTGCAAAATTTGGCTTACCTAGATCTGTTTAAAATCTTACTATCTAAACCCATCCCAATTATGACTAAAAATTTATCCAAAAATCCTAAACCCATCCCTTCGAAAAATTGTAAATTTGTCGGGTATCTGAACCAACCCAATTAATCTTTATTCAGATTGGGTTATTTGGGTCGGTTCAGAGGTGAGCAATATCAGCAGACTGAAGATAGGCTATCAGTGTTGAAGATAAAGGTGAGTATGCATACTACTTAACCTCAATAGATGATGAGATAAAGAGATGTCTCATAGAATTGGAAGAGAAGATTGTCCAACTCATCGAGTTTGTCATGATTGACGAAGTCTTCAATATAAGTATCACCAACTCTTATAGTAGAGTTATCTCCCATGTCTGGAGATGAGGATATATCACTTTGGGAGAAGGATGAGCAACTTGCATGCATTCCAATCTTACTTTTCAAATTTTTAAAATCAAAGCCCAAATTTAGATCCCATACGTAATGGATCTATGGATACAAAAAGAAGCTAAATTACTGGCTAGAGTGGTTAGGGATCTATTTTACTATCTATGAGTATGCTTGTGTCCAAAAGTTGTCATTTTTCCAAATTATTTTTTCTACCCATGCCCTTAGCTTGTGGAATTCTTATATGAAAAACAACAACATTTCTATCCGACATAGACTAAATTCAAGAGTTTAATTAAGATGCAATTGTACCAAATTAGCCGTGAGGAAGATCATTGGTTCAAGTGGCAATATCTGCAATAAAAGTATGATCAATTTATCAAAGACTACCCAATCAAGTTCTATAAGTAAACAATCTCACTTGGTATCTTCATCAATGGTCATGCCATCTTCCTCAAGTATGTCAAAGGCTCCACGAGAGGAAAGGTTGTTTTTAATTTCAACATTGAATTCCTTTTCTATTTGAGTCATAATAAAAAGGCATTATAATTTTATTGTTATTTTATATAGCAGCTATTTTATTGATATCTCCAAGTTCACTAAGCTAATGCCCTTTTATTTGTGCAATTATCAGGTTTAGAAAATTGTTCCTTCGCTTCCTGTAACATCACAAAGGCCAATTTTCTCAATGAAAATGTCACCAAGAATGATTTTCTCCAGAAAAATGTCACAAAGGATAATATTCTCCAGAAAAATGACACCACATCCATACTAATGGTTATGATACGAAGATTGATCAATCACAAGCCTTGAAAGGCCATCCAATATAGATCGGGTAATAGTAGATCTTCAAAAGGGACATCTTTTGTTGGCCAAATAAAAAGTTCAAGAAGGATGTCAACATTCGGTCAAATACTAAGGTACCAAGAACATAATCAGTAGGCTGAATTACTTTGTTAGTAGATTGAAATACATGGCTAGTACGCCAAGTTATTCTCAATTAGCAAACTAAGGTACTTGGACAACTAGATAAAATACATAGTTACTAGGTTGATTACTACTAGAAAGATACTAATCTTAGTCTAAGTACTAGAAAAGCAGACCAAAATACCAAGATTGTAGGCCGATATACCTAGAGTGCAAGCGATACTCTATGGATGCAAGCCGGTACACTAAGTGTGCAGGCCGAGTAATTAGGATGTATACTCAAATGATAGGAGTTATTAGCCGAGGGTAAGACCTTAATGGAGCAGAGTCTTTAGATAGTGGCTAGCCAACTGTTACCATTACCCATAATGTGGAAGATGAGGTTACACTACTTACCATGAGTAAAAATAGTTGTCCATATGGCATACAATAGAAAGGACAAGTGGTTAAAGCACTCAACTACCCATGTCATGGGAGGAGGGTAACACTGGCCATCATGTATGGAAAAAATGGCCCATGTATCATGTCATAGCAAAGACAAATGTCCAAAATGAGTAGTGATTCCTATCTTTCCACTAACCATGTTTGGAGAAAAAAGAAAGCACTACCTACTTTAGCAATAGTAGTGCTAGGGGG
This sequence comes from Phoenix dactylifera, assembly GCF_009389715.1. Taxonomy (NCBI): domain Eukaryota; kingdom Viridiplantae; phylum Streptophyta; class Magnoliopsida; order Arecales; family Arecaceae; genus Phoenix; species Phoenix dactylifera. The sequence goes on from NW_024067929.1 coordinate 167,566, forward strand.
TACACAATAGTGAGGACAGGTGTCTAAAGCTAAATATTAGCACCCATCCTACTAGTTAAAAGTACCTATAAATATCAGGTTGTAACCAAAGAGGATCATTTTTCTAGAACAATTAAAAATTTAACATAATTTTAGCATCCTATCCAGCGACCAACGCCGAGTCTACCACATTCTTTACCACATATGTCATTAGTATTTCAAGAAGAAAAATACTTCGTTGGCAACGACAACAAAAAAAACATCTTGAAATAATGACAAGCCGAACCGCCAAGGGCAAAGTTGAGAGAGTTTATTCTCTTTTTTAAACATTTTTTTCTTCACTTCTTAGGTAAGAGCGGAGAGAGTTTAAATTTAAGACGAAGGTAAGGACCTGAAAAATAAATGAAGAAGATAGCAAGCTTTTTAATTAAAACCGCTCATCTTGGTCCCGTCTTGGTCATTTGGGTGAAAACCATGACCAAGATGAGCAAGATCTCACTGTTTCCTAGCTGAGAAGGGAGCCTGGGACAAAATTGGGAAGATTTTGGAAGATTTCTCTAGATTTTTGCAGTATCAACGAAATCTAGAAATCATTTACTATATCCAAAAAAAATTATAGTGCCCGAGATCACCAGAGGGTATACAAACCGATATGTCGGCTTTTTCTCTCTCTTCTCCTTTATGTTTTTGTTTTTTTTATCTTTCTGCCTCACGTGCACGGCACCTGCTCGTTACGTGTTCGCTCCTACATCTGGTCTTCTTGTTTCCCAATACGGCCAGAAGAGAAGCGTGGTGATGGAGACGAAGCGGATCCGGAGGCAGCAGCAGCAGCAGCAGCAACCATCTCCAGGTACCGGTTCCCACGAGCCGGAGATTGAGGAGGGGGTTTCTTCTTTCGAGGAGGGGGCTTCCCAAGCCGGGCCGGAGAGGAAGCCCCTTTGGGGCTCGGTGAGGCCCCCGGCGGCCCTCGCCGGCTTCTTGCTGATGCTCCTGCCGCTCATCGCCGTCATCTACAGTCGAACACCTTCCCTGGATTGGATTTGTAACTGTAGGTCCGGAAGAGTTGAAGGAAGGGCAGAAAGCTTTGAAGCAACATCAAAACACGGTATAGATTAATGTCTTCCTCCCCCTTCGAAGTTCTCTGTTGTGTGATTGGAAGATATTGAATGGAGTAGGACTTCGATTGGTTTCGTTAAGATGTTTAGTTTTCTCTTGATTTTTATCTCTTTTTTTATTTTGTCTTTGATCTTCTGGTTTCTTTTCCTCTTTTCACGCTTCGATTGATGTCGTCCTCTGAACTTTCTCATTTATTTTCATCCTTCATTCTTTTGCCCATCCTCCTCGTGTTCATTTTACTTTTCTAATGAAATAGATTAAATGATTTGCATCCTTTTTTAGTTTTCCAAAGATTGGATCTTTAAGGGTTTTTGGTTCCATGGTTTTGAGTTTGGATATTTGTTAAGAATACTGGGATTAAAAAAGACAAAGATTATTCTGCTGTGATTCTTTATGATTGGATTTTTTTAGGTTTAGGGTTTGTTTTATAAAATTTATTTTGGGATCTATGATATCGCAAGCACGGTTTGCCCTCCTTTCGTCGTACGTGGGAAAAGGCCGCTGACCCCAGGCCATATATAAAATACGTCGAACTCATCGAGGTCATAAAGCACCCTATTTTTGTCTCTTTCCTTTCAAGATTTGGCTTGCTGAAGTTCTACATTGTTTTTGGTACCAATGGATCAGACCGGTTTAGGTTCGCATCAGGTTGGGAGATACGTATTCAAGTAAAATGGTCAACCCAATGCCAATTTAGACATAAATTTATTCTGTTAAACGGGTAATATGACTCAACACATATAACCCATATAAAACAAACGTTGTTTTTTAGACAAAGATGACCAGGGATGATAATTTATGTAAATTAAATTAGATTTTATTAGCCCTTGTCGTGGTAATCCAAAATTGTGAGTTGAACATTTAATTACTTCCACAAATAAGTAATTGTTTGGTAGTAAGTCATTTTGGATTTACTTCACCATCTCGATGAGACCATTATTAAATCCATCAGCACAAAGGAAGCGAGTCAAGTTTCTAAGCTCAAAGCCAAACTCTTTAAGAGTTAACTGAGTCATTTTAGTTTTTTTTTCCTTCTTTTTTAAATTATGTTTTCCGGTACGTAGAAATCAATGACCTATTTTAGTTGGTGTTCTTATTTTTAATTTCAACATTGAATTCCTTTTCTATTTGAGTCATAATAAAAAGGCATTATGATTTTATTGTTATTTTATGTAGAAGCTATCTTAATGATATCTCCAAGTTCACTAAGCTAATGCCCTCTTATTTGTGCAATTATCAGGTTTAGAAAATTGTTCCTTCGCTTCCTCTAACATCACAAAGGCCAATATTCTCAATGAAAATGTCACCAAGAATGATTTTCGCCAGAAAAATGACACCAAGAGTGATTTCCTCCAGAAAAATGTCACAGAAGACCATATTCTCCACAAAAATGTCACAGATGACAATGTTCTCCAAAAAAATGTCACAGAGGCCAACATTCTCCAAAAAAGTATGACCAAGGATAATATTCTCCCGAAAGATGTCCCAAGGGACAAACTTCTTGGGGGCTTGCTAGCTGCAGGATTTGATGAAGGATCTTGTCTGAGCAGGTATCAGTCTGTTTTGTATCGCAAAGAATCACCCCACATACCTTCTCCATATCTTTTGGAAAAGTTGAGGAAACATGAAGCTCTCCAGAAGAGATGTGGTCCAAACACTGAGTTGTACAACAAGGCCATCAAACAGTTGAAGCCTCTTGGGAAGCGGGAGAAAAGGAAGCAGTTCAAGCTTGGTTACAGCAATGAGCCTACAGAATGCAGCTACCTGACATTGATTCCGTTCAGCGGTTTGGGGAACAGGATAGTGTCTCTTACTTCAGCATTTCTTTATGCTCTTCTTACAAACAGGGTCTTACTGGTTGACGGAGATGCTGGCATAGGTGATCTCTTCTGCGAACCCTTTCCTGATACCTCATGGCTTCTACCACAGGATTTCCCCGCAAGAAACCAGTTTAGAAGCTTAGGTCGGAACTCTCCTGAGTGTTTGGGGAGCATGCTGAAAAATAAAGTTATCGGTAACGGCATAAACGGTTCTTCAAATGGGCCACTCTCTCCTTATGTCCTTCTCTATCTAGTCAATGGTTATAGTGACTTTGATCAGCTTTTCTTCTGTGAAGATGTTCAACGACCGCTGCAAAAGATCCCTTGGCTGGTGGTAACATCCAACCAATACTTTGCACCGGCCTTGTTCTTCATCCCTACATTCGAAGAAGAGCTTAGTCGGTTATTCCCTGAGAGAGAGACTGTTTTCCATCATTTGGGACGTTATCTTTTCCACCCTACAAACCCGGTGTGGGGTTTGATTACCAGGTCTTATGAATCTTATTTAGCAAAGGCTGATGAACGAGTGGGCTTACAGATCAGAGTCTTCAATGGAAGAACCAGCCCAGTTGAGTACTTGGATCGGATCCTTAAATGTGCTCTAAAGGAAAAGCTGCTGCCTAATATCAGTCTCAACGGACCTGCGGCTTCAACTAGTACTGGTGCCAGGTCCAAAGTTGTGCTCATAACTTCTTTGGATTCTACGTACTTTGAGAAGGTGAGGAGCATGTATTGGGAGCATCCAACTGTAACTGGTGAGATCATTAGCGTCTATCAGCCAAGCCATGAAGGAGTCGAGCAGACTGGGAAGACGATGCATGAGATGAGAGCGTGGGCAGAGATCTATCTCTTGAGCTTGAGTGATGCGTTGGTCACCTCCACTTGGTCTACGTTTGGGTATGTGGCTCAAGGTCTTGCTGGTTTAAAGCCATTGATCACATTGATACCAGATAATCCTGACTGTCGTGGAGCCATGTCCATGGAACCTTGTTTCCACTTTCCTCCCTTTTACGGTTGCAAGGCAAACACCAGTGTTGACGCAGGAGTTGTACTCCCGTATGTGAGGCATTGTGAAGACATGAAGAATGGCCTTAAGCTGGTTGGGCTGAACGAGCACTAGTTGTGGCGTTCTGAGTTCATGTGTTCAGATAGTGCAGACCATTGCTAGAAACTAAGAGTTTGTGCTCTAATTATTTGCAGAGTACTTCCCAGCGGTCTATGGTATTCTTGAATTTTAAATTATGGTCAAATTCTTTTGGCCAGCAGAAAGTCATCTTTGCATTTGATATATTGGAAAATTGTAAAAAACAAATAAAAAACTAGACGTGCATTTTTTGAACAATGAATGAGGGGGAACACTTTTCATATGGAAGGTAGCCTATGGTTGTCTACCTACCAGGAGTGTGCTAGCCAAACGAGGTGTGCAGGTTACCTCGAGCTGCGAGTTATGTCTGGATATTGAGGAGACCATCAGCTATGTTCTTTTATGGTGCCCCAGGGCGGTGCAGGTGTGGAGGTGGTCGCATGTTTCTCCTCCGCTGGGCTGGGAGTCGGCAGAGGATCTACTACTTCAGATTAGGGACTCTATGCGGAGCCTGAGCACCATAGAGGAGGGGATTATGATAGCATACTTAGCCTATCATATTTGGTTGGACAGAAATGCCCGTTTGTTTGAGGGTAGGAGGTCGTCCCCGAGGACAGTGGTGGAGAGAGCTTTGATCCATGCTATGGAGATTTCCACAGTGACCATACCGATTTTCCTTAGGATGACTAGGGACATCTGGGGTACCCGTACTGCTTTGACAACGCCCGAGTTTGCCCTTCTTTCTTGGGCACCCCCACCTCACGGTCATCGCAAAGTGAATTTCGATGGTGGTATGTCGGTGGATGGAGACTTGAGAGGTATGGGGTTTGTGATCAGAGACCATCTTGGCAGGCTGATTGCAGCTGGGCGCCGGCGCACTCCGAGTTTGACCATTGTCGAGGCGGAGTTACAAGTAGCTTAGGAGGGTATCTTCTATGCGAGGCGTGTTCTCGCAGCCGATAGGGTGTGTCTTGAGGGGGATTCCTCCTCGGTGGTTAACTGGATTTGTGGTATGGATATGTATGGGGATGACCCCCCATTGATTGGTGAGATACGTCAACTGACCAGGGAGTTTATCTTTTTTCAGGCAGCTCATGTGTTTTGGAAGGCGAACAGAGCAGCAGACTGGTTGCCTCATTTGTAGCTCGCTACTCCGGGGAGTTCATGTGGACATCATTAGCAGTTATACCTCATTATCTATATCTTTTACTTTTGTTTGACCTAGCAGGCTGTACTCACGTTAGAGCTATATGAAATGCCGTTTTTAACCAAAAAAAAAAGAAGAGGGGGAATGTTGTTATATTTTGTAATATTTTTTTTGTTAACTTCTTAATTTATAAGAGCAACCTGATGGTCCAGGGATGAAGTTTAATGATCATGAACAAATTTAGTTTAATGACGCCACTATTTATAAGAAGTAGTATTGATGACACTATACAAATTTATTGGCATGTATGACAATTAGTTGTTTAAGGATTTGTTGGCATGTATGATACAAATTTATTGACATGATGACATTCTTCCTAATTCTTACGAAGCTTCTATAGATTTTTGAACTCAGTGGACAAGCATCATAATACTTTTTAGGCATAGTTCGAAAGCATTACAAACTTATGGATGCAATAAGTGCTTTTAGCCCCATCTAATCATTATCTAATAATATGATTCAGGAGGATCTGGAGACCCAATATAGCCCATTCTGGCATGTAGGCTTAGAAAAGGTCCAAGAGCAATATACGCCACTTCATAAAATTAAATTGTGCGCCAAACTTTTGAGTATCCTAATTTGTATTGTGATATCCAATTGAAGTACTTTTTTGAAGTAAAAATTCAAACTCTGTGATACGACACCAACCCCAAAGGATTCAATACACTTCATAAAATTAAATTGTGCGCCAAACTTTCGAGTTTCCTAATTTGTATTATGATATCCAATTGAAGTACTTTTTTGAAGTAAAAATGCAAACTCTGAGATGCGACGCCAACCCCAAAGAATTCAATACACTCAATAATCAAGTCAAAATTTTATCATTTGGATCTCAAAATGGCAATCAAAATAAAAATTCTCTCTTCAAAATAGATTTTGATAAGGTACATCTCAAAATTTAGGAAAATTTGAAGTGATTAAAGATAAAGCCATTGTAGAAGTTGAAATCTAGTTTTTATAGGATTTTAGTTTTTTTTTGTGTGATTATTTTTAGTTATCATAACTACTTTCTGTGATTTAGGAAGATTACTAGACTTGAGTTAGACCACTCTAGCTACTATAGGGTGGACTAGATAAGAAACCATAACTTGCCTGTACGACTATAGCAAAAGCAAGAAACCATATTATGAAGCCGAATCGTATACCAAAGTTCTGGAGTCCCTAACTTGCCTGTACGACACCTGATTGAGGTGCTTTTTTTTGCCTAAAATCAGATAATTTTCTTACAACATGGCATCAGTGTTGCAAACTAAGAAATCATAACCAAATTTCATTGTTTGGACTTCAAAATGAACCAATCAAAGCAAAAAAAAAAAAGTTCCTGGGAAGACTTTGATTGGATAATCTCTCAATTCAAAAAGTTGAAACTATCTCTTAAAAGAATATTTATTTTTCTAATTAATATTTTAACTAGTCATGTCTATTTTGGAAAAACTATATCCTCCTTTAACTAGAAGAGGAATGTGATCTAAATTGTGCAAGAATAGACCTAACTAGTATGAATGGAAATTTTAATTTTCTTTAAAGAGAGTTGAGTTGAGTGGGTTGAAAAAATTTCCTCCTTCTCTCCAACTATATCAAGTTGGTAATAGAGTTTCTTCGCTCTATGTTTCTAGTGGCCTTAGTTTATGGCCTAGATAGGTGAGCAATACTAACAGACTGGAGATAGGCTATCGGTGTTAAAAGATAAAGGTGAGTATGCATCCTACGTAACCTTAATAGATGATGAGATAAAGAGATATCTCATAGAATTGAAGGAGAAGATTGTCCAACTGATCAAGTTTGTCATGATTGATGAAGTCTTGAATATAAGTATCACCAACTCTTATAGTAGAGTTATCTTCCATGTCTGGAGATGAGGATATATTACCTCGGGAGAAGGATGAGCAACTTGCATGCATTCCAATCTTCCTTTTCAAGTTTTTCAAATCAAAGCCCAAATTGAGATCCCCATACATAATAGATCTATGGATGCAAAAAGAAGCTAAATTACTAGCTAGAGCAGTTAGGGATCTATATTACTATCTATGAGTATGCTTGTCTAGAAGTTATCATTTTTCCACATTATGATTTCTACCCATGCCCTTAGCTTGTGGAATTCATATGAAAAACAACAACATCTCTATCTGACATAGACTAAATTCAAGAGTTTAATTAAGATGCCATTGTACCAAATTAGCCATAAGGAAGATCATTAGTTTAAGTGGCATTATCTGCAATAGAAGTATGATCAATTTGCCCAGGACTACCCAATCAAGTTTTATAAGCAAACAATCTCGCTCGGTATCTTCATCAATGATCATGCAATCTTCCTCAAGTATGTCAAAGGCTCCACGAGAGGATCCAAAAAGAGTGAAAAGACTTCAAAATTCAAAACATTAGTGAACTTAGCATAAAGACCATTGGAATTGTGGAGAAGAAGTGATCCAAGAAAGGAGAGAAGGAGGAACAAATTCTCATTGACATATTAAGGATGTGTTGGATGCTTCACCCAAGTTGCTGGCAAAGAGAAAGAATTCAAAGAAGGATCCTAGGAAGAAAGAAAAGGTGGTCCTCAATGAGATTGAGGTTGAGGAGCTGCTTTAGCTGAAGCAAGTAGACTCAAAGTTGAGCTTGATGGTAATAAAATTCAAGGCAGAAACTGACCCATGCTTGGAGGGGTGAGAAGAACTCTTCCACATGAACATCCAGATGAAGTAGGAGTATCATTGGAATGTCATATTGGAGTGTCAATTTTAGAAGCTGGGGTTGTAGACCAAGCCTTATCGATGTCTTCACCTACTCATTTGGATTCATAGGGACATCATACTGAATATCACCAAGCAATGTACCTTCAAATTTGCAAAAATTAAGAGGTACATTGATGTGGTGACATGAAAAAAGTTTCTTTGAATATCTTCAGATCATTCTTAGGAGCCTCTACCTTAAGAACGAGATGTAGTTTTCTACAGATGGAAGAAAAAGTATTGATTTGTTATGGAAGAGATAGAGTTTATGATCATTGTCTCCTAAACAAAAGGAAACAACGACCTTGTGACCAACACCTAGGCAAAGTAATTTATTAAAGCCTGCAAGAAGTTTTGTGTTGATATGATGCGAGAAGCCAATGCCACATAGGAGAGGGGGAGTCCTTTTATAAATACCTTAAATCCAAGTCAAAAAGTTGAGATTAGTTAGTTGTTGAAGAAGTCTCCAAACTTATTTCAGGAGATAAAAGGGCAGCCATTTTGTTTACACCACATCCATACTAATGGTTATGATACAAAGATTGATCAATCACAAGCCTTGAAAGGCCATCCAATATAGATCGGGTAATAGTAGATCTTCAAAAGGGACATCTTTTGCTGGCCAAATAAATGGTTCAAGAAGAATGTCAACCTTCGGTCAAATACTAAGGTACAAGCCAAGAACATAATCAGTAGGCTGAATTACTTTGCTAGTAGGTTGAAATACATGGCTAGTAGGCCAAGTTATTCTCAATTAGTAGATGAAATACTTGGACAATTGGATGAAATACATAGTTACTAGGTTGATTACTACTAGAAAGATACTAATCTTAATCCAAGTACTAGAAAAGCAGACCGAATAAAAATGTAGGTCAATATACCATGGGTATAGGCTGGTACATTAAGGGTGTAGGCCAATACGCCTATCGATCTGGGTGCAAACTGATACACCAAGTTTGTAGGCCGATACACCAAGAGTGCAAGATGATACTCTATGGATGCAAGCTGGTACACTAAGTGTGCAAGCTGAGTAACTAGGATGTATACCCAAAGGGTAGGAGTTATCAGCCTAGGGTAAGACCTTAATGGAGCAGAATCTTTAGATAGTGGCTAGCCAATTGTTACCACTACCCATGATGTGGAAGAAGAGGTTACACTACTTACCATGGGTAAAAATAGTTGTCCATATGGTATACAATAAAAAGGACAAGTGGTCAAAGCACTCAACTGCCTATGACATGGGAAGAGGGTAACACTACCCATCATGTATGGAAAAAATGGCCCATGTATTATGTTATAGCAAAGACAAATGTCAAAAATAAGTAGTGATTCCTATCTTTCCACTAACCATGATCGGAGAAAAAAGAAAGCACTACCTACTTTGGCAATAGTAGTGCTGGGGGTACACAATAGTGAGGACAGGTTTCTAAAGCTAAATATTAGCACCCATCCTACTTGTTAAAAGCACCTATAAATATCAAGTTGTAACCATGAAAGAGGATTATTTTTCTGGAACAATAAAATCTATCTTTTACATTATCTTCTTTAGTTACCATTCTTTAGTTTTTACAATAAATTTACAGTAGATTTAGGCAGCATTTTGTTATCCTCAAAAGTTTTTGAATGATCAAGGTATCTAAACCTGAACTCATCTTCTTTAAGTTCTAACCATAGGCTGATGGCATCCCGTGCAAGTCTCCTCGCACTGCCTTTTACTTGGTATATTTATTTTGGCTAGAAAATGAGGGAAACAAGTTTTTGGCATGCTTGGTGGGACATTACATGGAACACCACCAAAGAATGAAGGGTTATTCATAGCTTTCCACCATGGTGCAACCCAAGAATCTTGTTGTAGATTCTTCTGCTTCAGAGGAGCAATAATTACCCATAGTGAACTGGTGGAAAGCTCACCATCTTTGCGGCAACCTTGTGACAATTCATCCTAGTGAATTATGTGACCTCTAACATCAATATATGGGAACCTGGTAGTCTAATGTCACAAACAACTCCAATAGTAAATTTGATACCTTCAACATACTAGGTGGTAAACTCTAAGGGGCAATTTCTATAATTACTAGTTGGGAATATGCCACCAAATTTCTTAGGGCTCGTTTGGTTCGTGGGAAAAGAAAGGAGGAAAGTGTGGTCAACGGGAAAGTAATGAGATGCCTCTTGTTTGGTTGGAGTTTTCAAAGGAGAGAGAAGAAAAAGTTGAATTCCCATGGGAATATGATTCCCACATTTCATGGGAAAGTCTTTCCCATGAGAAACATGGAAAAGTTACTTTCCCATGAGGTAGGAATTACTCCATTTTTACTTTTTTCCAAAAGTCCCTTCAGCATTAAAGAGACATTAAAAACCTAATTTTTATTAAGGGCATAATAGGAATTATACATAATTTTCCTAGAAAAGTGGATGGCCATCCAAACATAAGCACTTTGGAAATTTGTCACTTTCCCATGGTCAACCAAACATGCCAAAAGTACTTTCCTAGGCATCCTTTTCTAGGAATTTGTTTTCCAGGAATCATATTCCTACGAGGAAAAATGCTTCCCACGAACCAAACGAGCCCTTATTAGGAGTGTTGCCCAAGGTGACAAGCCAAGAGGAGGGGGGGGGGGGTGAATTGGTTTCTCTTAATTTTTACTATCTTACTTTAGTCAATTGATGAGTGAGTGAAATTAGAACAATGCACAATACAAACACACAAGAAGTATAGTGGTTCGGTGCTCTCCTTAGCACCTACGTCCACTCCCCAAGCGATCCCTTGGGAATTCACTATAATCCTGCGGATTACAGTTGGATTGTTTTTCGGGCTCACAATCCAAAAACTTTTATACTTTGGTTTTCCGGGATCACCAAGAACCTATGTTGGTTTTACGGGCTCACCAACGAAACTTCACAATTGATTTTACGGGTTCACCAATAAACCTACACCGTTGGTTTTACGGGCTCACCAACAAACCTTTACAAGGTGATTAAAAAGAAAGAAAAATGTTGAAACTCCTAGATGAGCAAATATAACATTTATAAGCTACAAAGAAGAGTTTAGAGAATAGTTATCGCTTGATGAGACTTCTCTCTTCTTTGTCAAGAATGCTTCACTCTTCAAGGGTGGATGGAGATTTTGATATCTCTTGGAGTCTGCTCAACCACTTTCCTTTTGACTCTTGAATGAAGCACTTGGATGAAGAAGATTAGGGCACTTGTCTTTCTTGTGCAAGCTTTGATATTTTGCAAAAGGATGTTTCCTCTGATGAATAGTGTCACTTTAAATAGTTTTCTTCATCCATTGGACAAGCCCCAATGGTTAGAATTCAAAAACTAGCCGTTACTCACTGTTGGGAGGTCTGAAAGTACTTCTGCAGAATTAGCCGTTATGTTTCTGCCCGTGCTTGGGTCGACTCAACTTTTACTGTGGTCGACCCAACTTTCACTTGGGTCGACTCAATCATCATTGGGGTCGACCCTCTCAGAAACCACAGAACCTTGTATTTCAGCCTTCCTTCACTTGGGTCGACTCAACACTTTTTGGGTCGACTCAAGGTTCAGTTGGGTCGACTCAACTTCTACTTGGGTCGACCCTCTCAGGGTTTCCAGAGAACCTATTTTTGAATGTCATTGCCTTTGGGTCGACTCATGTTAACTTGGGGTCGACTCAAGTTTGGGTCGACTCAAGTTTCATTTGGGTCGACCCTCTCAAGGTTTCCAGAGAACTGTTTTCTTGAGGCTTGAGGATTGGGTCGACTCATCCTTTACTTGGGTCGACCCAAGTACTGTTCATCCGTGCCATTTGCAGAAGTGTGCCAGATGGTTTCTTGTTGTGCCGGGGTCGACTCAATCAATCTTGGGGTCGACTCAATCCACACTTTGCTGCAACTTAAGGTTAGATTCATCCATATAATCAATGAAATAAACTTTAAGCAATTTTGAATATATGTCATGGTAGTGCTACATACTCCAAACAATGAAAATTACTATTGTCCACTTAAGAGTATGTCTCACTTGAAGCTTTGCCGAATTAGAATTTAGAATTCACTGTCCCTTTCCTATCGCAAATTTTATCTCATTAATAATCAATGAAATGCATCTTTATCTCATTATACTAATGTATCGAGAGTGACGGACTTATTAATGATGTATCAAATTAACTTGTAACATACTCTTAATCATTGTATTAATCATCGTATTAATCATCAAAATACCACTATCATCCTCAAGGAGGATAATTGCTTCAAAGAATTTACATTCTAGGTTCGGCATTCATACCTCAAGTGTGGGATGGAAGCCAAAATTAGACTATACTAGTGTTCTCAATGCATATTGGAATCCATTATTTCAACCAAATATGTGTGGCTTATTGTAGCAACATGTGCCACATGAGAACTAGGATGATCAAGGCCAAACCCCACCTAGGTTGCGGATTTGGTTAGAGAACAACTTGGTTTTGTACGTCTACCTGTTAATAAAACAATCTATAGGAAACTGCCCGAATGGTATGATTAATCCTATGAATTGCTCAAAGTATATAAGGTGCCTGAATTCTTCAAATTTTCTGGAGATGATGGAATATCAACATTGGAGATGATAGAATATCAATAGTTTGTGTTGCACAATTTGGAAAATTTCTATGCAATCCTCTCTCTGGAAGGCAAAACACCATGGATCTTACATCCAACAGATACTCCAAGGTCTATACATGCCGCTCAATTTCAGCTTTCCAATAAGGTATATTTATCAATATCCTTAGTAAGTGAGGCAAGTGATTGATGATCCTGGTTAGCTTTTCTTTCAAAATTGGCTAAGTTGGATAACTACCAAGTCCAAAACTAGGCCAATGGATGTGGTGTTAGGTACATCCTATCACCCTTCTAACCATTGGCCAGTAGTAGGATATGGAGTGCATTGTTTACACCACATCCATATCAATAGTAATGACATGAAGATTGATCAATAACAATCCCGAAAGGCCATACAATATGTAGACTGGGTAATGGACGATCTTCAGAAGGGACATCTTTTGCAGGCTAAATAAGAGGTTCTGAAAGGATGTTAATCTTTGATTAAATACTAAGGTATAGATTGAGAATATAATCAGTACACAAAATTACTTGGCCAGTAGACAGAAATACATAGCTAGTAGGCAAAGTTATACTCGATCAACAGGCTAAAATTCTTGGGCAATAGGATAAAATACATAGTTACTAAGCCAATACTACTACAAAGATGCCAATTTTAGACCAAGTAACAGAAAAGTAGGCCAATATATAGGTTGATACACCGAGGGTATAAGTACCTATAGGCCTGGGTGCAGGCCAATATGCCAAGAATGCAGGCTGATATACTAAAAAGCATGCAATACACCAAGGGTGCAAGCTGGTATGCCAAGTGTGCAGGCCGAGTAAGTGGGATGTACATAGAGAGGGCAAGAATTATTAGCCTAGGATGAGGTCTTAATAGAGCAAAGTCTTAGGGTGGTGGCTAGCCAACTGTTACGACTATCCATGATATAGAAAAAAAAAATCACATTACCTACCATGGATGGGAATAGTGGTCCACGTGGCATCCAATTGAAAAGACAAGTGTCCAAAATAAATAGTGGTACCCATCACTCCACTATCCATGATGTGAGAGGAGGGTAACACGACCCACCAAGTGTGGGAAAAGTGGCGCATGTGGCATATCATAGTGAAAGCAAGCGTCAAAAATGAGTAGTGGTTTCTATCTTTTCACTAGCATGACGTAACAATGAAGAAAGTACCAGTTAATTTGGCAACAGTTGCCCATGTGGCATATAATAATGAGGACCAGAATCCAAAGCTAAATATTAGCACTAATCCTACTAGCTAAAAAATATCAAGTTGTAACCATGAAAGAGGACCTTTTCCAAAATAATAGAAATCTATCTTTTACATTATCTTCTTTAATTACCATGATTCAGTTCCTACAATAGATTTAGGCAGCATTTCACTATCCTCAAAAGTCCTAGAAGGTTCAAGACATCCGAACCTGATCTCATCTTCTTCAAATTCCAACCACAGGCCGGTGGCACACCATGCAAGCTTCTTGCACTGCCATTTGCTTGGTTTCCTAGTTTCAAAACACTCCTAGAAAGGTAATTGAACATATGACTCAGTAACAGCGAGACCCACATTTTCTCAACTTATCTCTATTGCAACTCTATTATGCAGAATCGAGAGATCAAAAGATAGGACATAGAACTATTGGATCAAGCATGATCGAGCCTAGCAATCTAGCCTTTGGATCTCCTATATTACAAGTACCAAGAAAGGATAGGGGTTGGAGGATATGCATCAACTACTATACCCTAAGCAAAATTACCGCCAAAACTAGATACTATTTACCCCAAATTGGTGACCTGCTGGACCAACTCATATATGTATACCATTTTACCAATCTAGACTTGAAATCTAGCTACCATTAGGTTCTAGATTGTGAGGAAGATCCATGGAGGATGGCATTCAAGATGAGGCAAGGTTTGTTTGAGTGGTTGGTCATCCCTTTTGGTTTATGAAATACCCCTACTAGCTTTGTAAGGTTGATGAAAATGGTACTGCATCCACTCATTGAAGACTTGATGATGGTAAACCTTGATGATATCTTGATCTATAATAGTACATGGAAAGAACACATTTAAGATAACATAATACCTTGTTGATGCCTTCAAGGTGTTCAAAGAAATCAGAATAAAGTTGAATCTTAGGAAGTGCGAGATCAAGATGCAGTCTTTGGTGTTCTAGGTTTCATGGTTGATGTAGGTGAGTTAAAATGTGATCCAAAAAGGGTGAGGGACATCAAAAGTTGGCCTAGAACCAAGACATTGTGCAAGGTTTAGAGCTTCATTGGGGCATGCCAGTATGTTGGAGAATATATTAGCTACTTTGTAAATTGTATCACCCTTTGATGGTTTGACAAAATAAATAAAAATTTGAATGGTTGAAGAAACATGAAAATATTTTTCAGATTCTAAACAGGAATATCCAGGGGTCGACTCATGTTTATCCTTGGTCAGCACTTCAAGATATTGAGACGGCTCTTGCTGTTGTAACTTCAAAGGGTCGACTCTTTAACCTTAAGGGTCGACTCATCCTCTTCAGGAGTCGCCTCTTTAAACACAAGGGTCGACTCATCCAATAATTTTTTTGGCTGATGCTGAGACTGAACTGGGGTCGACTCTTCAATTTCGGAGGTCGACTCATTTAGAACAAGGGTCAACTCTTCAAACTTTGTCTCGGTGGTAAAAGCTCTCTGTTTAATTTGAACTACACAAGGGTCGACTCATATTTTGTGGGGGTCGACTCATTGACTGTGCCACTTGAAGAAAACGTACCAGAGTCAACTCAAACTTGTCCTTTTTGCTTAGGGGTCAACTCAGGTTTCTCAAATAGAAAACTTTAGACTTCATCTTTGATCTTCATGGATTGGATTAAGATCATTTTTCTTTTAAAACATATCCAATAAAGTGTTTGTGAAGAAATAATGATTTTGCAGTGCTTCATTTCTTCTGATTTTTTTTGACTTATAAAACTTCACAATTAAGCCGACAATCATTAGTACACAATATTATCTCAAATATTTTGTAATCATCAAAATTCATCCTTTAGGGTTGATAGCCTTCTTCCATAATTTTATATTAAGATAGTCGTTTAAGTACTATTTGGAGAACATTGTAGGGGATGATAGATACCAAATTGAAGTGGAACATAGCCTTCCACCCATAAATAGATGGTTAAATGGAGGTTGTGAATCATATCATGGTGCACCTCCTTCAAGGCTATAATTATAAATACTCAAACACTTGGGATGGTAGCTTATCCTACTTCTAGTTTGTCTATAGTTGAGCTATCTATGGTTTTACACAAAAGTCACCATTTAAGTTATGGTTGGCTATCTAAAACAAAACCCCTTCAACTTAGAGTTGATAGTTGGTTCTACGACAAAGAATAGCAACAAAGCTTGATAATATCAGAAAGGTGCGTCAAAAGGTCAAGCTATAGTTGCATATATCAAAATAAAGATACAAAGATGAACATGACAAGTATTGTGCAGACTCCAGCTTCCAAGAGGCTGACGCAAATGGGGGACGAAAAGGTTGCTGAATTTGGGATGATGGCGACTGATTCTCTCCTTTTTTTTCTTTTCTTTCTCAATGGCGGCTAGGGTTCCTCGTGGATGGGAGAAAGGAGGGAGATGATGGAATGCGGCTAATTGGGTTCACTTGGGTTCAATTGGGTATGGGTTGACTCAACCGTGTGCAAAAATTACTGATGGATTGTGGACACAATAGAAAGTGAGCTTGGATTCGTTGTGGGATTGGGTAAGGACGTGAAGGACTTGTGGGTGGCTAGGGATTAGGAGTCCTAATGGAATTAGGACTCTAAGGTTGGCATGAAAAAATGATATGGCATGAGATAAGGATGGTTGTTGGCCCGAGATAAGAGGAAGAGTCCTTCTGTTACAATGACTCTTAAATAAAAGGGTATGGCATGAGAAAAAGAAGGGATATGGCTAGGATGGCGTGAGAAAAAGGGAGGAGTCCTCTTACTAAGACTCTTAATTAAGGAGGGGATATGGCATGAGGAATGGGAAAGAGATGCTGAAAATTTGAGAGAAGGGAAGATAAATATGGATTTGGATGAGAAAGTCTCATCCTCACACAAATTCAAGGGATGGCGTGAAGAAGGAGAAGGAGTATCACCTTCACCAACTCCTACCAAAACTTTGTGTCTCACCAAGAATAAAAAGAGAAAAGTGTCTCACTTTCTTCACGAGAGAGGCTCTCGAATTTTCTGCAAAACTCTATTCTCTGAATTTTATTCTTCGACCTCTCTTTTATATAGAGTAAGAGATTGGGATAAGTTGGACTCTAACAATCTAAAATTGTGGGGACTCATTCTTTAACTAGGACTCCTACTTGAACTAGGACTCTTACTTGACATGGACTCTTTTAATTTAAACAATTGACTAAATCAACTAACAAGATTGGACTCCCACTTGACTTGGACTCTTCATGGCTCATGGAATGAGAGTTCAAGTCAGCTAGGACTCTTCCCAAATATCATGAGGACTAAATGACTAGACTACACACACACAAGGACTCTTCAATGCCTTGGACTCAATGTGATTTAGGCGTTGGACACTAACTCAAGGGGACTTGACATGCCCCAAACAAAAGGACTCTTAAACCCAAACTCCTAAACTCAAGACTCCTAATCAAGTTGGACTCTTTAATTGACACATGACTAAGATTCCAAATCAGCTAGGACTCTTTCAAACGACGGACTCATTACAAAGACTCCAACTAAATTAGGAATCTTCCATGCCACTAGGACTCAATGTAATTGGGCGTTGAAATACTAGAACCCAATGTAACAAGGTGTCAAAAATTTCGGACCCAATTTATTCCGGTGCTGGAACTCTTGAAACCCAATGTGATTCGGTGCATACCCAAAGAGGGGACTCAATCTCCATGCACGCCCTATGCTTGGGCTTATGCTCCTGCATCAGAGAGGGACCTAGTCTAGCTCTACCTAGAGAAAGAAGGGTTGAAGGGCATAGGAAAGAAACTGAGAAATTTGGTATGGTTCAAAATTTTGAAGAAGATAGAGGAGAATGGCTTCCCACCATACATGAAGAGGTTCTTAGTAATCAATATGAGAATTTGAAATGGTTTGATCTTTTCTTGGTAGATGAAGACCAAAGCCAAGAACCAGTGCTACTGACTGGGGATGATATATGGGTGGAGCAAGAAAGGTCATTAGACGAGGATTGAAATGCCGAGAGGAAGGTCGCAGAAACCAAGCATGGGGGGATCGACTCTTTTCGGTTTGACTAGAAGGTTCTGCTTTCGAGCAAAGTCAAGAGGTTTAGCCATGAGATAGGGAAGCAAATATTTTCTATCTATAGTTCGGATTCAGTAGGAGCTAAATTTTCCAAATAAGAGAAGCTTTAATTCAAAAGGAACACCAAACTTGATATAGACCATCCTACAGAGAGGACTGTATAGGATCTAGGAGTGAGATATTGGAAAGCTGAATTAATTGTGCACCAAACTTCTTGAAAGCCTAACTAGCTTGTACTTCATCTCATCGTGATGCTTTTTTTTTATACAATCACTCTGGATCATAGTTTTAAATCATAGTACATGTTGTATGCTAGTCCACATATTTTTTTTGAAACTATGTAGTTATTAATTACCACCACTTGGGTTTGAAACTAGGATCTCTCACTTGAAGAATAGATTCCAACCAGTGGCTGTTGGCTACATGCTAGTCCATATATAAGTTATTACACCATGATTTGCTTCGCTAGAGTCATTACGCAAGTAACATAACTTCAAATGGAAGTGCCAAATTTTCCTCCATCTTCCCTCTTGTTTAGGGTGACTTTAAAACACACACTAATTTGATCAAGAGGATCTATAATGTCATCTGGTGAATTGACATCTTTTATCAAGGTGACAATTGGATTAATATTTTTTTCAAATTCTTTCATTGCTAGATAAAAGAATGATGCCTTCAAAGTATTGGATGGCTTAGATTGAAGCAGGACAGCTTATTACATCAGATGGGAATATCATAGCGTGAAAGTAGAAGCCCTACCAATTGGAGAATTGCAAGTTTGAAGAGTAGTTGTCTCTCAAAAAGAAAGTTTGAAGAGTTATATGCCTGGAAAAATAATTTGATAATTTAGAAGTGGGAATGCTGTAAATATGACCCTTTTTTCATGACCCCTTGGTGTTCCAAATCCATAGTGAGGAGAAAAAAGGCATCACATGAAAGGAAGTCAAGGAGACTCGCAGGGCTCTCTTGGAATTCTAGCACAAGCCTACAAGGAGGCAGGCTGATTGGTGCATAATTTCAAACCATGCTTGCCAACTGGTTGAGAATTTTGTATATTCAATTCCTATTGGCCATACAGCTTATTCTCAAAAGGAGGTTTTCCAAAGAGCTGCCTTCTTTTTTACTCCTTAGACTTGAGACAGCTGCATGCTTAAACAAGGATGGAGACTGAGGAGAAATAGCAAAACCCCTGGCAATCTTTGAATGCCAGCTGAGTAACAACTCCAACCATAAATGCCTTCTCTCGCTCCTTAATTAGACACTACCTTTTTTTTTGCCAAACATTTGACACTACCTTTGAGTACTCCATTTTTAAGCTATTTATTATCCTAGGCTACTTGCACTCTAAAAGAGCGAGTTAGCGTAGTAAGTTAGCAACAACGCTTCGTGCTTTGTTTTTATGCTTATTGGGATCGGAGAGCCCTTCTATTGAGGAAACTTTTGCCCACTCCCTGTGCCACATGCAGCTAACTGGGGATGTACAAATTCTTCCCCAAAAAAAGTAAAATGGAAATGTACGAACGTGGAGGCTCTACAGCAAGTAACCTATGAGAAGTAGGAAGACGTCAAGAAAAAGCAAGCCAAAACCATTGACCTACCTCAGCTTGCACCGCCTGAAAGGGAGATCTCGGGCTTCAAAAAGATGATGCTCAGCGTTATAACGAAGTCCAAAGCCTCCGCGTTGAGAATATTACGAGCATTAATTATGCTGAGTCGTGGTCCATTTTAGTTAATCTCTCCAGTTCAAGCTTGATCTGGAGGATCCAGTCCGTACTACCGAGATTGCACCGCATCAGACAGATCCTGTGAGCGAACGGGTGGAGAAATGCTCCACCCTGTAGTCAGCATGTTGGTATTTAACCAATGGAGCTCCAGCTGAGCGAGGACTTCAAGTGATGACTTTAGATGGACTGGATGCCATGCATCCGCATAGCACGTGAAAATATACATATCAAAAATATTAAAAATATTAATATATATTTTTTATTTTATGAAATAATTTTATTAGAATTTAATTTAGATGTCAGAATTTCTTAATTAAAAGATAGATTTTTCAACCAACAAATTCGAACCAAATAAAAAGAGCAGGATGTGAGATGCAACAATGATTTATATATCTTTACTTATTTAACATACCAACCACCCATAATACAAAGTCTTGTTCGTTTGGTGCTACCACTGCGATTTGATTTGACCTAGGTGCCGAGTTGATGAGGTCGGCCAGTCTGCTATTTAGGTCAGAGAGGTTGGCTTGAACGTCGTGGCATGTCTCTGAGATAAAAAAGCAGGAGAAGGATGTGCTTATATGGTGGCTTCAACATCGGATGCCACCTGAAACAACACACATAAAGAAAATCCACTTATCGGAGAGTATCCGGTAGAGGACCCTTTGATGCTTAAATCAGACTCAACTCTCAGAACATAAGAAAAATGTTGTGAGAGTGGCAGAGTGGCAGCATAAGAAAAATAAAAAAAGTACTTAGAGAACTTAGAAAACTTACCCGGAGGGGCTTTGGGTGTAGTATATATAGATAAGGGCTGGCACCTGTCATTAAGGAAATCGGGCATGTGCGTTGGCCTTTTTGGTAATAGATCGCTACTCATCCAAAAATCACGCCAAACATTTTTCCCGCATGGAACGCTCGCTCATCACATGGATATGTAAATCGTTCGCAATCATGGTCTAACTGTCGTCAGTTGAGAGAAGAATTTGAAATTCGAAAGACTCTTCATGCACTTCTAGGGTTATCAACATGGCAGGCTTTTATTGGTCGGCTTGTGGCTTCGTCACGAGCCTCCATTGGTCGATCTGCCTTGTTAGTTGTAGTTGGTTCTGAGGCATATCAGTTGGGTTATGTTTAAATGCCAGCCTATGGATACATCGTGCTAAAAAATCTGTTTTCCACATGTCTTCCATAAAAAAACAAAAAGAAAAAGAAAGCAAATGAGAGAAACGAGGATGGTGCCATTTCTTCTCGAGGAGGAAAACGATGGTGAGCAGGACTTGCTGATTGGCTTAGGTCATGCCAGCTTGATCGAGCTTGGGGCTAGGTTCATGTTTGGGCTCGATTTTATGTTGGGTCTAGAATTTTCTACGCCCGGTCTTGACAAAAAACTTTAATTCTTTAGGCTAGGATCGAGCTGCATGGGAGATAGGTGCAGCACAACTAAGTTTCAGTTCTATAAGTTTAAGGCACCACCACTGATCACCCATTGAATTATTGCTTTGTTCATAGAACTGATTGGAAAGCTAATGATTGGAGTAGTACACAGCAAGGACAGTAATTTAATTTAGTCAAGTCCTTGTTAGATTTTTATTAAATAATAATTAAAAGTTTTCATACTTAAAACATATATATTATGTATATATGTTAAGAAGGGAGTGTGGTGTGGATGGTTGGTGTGCCCGCTTGAGGTGCTTGAGGTAGGTGGTTCGAATCTCTGTTCCCTCCTTTTTTAAATCTCTCATATGGAGGATTTATTTACGTGAAGGCTCGGTTCTGTGCCTGTGCTCGTCCGACCCGACGGTCTTTGCGCTCGAGCCTGTGCTCGCTCGGCCCTGCTCGTCCGAGGTTACTTGCGCCTCACAGGCCCTGCTCGTCCAAGGTTCCTTGTGCCTGCGCGACCAGAGGTTCTTTGCGCATGTGCCCTGCTCGTCCGAGTTTCCTTGCGCTCGTGCCTCTGCTCGTCGGCCCTGCTCGTCCGAGGTTCCTTGCACCTATGCGACCCAGAGCTGAGGTCGTCCAAGAGACTGAGGCCCTGCTCGTCCGAGGTACCTTGTGCCTGTGCTCGTCCGAGGTGCCGAGGCTGAGGTCGGACCACAGGTGCAATGAGCCCAGAGGAGCCGAGGTCGGACAACAGGTGCGATGAGCCAAGAGGCGCATGAGTCGTGCTTCGCACCCTTAGCACGAGGAGCCACGTCGCTTCCTCGATAGCACCTCTTCGCAACCGACCTCGCATCCGCTGGCCATACTCCCAGTGTTTTTTCAAACTTTCTTACCGGTTTTGACCGTTGGATCGGTTTTGGGTCGCGTCTGTCCCGAAGAAGTCTATAAATAGACCTCTTCGGATTAGACAGGAGATATATATAATTTGAAAGCAGAAAACTACTATTCTCCCTGTTTGCTATTTTTCTTTCAATCAACGGGCTTGCTGCATACTGATTCTGGGTTCGAAAGCTTCTTTGATCCGTGCAAATCATTGAGGCAGAAGGAACAGTGCGAGAGGCTGTTGTATCTCAGGAGTAGAACGCCATCCAAGCCTAGTGCACTGTAAGGCGGCGAAATCTACTTCAAGGAAAGTGACCAACATACCACGCCTCAGCATCTCGGGTTCCATTTTTCCACTTTCTCTATTTATTTTCTATAAGCCTATTTCTGCCTATTATTTATTGAAGTAGAGTATTATAGATTTAAAATTTTCTGGGACAGTATATTCCCAACATTCTTGAAGTAGATTTTCTTCCTACATATAATAGGCTAGTACTTAGAGTTACCCCAATGGCCAATGCAAGTGACCCGGTTCCTCCTGAAAAATTTAATGGAAATAACTTTAAACGTTGGAGACAGAAGATGGAAATCTTCTTAACCACACTTGGGTTATTTTCCATAATCTTTGACTCTCCTCCAAATGAGGAAGAGAATAAACCAGCTAGAACTTGTAACTTGGAGGAATTTAAGAAGAAAGACTACCTGTGTAGGGGAAGGATTCTGTCCTATCTTACTGATCCCCTTTTTGATGTCTACTGCACTTTTAAAACCTCCAAGGAGATTTGGGATGATCTTAATAAGAAATATGGTATCCAAGATGCCGGAATGGACAAGTATGCTGCTAGTCAATTCCTGTCTTATAAGATGGTTGACACCAAGCCCGTAGTTGACCAAGCCCATGAGTTAACAGTGATTTATCATGAGTTAGGCTTAAGGGGAATGGGAATAACTGAGAGCCTTCAAGTTGCTTGTACCATTGACAAGCTCCCACCTTCTTGGAAAGACTTTGGGTTATCCCTGAAACATAAAACCGAGGATATGACAATGAAAACTCTATTGTCTGCCATTAGGATCCAAGAACAACACCTTGAGAAAGATAATGAGCAACTCATGAATCCTGAGCTTCTAACCAAGGTGAACTTTGTAGAAAGCCAAAATAAGACCCATAAGTTCAAGAACTCCAAATTTGAAAAGGGTGGACCTAGAAACAAAAGAAAACCTATGAAGCCAAAACACCATATCAATAAGAATGATCGGAAGCCGATTTGCTACAATTGTGGAAAACTCGGTCATATGGCTCGAGTATGCCGGATGAAGAAGAAGAAGTATCAGAACTATGAACATGCGCCTTCTCAACCTGCAAATCCACAAACCAACATGGTGCTATCCAGTACTGGTCCTACTAGTACTGATGATCGGTATGTAACTTTAAGTCCAGAATTAAATTTGGCAATTTGCTCTACCGATTGGTTAGTGGATACAGGTGCGAATGTTCATATGTGTACTGATCATACCCTTTTTACTACTTATCAGGTCCGGAGCGGCCTAACAGTAACTATGGGGAACTCCACCTCGGCACGAGTGCTTGGAACTGGAAAAGTACTTCTAAGGCTTACGTCTGGGAATGTGCTTACACTATTTAATGTGTACCATGTGCCCGATGGAAGGAGAAATCTGATCAGTGGATCTCTTCTAAATAGAAGTGGTTATTCTTTGTTATTTCAATCTAAGAAAGTGATTATAACAAAGAATGGAACATTTGTAGGCAAAGGCTATGAGTGTGATGGCTTGTATGTAATAAATAATGTATCTTTGGATTTTTCTTCTGATAACAATAATAAAATTGTGCTTTCAATATGTTCTTCATCTCTTTGGCATGCTAGATTAGGACATGTGAATAATAATACTATTAAAAGAATGATTAGCTCTGGTTTATTACCTAATGTTTCATTAAATGAAAAGGAAAGGTGCCAAATTTGTGTTCAATCTAAACAACCTAGAAAATCATTTAAAATAATAAATAGAAATTCAACTTTATTAGAATTAATACATTCAGATGTATGTGATCTAAATGGAACTTTGACTAAAGGGGGTAGAAGGTATTTCATTACCTTCATAGATGATTATTCTAAGTATTGTCAAGTTTATTTAATGAAATCTAAAGATGAAGCATTTGAGATGTTTAAGACTTATAAATCTTTAGTAGAAAATCAACTTGACAAGAGAATAAAGATTCTCAGGTCAGACAGAGGAGGAGAATACATCTCTAATGACTTGAATGAATTCTGTAGAGTTAATGGAATTCTACATGAAGTTACACCTCCCTATTCACCTCAGTCTAATGGAGTGGCTGAAAGAAAAAATAGGACTCTGCAAGATATGGTAAGATCTTTGCTTGCCAACTCAGGTTTACCTGAGGTTTGGTGGGGGGAAGCAATGCTTACTGCATGTTTTCTGCTTAATAGGGTTCTATTTAAAGGTTCTAATAAATCTCCTTATGAACTTTGGAAAGGAAGAAAACCTAACCTAAACTTTGTAAAAGTTTGGGGTTGTTTGGCTAAGGTTAATATTCCTTTAATCAAGAAAAGAAAATTAGGACCTAATACTTTTGATGCTGTGTTTCTTGGTTATTCTCTTAATAGTGTTACTTATAGGTTCTTAGTCATTAGTTCTGATATTAATGGCATAGAAAAGAATACTATAATTGAATCTAAAGATGCTTCTTTCTTTGAAGACATTTTTCCATTTAAGGATAAAATAGAAAAGCGTGTAATAAATAGATCTAATGATGCATCTTGTAGTTCGCCATCTAATTCTCTAATTATTCCTAATAATGAAAATGAAAATGAACTTAATGATATTAATGAACTTGGTAAAGGGAAAAGAATTAGGAAAAAGAAAGATTTTGGATCTGATTTCTATACTTTTATGGTTGAAGATGATCCTAAAACTTATAAAGATGCTATGAACTCATTAGATTCTATGTTTTGGAAGGAAGCTATTAATAGTGAAATGAATTCACTTATGACTAATAAAACATGGTTTTTAACTGACTTACCACCTGGTAGTAAGGCTATAGGTTGTAAATGGATATTTAAGAAGAAATTAAGACCTGATGGTTCTATTGAAAAATATAAAGCAAGATTAGTTGCTAAGGGTTTTTCTCAGAAAGAGGGTATTGACTACTTTGATACATATTCTCCTGTGACTAGGATAACCACAATTCGTACTTTAATTGCACTGGCTTCAATCCATAATTTGATAATTCATCAAATGGATGTCAAGACTGCCTTCCTTCATGGTGATTTAGAGGAAGAGATCTATATGGATCAGCCAGAGGGATATGTGGCTCAAGGACAGGAAAGAAAAGTTTGTAGGTTAGTCAAATCTCTCTATGGTTTAAAACAAGCTCCTAAGCAATGGCATAGGAAATTTGATAAAATAATTGTTTCTTATGGCTTTAAAGCAAATGAATCAGATAAGTGCTTATATTCAAAGTTAGAAAATGATTCATGTATTATCTTGTGTTTATATGTTGATGATATTTTAATTTTTGGTACTGATATGAATATGGTGACTGATATCAAAACTTTCTTGTCTAATAATTTTGATATGAAAGATTTAGGTCAAGCAGAGGTAATTCTTGGTAACAGGATTACCAGAATACCTGATGGTATAATTTTTGATCAATCACAATATATTAAGAAAATATTGAAGAAATTTGATAAGTACAACTGTAAACCAGTGAGTACACCTTATGAGCATGGTTTGAACTTGAAGTGCAATAAAGGTGATCCAGTGGCCCAAGAGAAATATGCTCAAATTATTGGGACACTGATGTATGTTGCAAATACAAGTAGACCTGACATTTCTTATGCTATAGGAAAGCTCAGTAGGTTTAATAGTTGCCCTAGTCTTAGTCACTGGGAAGCACTGGATAGAGTACTTAGATACTTGAGAGGTACAATATATTATGGTTTACATTACTCAAGATTTCCCACTGTACTTGAAGGATACAGTGATGCTAGTTGGATCACTGATTCAGTGAATCGAAAAGGAACTAGTGGATACATATTCATGTTGGGTGGTGCAGCTGTTGCTTGGAGATCATCCAAACAAACTGTGATCACAAGATCCACTATGGAGGCTGAGATTGTAGCCTTAGATTCTGCAAGTCAAGAAGCAGAATGGTTTAAGAATCTTATGTCTGAAATACCTATTATGGAAAAGCCTATACCTGCTATCTCTTTGTTATGTGATAATGAAGCTGCAATTAATACTTGTAGAAATACTGAGTATAACAAGAGAAACAGAAGACACATTAGTGTGAGACATAAGACTATTAGATACCTAATTAAAAATGGTATCATAACTTTGGAATTTGTTGGATCTAAAGATAACCTAGCAGATCCTTTAACTAAAGGACTGGCTAGAAGCAAAGTCATAGAAACATCAAAGGGGATGGGACTGAAACCCATAAGGAATCATTGACAATGGCAACCCAACCTTTTCTGACTGGAGATCCCAAGACGAAAGGTTCAACGGGAAAAACAAGTTGTTTAATGATTAGTTAGCACTATAATAAAATGACTTTATGTCATTTGGTCTCTCCCTGTGATGTGAGTGCTAAATACAGCAGAGGTATACGGAAGAGTTTAAAACTCTGAATGAATCCGAGACTATGGCAAGGTGCTGTGCTGCGAGCACCCTTAAAGGACTCACCTATGTGAGTGTGACTGTGTGGCCGCAGTCTATGGGGATAAGGGTTTAACCCCTAGAGCACTCATGAAACTGAGATATTGGTGCATAAGGCCAGAAAAAGCACCACCTATAATGAACCCAGTATTTGCATTTGTCATGGGTGAAGTATATAGAAATCTGAACCAAAGAATTTGGTTCAAAGCTTTTTAGCTACCACTATACCTTTCAGATGAAAATATACTTTCACTAGGTAAAGGTTCAAAGCCGCAAGCTACCTTTATTGAAGTCGTGACATAAACAAGCCCAGTTTGACTATTTTTTATTTTATATAGTTTTTGAAAACATTTTAATCAGGTGGGGGAATGTTAGATTTTTATTAAATAATAATTAAAAGTTTTCATACTTAAAACATATATATTATGTATATATGTTAAGAAGGGAGTGTGGTGTGGATGGTTGGTGTGCCCGCTTGAGGTGCTTGAGGTAGGTGGTTCGAATCTCTGTTCCCTCCTTTTTTAAATCTCTCATATGGAGGATTTATTTACGTGAAGGCTCGGTTCTGTGCCTGTGCTCGTCCGACCCGACGGTCTTTGCGCTCGAGCCTGTGCTCGCTCGGCCCTGCTCGTCCGAGGTTACTTGCGCCTCACAGGCCCTGCTCGTCCAAGGTTCCTTGTGCCTGCGCGACCAGAGGTTCTTTGCGCATGTGCCCTGCTCGTCCGAGTTTCCTTGCGCTCGTGCCTCTGCTCGTCGGCCCTGCTCGTCCGAGGTTCCTTGCACCTATGCGACCCAGAGCTGAGGTCGTCCAAGAGACTGAGGCCCTGCTCGTCCGAGGTACCTTGTGCCTGTGCTCGTCCGAGGTGCCGAGGCTGAGGTCGGACCACAGGTGCAATGAGCCCAGAGGAGCCGAGGTCGGACAACAGGTGCGATGAGCCAAGAGGCGCATGAGTCGTGCTTCGCACCCTTAGCACGAGGAGCCACGTCGCTTCCTCGATAGCACCTCTTCGCAACCGACCTCGCATCCGCTGGCCATACTCCCAGTGTTTTTTCAAACTTTCTTACCGGTTTTGACCGTTGGATCGGTTTTGGGTCGCGTCTGTCCCGAAGAAGTCTATAAATAGACCTCTTCGGATTAGACAGGAGATATATATAATTTGAAAGCAGAAAACTACTATTCTCCCTGTTTGCTATTTTTCTTTCAATCAACGGGCTTGCTGCATACTGATTCTGGGTTCGAAAGCTTCTTTGATCCGTGCAAATCATTGAGGCAGAAGGAACAGTGCGAGAGGCTGTTGTATCTCAGGAGTAGAACGCCATCCAAGCCTAGTGCACTGTAAGGCGGCGAAATCTACTTCAAGGAAAGTGACCAACATACCACGCCTCAGCATCTCGGGTTCCATTTTTCCACTTTCTCTATTTATTTTCTATAAGCCTATTTCTGCCTATTATTTATTGAAGTAGAGTATTATAGATTTAAAATTTTCTGGGACAGTATATTCCCAACAGTCCTAACTACCGCTGAACGAATCATCAATATCCATATCAGACTAAAGAACTAACCAGTGATCTGGAGAATGATCTTTAGCATTCTTTATTTCTTATTTATCAACTTAAATTTAAAATCAAATTCATTAAGTCACTATTTGAAGTGCACTATAAATGAAGCTGCATACAGCTTAAGTCATAGGTATGGACCAGTCTACTTATTTGGATACCTGAAACTCAAATTTTAAAATAAGTTGAGTTGATCATCAGGTTACAACTCAAGATTATCTTGTGGTAGGTCAACTTATGGTCAAAAAGCTTTAGGATAAACTGCAGCCACTTGAGTAAGATATCTATTTACACCCCACTTTAACAATCTAGATGGCCCGATAACAACTGCTGCATGGATTAGATCTAAGAGAGTCAAACATGTAAACATCACATAACACTTATCAAACAGGGTGGGGTTCAATTGTAGTGATTTGCGCGAAGTATAGAAAGAAAAAAGAAATAGATAGGATTCAGCCAGAACATGACCAACCAAGCCAAAGACTTGGAATCGTTCCAGCATATGCAGCAGGCCAGGAGGCATGAGAATCCTAATTTTTGGTTGCATCATGGTGGAATTATAAGGGGATCAGGGGAACGAATTATCAAAACCATTGGAGATTGTGGTGATAGAGATAGTTATGGGAACCAGTGGTTATCTTTTTCCCACATTATGATTTCAACCCATGCCCTTACCTCGTGAAATTCCTATATGAAAAACAACAACACCTTTACCTGACATACACTAAAATCAAGAGTTTAATTAAGATGCAATTATACCAAATTAGTCATGAGGAAGATCAGTGGTTCAAGTGGCAATATCTGTAATAGCAGTATGATCAATTTGTCAAAGACTACACCATCATGTTCCATAAGAAAACAATCTCACTTGGTATTTTCATTAATGATCATGCAATCTTCCTGAAGTATGTTAAAGGATCCACGAGAGGAACCAAAAAGAGCTAAAACTCTTCAAAATTGAAACCATCAGTGAAGTTAGCATAAAGAGCATTGGAATTGTGGAGAAGAACAGATCCAAGAAAGGCAAGAAGGGGGAACAAATTGTCATTGACATATTAAGGAGGTGTTGGACACTTCACCCAAGTTTCTGGCAAAGAGAAAGAAATCGAAGAAGGATCCTAGGAAGAAAGGAAAGGTGGTCCTTAACGAGATTGAGGTTGAGGAGCTGCTTTAACTGAATCAAGTAGACTCAAAGTTGAGCTTGATGGTAAGAAAATTTAAGGTAGAAACTAAGGCATGCCTGGAGGGGCGAGAAGAACACTTCCACATGACCATCCAGATGAAGTAGGAGTATCATTGGAGCTTTTGTAGATCATCAAAACCAAAAAAAATCTCATATTGGAATGTCTATTTTAGAAGTTGGGTTGTAAACCAAGCCTTATTGATGTCTTTACCTTCTCATTTGGATTCACAAGGACATCGTCCTGAATATCACCAAGCAGTGTACCTTCAAATTTATAATAATTAAGAGGTACATTGATGTGGTGACGTACAAGTAGTTTCTTTGGAAATCTTCAGATCATTCTTAGGGGCCTCTACCTATAAGAGTGAGATGCAATTTTCTCCTGATGGAAGAAGAAGTATTGATTCGTAAATAAAGAGATTTAGTTTATGATCATTGTCTATTAAGGAAACAACGACCTTGTGACCGGCACCTAGGCAAAATAATTAATTAAAGCCTGCAAGAAGTTTTGTGTTGATGATGATACGAGAAGCCAATGCCACACAGGGTAGGTTGAGTCCTTTTATAGATACCATAAATCCAAGTCAAAAAGATGAGATGAGTTAGTTGTTGAAGAAGTCTCCAAACTTATGTCAGGAGATAACTTGGCTTCCATCTTGTTTACATCACATCCATACTAATGTTTATGATATGAAGATTGATCAATAACAGGCCCTGAAAGGCCATCCAGTATAGATTGGATAATAGTAGATCTCCCGAAGGAATATCTTTTGCAGGTTGAATAAAAGATTCTAGAAAGATATAAACCCTTAATCAAATACCAAGGTACAAGATAAGAATATAATCAGCAGGCTGAAGTACTCTGCTAGAAGCATGAAATACATGGCTAGTAGGCCAAGTTATACTCAGTCAGCAGGTTGAAGTACTTGGATAACTGGATGAAATACATAGTTACTAGGCTGATTACTTCTAGAAAGATACTAATCTTAGTCCAAGTACTGGAAAAGAAGGCTGAAGTACCAAGAATGAAGGCCGATAGACCAACGGTATAGGCTGGTACATTAAGGGTGGAGGCCAATACACCTATCGATCTGGGTGCAGATTGATACACCAAGGTTGCAGGCCGATACGCCAAGAGTACAAGCTAATACACCATGGATGCATGTTGGTACACTAAATATCCAGGCCGAGTAACTAGGATGTATACCCAAAGGATAAAAGTTATCAGCCTAGGATAAGAGCTTAATGGAGCAAAGTCTTCAGATGGTGAATAGCCAACTGTTACCACTACCCATGATGTGGAAGAATAGGTCATGCTACTTACCATGGGTAGAAATAGTGGTCCACATGGTATATAATAGAAAGGACAAGTGTTCAAAACACTCTACAACCCATGACCTGAGAGGAGGGTAACACTACCTATCAAGTATAGAAAAAATAACCCATGTGTCATGTCATAGCAAAGATAAGTGTTCAAAATGAGAAGTGACTCCTATCTTTCCACTATCCATAACTGGAAAAGAAAGAAAGCACTACCTACTTTGGCAATAGTAGCAAGCTTGGGGAACACAATTGTGAGGACAAGTGTCTAAAGCTAAATTTTAGCACCCATCCTACTAGTCAAAAGCACCTATAAATATCAGGTTGTAACCATGAAAGAGGATCTTTTTTCTAGAACAATAAAATCTATCTTTTACATTATCTTCTTTAGTTACCATATATTAGTTTTTACAATAGATTTACCGTAGATTTAGGTAGGATTTTGTTATCCTCAGAAGTTTTTTAGGGTTCAAGGCATCTAAACCCGATCTCATCTTCTTCAAGTTCTGGCAATAGACAGGTGACATGCCGCGCAAGTCTCCTCGCACTACCATTTACTTGGTATCCCAAATTTTGGCTAGAAAATGTGGGAAACAAGTTTTTGGCAGACCTGGTGGGACATTAAATGGAACGCCACCAAAGAATGAAGGGTTATTCCCAGATTTCCACCATGGTGTAACTTAAGAATCCTATTGCAGATTCTTCTACTTTAGAGCACTACAAGAAAAACTATCTTTCCCAACTTTTGTCTGCCGACGCTAAGTAGAAGCGTCGGTAATTTTTTAGGAAGTCTGGCTTCCGCCGACGCTTATAAGCGTCGTCGCAACCCGTAGCTTGGGCCGACGCTTTTAAGCGTCGGCGGAAGCAAAAATCCCTTTTTTTTTTTTATTTTTTTCCTCCCAATGACGCTTTAGAAAGCGTCGTCGGAGGCCATTATCCCCCCCTCCCCTCCTCCCTGCAAATTCCTCCCGATCCCTAACCCATCCAGCCGCCCCCCTCCCCTTCTCTCTCTGCCGCTCGCCCCCTCCCCCTCTCTCTCCACCGCTCGCCCCCTCCCCCCTCCTCTCTACAAATCCCCTCCCCTCTCCCGATCCCTCAAACCCCCTCCCTTACAAATCTCTAACCCCCTCCCGATTCTTGATTAGATTCCTTCCAAGAAGCGAGAAAGAGAGAGAGCGGCCACCCAGGCCCCCGATCCCTCTTCTCCGGCATCGATGGAGTTCGATGGAGCTTCCTTCCTCTTCTCCGGCGTCGGCTTCATGCCTTCTCAGGCCACCCAAGCCCCCGATCCCTCCTCACCCATCGCCTCTCTCTCTCTCTCTGTAGGAAGTCGAAGTCGAAGTCGAAGTGGGAGAAGAAGCAGCAGCAGCAGCAGCAACAGGGCGGGAAAGAGATGGGAAGAAGAGTCTCATTAATTATGCAAACAAAAAATTCTCTCTGGAGAAACGTATGATATAAAATCACATGCATGCTTTCCAATAACGCAAAGAAGAAGAAAGAAGATCATGATGCATCCCGAAAATTTTTCAGAGGAAGAAGTTGAACCTTGATGTTAGGCCTCAAATGGTTGTGCCATCGTTCTCTGCACTGCTTTCCTATCCTCCCACGCAACATCTGAGCAATGTGCGACCACTTCCTCAGTCCATACTGCTCCACCAATTTCACTAACAATCTACATGAAGATCCCACACATATCCATCAGTAGGTCAAATTCTGTAGAATTAATTCTTCTCTCTCTCAGAGAAAAAAAAAAGGGTGGAATCAATCGACGAATGTTTATTAATTCCCCTGATCGATGAAAATCAATTGGTTAATTAATTAATGGTTTCATGAGGTTGATATAATCTTTTGGTACATGATGATCTAGAATGACATCGGATCGAGGATGCAAGAAAAAAGGAATGCATCAGGGGAAAGAGTGCAGGCCGATAGGTACCTGTCTTCTTCGAGGGTCCACTGCCCCTTCACTACATTCGGCTTCTTGTGAGTTTTGCAGCCGCTGCTTTTCTTCACAGGCGGGCACTTGCTGTTCATCTCGACTCTTCCCCTGCACGATCTGTTATCGCCTGTCACGCACGAGAGCTCGTCAGGAGGCCCGAAAGCCATGAGAGGCTCGACATTGAGAACCATGGAGGACTGGCTGGGACCCGGCCCCGTGCGGCCGCTGAGGCTTCTCTGCGGATAGCCTGATGATACACCGGCCCTGCCCTGGAGGCCCTCGACGGGCATCCCGGTCTGGAGGCTGGGTGGTGGTGACGACAAGGCCTTGAGGTCGAAGCCGGAAGGGTACCCGTCTGCCACTGCCAAGACATGATCAAAAGCATCGTCAAAATGGTGGAAATCTTGAAGCCCAACTGGGAACACCCCAGATTCGAATGGAACCAAAAGCGGCGGACAATCCAGAAGCGGCAGAGGTGGAGATGGCGGGGATCATGAGGAGGCGACGGCGGCCACGGCGATGGCTTCGGCGGCGGTTTTCTTGGGTATTTTTATATTTTTTTTTCTGTAAAAAAAATTTATGACGACGCTTTAAAGCGTCGCTAATTGAACTGGTTGAGGAATTTTAGCGACGCTTAAAAGCGTCGCTAAAAATAACCTTTAGCGACGCTTTTCAAACGCGTCAGCAATTTTTTTTCCACTCCGACATAGCCGACGCTTTGGTGACGCTTTGAAAAGCATCGGGAAGAAAATTTATAAGCGTCGGTAAAAGCCTCAAAAAGCGTCGCCAAAGCTCCTTTTTCTTGTAGTGGAGGAGTAACAAGTGCCCAAAGTGAACAGGTGGAAAGCTTGCATCTTTGCAAAAATGTCGTGCTGTTGATCGTGAAACCCAACAAGGGGTGTTTCACCAAAGGAATGCTGACTAGCAGGAAAGCCAACTTCCAATTATGGGGTCATTTTCATAGGTAGTTGGGCATACCTATGACATGGTCGCTTAGTTCAGGTATCATTTGGATGACTGTCAGAAGGATCTTTTGGAGGCTTTGACAAACCAGTTTGTTATGATCCTGAGACCATTAGCCAATAGGAGGTTTTTCTGCAGGCTAATTTATGTTTTGGCCGGCATTCAGCAGGCTAATTGTTGTTTTGGCCGGCGAAAATCTGTCTTCATATTTATTTTGTAATGTGTCTCCAAATGTACAAATGTTTGGAAGCAATCCTCGAGTTGCTCATAGATCACCTGCCCAAGATCCGTAGTATGATAGTGTGAAAATTTTAGAATGGTTTGACTTTCAAAAATTCATGTCATATGATAAGGGTAAGGCCGAGTACTACATAGAGTAATCTTTAAGAATGGTGCCATTATACGAAACAATGAAATCCCTGCAGGACCGCAAGCCCCTTCCCAAGCAGTTATCTCGGCCAACCATAGGCCCGAGTGTGGTTGCTAATGGAGACCCAATCGGTTAGCAAGGCAATATGAATAGACCTGAAGTGGTTGTTGATACTAGGGGCCATTGTACAGATCACCCGGAATGGTCATGGCCATGAGTGCTAGGGGGCAAAGTACTCCATTATGCAATACCTCGATTGCTACTTGTCCCGAGTGACAATTCACCCTAGTGAATTATGTAACCTCTAACACCAATATATGGAAACCTAGTAGTCTAATGTCACAAACAACTCCAATAGTAAATATGATACCTTCAACAAACTAGGTGGTAAAATATGGGGGGCAATTTGTTTAATCACCAATTGGGTGCCACCAAATTTTTTATCAGGAGGATAATTGCTTCAAAGAATTAACTTTTCAGGTTCGGTATTCATACCTCAAGTGTGGGATGGAATCGAAAACGAGACTATACTGGTATTCTCAATGCATATTGAAATCCATTATTTCAACCAAACCTATGTGGCCCATTGCAGCAACATTTGCCACATCAGAACTAGGATAATCAAAGCTTGGCCCCACCAAATCTGGCCTAGTTGGCTAACTTGGTCAGAGAACAACTTGGTTTTGTACATCAACCTATTAATAAGCCAATTTATAGAAAACTGCATCTTGAAGGGTATGATTAATCCTTTGAATTTCTCAAAGGATACAAGATACCAGAATTCTCCAAATTTTTTGGAGATGATGGATGTCAACACCATGGATCTTACCTCCACCAAATCCTCCATTGTCTATACGTGCCGCTCAATTTCACCTTTCCAATGAGGAATATATATCAATATCCTTATTAAGTGAAGCAGTTGATTGATGATCCTAGTTAGCTTTTCTTTCAAATTGGCCAAGTTGGATAACTACAAAATCCAAAACTAGGCCAATGGATGTGGTGCTAGGTACATCTCATCACCTTTCTAACCATTGGCCAGTAGGATATAGAGTGCATTGTTTACACCACATCCATAACAATAGTTATGATATGAAGATTGATCAATAAGGGTCCCAATAGGCCATACATAATATAGAATGGGTAATGGCAGATCTTTAAAAGGGACATCTTTTGCAGGCCAAATAAAAGGCAAGGTATAGCTAGAATATAATCAGTACACTAAATTACTTAGCTAGTAGACCAAAATACATGGCTATTAGGCAAAGTTATACTCGATCAACAGAACAAAATACTTGGACAATAGGATGAAATACATAGGTAATAGGCCAATTACTACTAGAAAATGTCAAGCTTCGACCAAGTGTCAGAAAAGTAAGCGAAAATACCAAAAATAGAGGTCGATACACTATGGGTATAGGCAGCTACGCTATGGGTGCAAGCCGATACGCCTATCAGCCTGGGTGCATGCCAATACGCCTATCGGCCTGGTTGCAAGCCGATAGCCAAGAATGCAGGATGATATGCTAAAGTGTAGGCAATTCACCAAGCATACAAGCTGGTATGCCAAGTGTGGAGGTCGAGTGACTAGGATGTACACATAGAGGGTGAGAGTTATCGGTCTAAGATGAGGTCTTAATGGAGCAAAGTCTTAGGATGGTGGCTAGTCAACTGTTATGACTATCCATGATATAGAAGAAGCAATCACATTACCTACCATGGGTGGGAATTGTCATCTATGTGAAATACAATGGAAAGGACAAGTGTCCAAAATAAATAGTGGTACCCATCTCTCTACTACCCATGATGTGATAGGAGGGTAACAAAACCTACTAAGTGTGGCAAAAGCAGCCCATGTGGTATATGGCAAGTGTCAAATATGAGTAGTGGTTCCCATCTTTTCACTAGCCATGACGTAACAATAAAGGAAGTACTAGTTAATTTTTCAATAGTTGCCCATGTGGCACATAATAGTGATAACAATTATCCAAAGCTAAGTATTAGCACTAATCCTACTAGTTAAAAAATATCAGGTTGTAACCATGAAAGAGGACCTTTTCCAAAATAATGAAATCTATCTTTCACATTATCTTCTTTAATTTCCATGATTTAGTTCCTACAGTATATTTAGGCAACATTTTGTTATCCCAAAAGTCCTTGAAGGTTCAAGGCATCCAAACCTAATCTCAACTTTGTTAAGTTCCGACCACATGTCGGTGGCATGCCGTGCAAGTCTCCTCGCACTGCCATTTGCTTGGTATCCTAGTTTCAAACACACCTAGAAAGGTAATTGAATATAAGACTCAGTGACTCCGGGACCCACCTTTTCTCAACTTATCTCTATTGCAACACCACTATGTAGAATTAAGAGATCAAAAGATAGGTCATAGAACTATAGAATCAAGCATGATCAAGCCTAGCAATGCAGCTTGTGGATCTCCTATATTACAAGTACCAAGAAAAGATAATGGTTGGAGGTTATGCATCAACTACTATGCCCTAAGCAAAATTACCGCTAAAATAAACATTGTTTACCCCAAATCAATGACCTGCTGAACCAACTTATATATTTATACTATTTTACCAATCTAGACTTGAAATCTAGCAACCATTAGGTTCTGGATTGTGAGGAAGATCACCAATCTGGACTTGAAATCTAGCTACCATTAAGTTCTAGATTGTGAGGAAGATCCTTGGAAGATGGCTTTCAAGATGAGGCAAGGTTTGTTTAAGTGGTTGGTCATCACATTTGGTTTATGAAATAACCCTACTGGTTTTATAAGGTTGATGAACAAGGTGCTGCGTCCACTCACTGAAGACTTCGTGATGGTATACCTTGATGATATCTTGATCTACAATAGTATATGGAAAGAACACATTGAACATAACATAATACCTTGATGATGCCTTCAGGGGGTTGAAAGTAGTCAAAATAAAGCTGAATCTCAAGAGGTGCGAGAGATGCAGTGTTTGTGTTTCTAGGTTTCATGGTTGATTTAGATGAGTTAAAATGTGAGTTTGAAGAGTAGTTGTCTCTCAAAATGTAAGTTTGAAGAGTTATATGTCTGGAAAAATAATTTGATAATTTAGAAATGGGAATGCTGTAAATATGGCCCTTTTTTCAGGACCCCTTGGTGTTCCAAATCCATAGTCAGCAGAAAAAAAGGCATCACATGGAAGGCAATCAAAGAGACTCGCAGGGCGCTCTTGGTATTCTCTTCTAGCATAAGCCTACAAAAAGGCATGCTGATTGGTACATTATTTCAAGCCATGCTTGCTAACTGGTACAGAATTTTGTATGTCCAACCTATCGGCCATACAGCTTATTCTTAAAAGGAGGCTTTCCAAAGAGCTGCCTTCTTTTTTACTCCTTGGACTTGAGACAGCTGCCTGCTTAAACAAGGATGGAGACTGAGGAGAAATATTAAGACCCCTGGCATTCTTTGAATGCCAGCGAGAGCCAACGGAGCAGCAACTCGAACCATAAATGCTTTCTGCAGCCCCTTAATAGACACTACCGTTGAGTACTCCATTTTTAAGCTATTTATTAACCTAGGCTACTTGCACTCTAAAAGAGCGAGTTAGCGTAGTAAGTTAGCAACAACGCTTCGTGCTCTGTTTTTATGTTTATTGGGATCGGAGAGCCCTTCTATTGTGGAAATTTTTGTCCATTCCCTGTGCCACGCACATGCAGCTAACTGGAGATGTACAAATTCTTCCCCGAAAAAAGAAAAATGGAAATGTACGAACGTGGAGGCTCTACAGCAAGTAACCTATGAGAAGTAGGAAGACGTCAAGAAAAAGAAAGCCAAAACCATTGACCTTCCTCAGCTTGTACCGCCTGAGAGGGAGATCTCGGGCTTCAAAAAGATGATGCTCAGCGTTATAACGAAGTCCAAACCTCGGCGTTGAAAATATTACGAGCATTAGTTATGCTCAGTCGTGGTCCATTTTCGTTAACCTCTCCAGTTCAAGCTTGATCTGGAGGATCCAGTTCGTCACCACGTGAGAGAGATCCTGTGAACGAACGGTGGAGGAATGCTCCACCCTGTAGTCAACATGTTGCATGGTATTTAATCAATGGAGCTCCACCTGAGCGAGGACTTCGGTGATGACTTTAGATGGACTGGATGCTATGCATCCGCATAGCACGTGAAAATATATATATCAAAAATATTAAATATATATATATATATATATATATATATATATATATATATAAATAAAATAATTTTATGAGAGTTTAATTGAGATGTCAGAATTTCTTAATTAAAAGATAGATTTTTCAACAAACAAAATTCAAACCAAATAAAAAGAGCAGGACGTGAGATGTAACAATGATTTATCTATCTTTGCTTGTTTAGAATACCAATCTCCCATAATACAAAGTCTTGTTGGTTCATGCCGCCGCTGCGATCTGATTTGACCCAAGCGCCGAGCAGATGAGGTTGGTTAGTCTGCTATTTTGGTTGGAGAGGTTGGCTTGAATGTCGCAGCATGTCTCTGAGATTAAAAAGATGAAGAAGGGTGTGCCCAGATGGTAGCTTGAATGTCAGATGCCACTTGAAACAAATACATAAAGAAAATCCATTTGCCGGTGAGTGTCCGGTGGAGGGCCCTTTGATGCTTAAGTCAGACTCAACTCTCAAAAAACAAGGGAGATGTTGTGTGAGCGGCAGGGTGGCAGCATAAGGGGAATGAAAAAGCAACTTAGAAAACTTACATGGAGGGTCCTTAGGTGTGGTTTATACAGACAAGGGTTGGCATATGCAATTGAGAAAATCGGGCATGTGCATTGGCCCTTTTGGTAACAGATCGTTACTTATCCAAAGATCACACCTGGACATTTTCCCTACATGGAATGTTCGCTCGTCACGTGGTTATGGAAATCATTCGTAATCATGGCCTAGCTGTCATCAATTAGAAGGAGACTTCAAAATTCGAAGGATTCTCCGTGCACTTCTCGGGTCATCAACATGGCAGGCTTTTATTGGTCAGCTTGTGGCTTCGTCACGAACCTCCATTAGCTGATCTGCCATGTTAACTGTAGTTGGTTCCGAGGTTTATCAGTTGGGTTATGTTTAAATGTCAGCCCATTCAGGCATCGTGTTAAAACATTTGTTTTCCACGTACCTTCCATAAAAAAACAAAAACAAAAAGAAGGAAAATGAGAGAAACAGGGTTGCATGCCATTTCTTGTCAAGGGGGTAAACGAGCGTGAGCAGGAGCTGCTGATTGGCTTAGGACATGCTAGCTCGATCGAGCTTGGGGCTAGGTTCAGGTTTGGGCTCAATTTTATGTAGAGTCATGTCTAGAATTTTCTAAGCTCGGTCCTAACACAAAACATTAATTTTCGTAGGCTAGGATCGAGTTGCGTGGGAGTTGGGTGCCGCATAACTAAGTTTAAGTTCTATAAGTTTAAGGCACTACCACTGATCACCCGTTGAATCATTGCTTTGTTCACCGAACTGATTTGAAAGCTAATGATTGGAGTAGTACACAGTAGGGATTGTGATTTTAGTCGAGTCCTGCCGACTGCTCAGCGAATCATTAGCATTCTTTATTTCTTATTTATCAACATAAATTTAAAATAATATTCATTAAGACACTATTTGAAGTCCTATAAATGCATGCAGCTTAAGTCATAGGTATGGACTAGTCTACTTATTTAGATGCCTGCAACTTAAATTTCAAAATAAGTTGAGTTGATCATCAGGTTGCAACTCAAGGTTGTCTTGTGGTAGATCAACTTGTGGTCAAAAAGCTATAGGATAAACTGCAGCCACTTGAGTGATATGTATTTACACCCCACTCAACAATCCAGACGGCCGGATAACAAGTGATATAACCCTTATCAGGCAGGGTGAGGTTCAATTGTAGCCTTCTGTCATCGAGCCATGTCAATGAAACCTCGTTTCCATTTCCTTTCCTCTTATTATTGCAAGGCGAAGACAAGCATTGATCTAGGGGCTGTAGTCCCATAAGTGAGGCTTTGAGAAGATGTGGTCAAAGACCAAGGCCGGCTCAACTCTTAGGCGACTGAGGCAGTCACTTAAGGTCCCGACCTAAAGACTTTTAGTAATAAATGTATTGAGGCCCTCAAAAACTCTTAGCTATAAATATATTGAGGCCCCCAAGCCTAAAGACTCTTAGCTATAAATGCATTAAGGCCTCCAAAACATTTCCAAATGCATTTATTATTATTATTAGTGAGTTCGTTTTAGACTCCAAAATCTATTGAGCCGCTCCTGCCGGAGGCCTTAAGCTAGTTGATCCTTAAAGCACTAGCTGCGGGATGTTGGCTTGACACATTTAGTTGGATAGTATGGTTACCGGGAACTAAGATTAATGCACTAAATTATTGTCAGAATACTTTCTGGTGATATCTCCTTGGTGATTCTAAATTATAATCAAATTCATTTGGCCACTATCTTCTCAAATATAAAAAGAAACAAACATTTGTCTTGTCGATTCAATGTTGCCAAATTTTTTGAACAATGAAAGAAGGGGATTAATTTTATTATATTTTATTAGAATCTGGTGTTAAATTCTTGGGTCAATTTATACCATCCACTTGATGGTCCACTGGAGTAGTCTGGTGTTTTAGAATCTGCTCACTGTATATAAGAATCCTTGATGGTGGCTTGAAGTTTAGAAGTTTACAAGTCTTGCTATTTTTGGACTTGGGTTCTGCTATATGGTTTAGTGCAGAAGCTCCACTGTGTTGCTGAAGCACCAAACATTCTGGCCTAACTCACAACTCACAAACACAGCCCAATCAGTATGGATGATTATTTTGTTGGGGGTCCATTGGGTTAGGTTGGGCCGATACCAATGGGTGAATGTCTTAAAAGCAGATTTATTTTGTTGAATTGAGGCCCAATAAAGGCATGTATTAGTGAAGCGCAAAACTTTCCCTTTTTCCCTTACCTTCAGCTATTAAATGGCCTAATATATCTGTTTATCACGATTCTTTCTGGCCCAATATAAGTTCTCATGAGACATTTACGTCAGCATTCAAGAATGTGCCATACACGTTTAAGAAAAAAACTATCGTAATCATAATGATCAAGCAACTATTTGATGGGCTTTGGAGATCCTGCTTTGCCACCTACTCCTATTTATGATCATCTCTAAATTATTTCAACTTTTTTTTTTAATTAGTTCTTACAACTTCCGTTCATGTTATCTTAGGTATTCCCTTTCTTTTCTTACTATCTTCAATATAAATCAAAGTGCATCAAATTTTCATTACTTTGTCCTTAACTTGTGCAACTATAGCTCATCTATTGCATTCATTTCTCATTTTGTCTTGTCCCGTTTTACCGTGCATTCATCTTCGCATTTTCATTTCTTCTATATTCAACTTATTTCATGTACTTTCTTTATTGCCTACTTGGATCAACACAACATGATAGGCCTTCTATTATTCTATGGAATTTTCCTTCAAGTCTCCAAAATATGCACTTATCATATAATATCAACATGCACCTCTCCACTTCATCCAATCAACGTTCTATTATAGATACCTTTACCTATCTCCCCATCATTTTATATCATAAATCCTAAAAGTATCCACTAAAAAGAAGTAGATTTTGAGTAATGGAACATGACATTTTATTTTATATTTTTTTATCAATTTTAATTGGTATTATATTTTTATTTCGAATCATTACATTCCATAAATTTTCTATTTATTCTGCTAAATTTAAATTCCAATATTCCAATATATAAATTTTAAATTATAAAACATTATATTAAAATTTTATATTTTATATTTTTTAGCAATTTTGTATATTTTTTCATACTTATGTTGTAATACCCGGAAAAAAAAAAAAGGTGGATGGGCCGGCCCGAAAAGATCGGGCCCATCCACCATATACGATCGTGCCCTAGGCACAATCGTGGGAGAAGAACGGGAAGAGGGGGGCGGCGGCGTTGGAGAGGGCTCGCCGGAGGGGTTTGAGCGTCGGGGAGAGGTGACTAAGAGCCGGCCGGCCGTGGAGGAAGCCGGAAAACTTCAAAAAGATCCTCCCAAATCGAGTGAAGAGCTCTTGGATCCGTGGGTTACTCACGGATTTCTCTCCGATTTTCGTCGTCGGAAAGGCCGCCGGAGCACCCCTACCGGACCGAGGTAAGCAAGGTTCCTTCCTTTGTGTTTTATTTCTTGGATTTGGGGCGGCGTGGGTGAAGCTTTTGGCTGGTGAGTCATCGGAGAAGAGCCGAAACAGGGTACCCCTGTTTCGGCCTCTTCTTTCCGGATTTTACCGCTGCCAGCCGCCGGGTTGGCCGGGATTCATGGCGGTTGGGGTTGGTCGGGTCTGTGAGGGGGTCAGAGAGGGTTTTCTAGGCTGTGTATGTGATGAGGGAGGGTGGATCCGAGGACTTGTTCCTCGGGATCCCATCCTCTCCTCCTCTTCCCCTCGTCGGTTGGCCACCGGCGGCGACGACGGCAGCTGGGTGCCATTGGGTGGGGGGCCGAGCCACCATCACGGTGGCTGTGAGGATCCGTGCGGGTCTTTCGTGGATGATGGGGGAGGGGGAAGGGAGGAAGGAGGGTTGCCGGTTCTTGGAGAAGAAGAGGAAAAGCCTCTTCTCTTCTTCCCTTGGTCGGTCACCATCGCCGGCGGCTGCAACAATGGCGGCCGGCGATGGTTCGGCCAGTGATGTTGTCGGGTTGGGGAAGGAGAGGGCACAACCACCATGGCTGTTGCCCTTGGATCAAAAAGATTTGAGGGAGAGAGATGTATTCCCAACCATGAAGAGAGAGGAATCATCCCTTTATGTTGGTCTCTTTACTGGGACCGGCTATCATCGCCGGCGTGGCAGCGGCCACGGCTGGCGACGACGTAGGCCGGTGGTACAAGATGGGAGTCGGGCCACCCCGACTGCCCTAGATCTGGAGGGATTGAGATGTTTGGGGGCCTGGTGATGGACCCCATAGTAGATGTGAATTATGGTTTAGAATATCTAAATATTAAATGATTTAGTTTGTGATTTGTAATTAATGTTGTAGAGGAAGAGTCGGCGGTGCCAGGAGATTTTGATCAGGGGACTCAGCACCCCAGCGTGTAGGTTGTGATTCGGATCCATGTTTGAGTCAATCTACAATCTCTGTAAGAATCTCTACATCTGAGCACTTTTATTTATGCATATATTGGATTTATCGTTGGATATATTTTATCAGTATATTGCTATTTGTGTTTTTGAGCTTGTATGACACTATGAGGTGTGCATTTTATTTATTATGAAAGTATTGAAATAATTAAATTGGGAAGGAAGAACATATTTTTGAGAAATTATGAAAATATGTGACGTGATGGAAATGTGATTAAACATGTAAAACTAGACATGTAAAATGGGTTGGACTAACCTTGTCATGAGATAGCCTCTACGAGCTTATGCGTAGGATAGCTACCACGAGCTTATGCATGGGATAGCCTCTACGAGCTTATGCGTAGGATAGCCTCCACGGGCTTACGCGTGGGATAGCCTCTACGAGCTTA
Source organism: Phoenix dactylifera (assembly GCF_009389715.1). NCBI lineage: Eukaryota > Viridiplantae > Streptophyta > Magnoliopsida > Arecales > Arecaceae > Phoenix > Phoenix dactylifera. The sequence continues at coordinate 210,883 of NW_024067929.1, forward strand.
TGCGTGGGATAGCCTCTACGAGCTTATGCGTAGGATAGCCTCCACAGGCTTACGCGTGGGATAGCTGCCACGAGCTTATGCGTGGGATTGTGCAGTCTTGGACTGGGTCATGAACTTGGTTAGTCCAAAGCCAGAAGTGAAAAGTCTGAAAACTTGGGAATCAGAGTAATACAGGAATGGATCACATAATGTGAAAAAGAATTTGTGTATATGTACTGATTATATACACTTGTTGTTTGTTGAGCTTTTGAAAAGATGAAATGGTATTTATTTGATGTTTTGATTATTTTATTATTATTACTGTGTGTGGCTGTTGGGATTCTTACTGGGCTGGAAAAGCTCATACTACACTTACTTTCTTTTTCAGAGGCACTGGATTTGTAGAGACCATTGGGTGGAACGAGAAATCAGATCAGCATGGAGTCTGATTGATGGATAGATAGAAGTTAATCTATCTTTTATTTATGGACATTTGAAATTATGTAATAAATCAGTACATTTTAGTTGGATTTGATTGAATTACATTAATCTTTTAGGCCTTGCATGATCTTTAGGGCACTGCTCTAGGGCTCATGCGGCCGGTCGCGTGCCGGACCCGGGTGCTGGGTTCGGGGCGTGACAGAGTGGTATCAGAGCTTAAGGTTAAGGTATCCCAGGGTTTATGTTCAGGTGAGTGTGAGTGGAGAATTATGATAGAAAAACTATCAGAGTCTTGGTTTATAATCGCTTGAGATTGTAACAGGAATGATATTATAATCTAAGGTTTAAGACCACTAGGGACTGTGGCCTTAGTGGCATTAAAGTTTGAGGTTTAAGATTATTGAAAAATGTGACAAATTGGAATCTGAGCATATGTTTAAGATCACTAGGGATCGTGACAGAAATATATCATAGCTTAAGGTTATGATCATTTGGGACATGATAATTAAATTCGGTGCTTAAGCTGTAAGATCACTGGGCACTGTGATAAAATGTATACATCGGTTTGGTTTTCGATGCGTGCGGAAGGAAAGTATAAATTGTCTTTGATCATGATAAGAGAGGTTTGACCTAAGATAAGTGTAGGTCAACAATGGTATATCGAGTATACCATGTTCAGATATTATTTAAATGACTTGAAAGTTCAAATTTGATATGGGTTTTGATGTGATTGTACTTTTGGTTTTGCTGCTAAAATCATTGGGATTTGTATGTTGATCTTCCATAGTATTGAAGTGAGCTAAGAAGATTTCATATTATTGAAAGGAACGTCCTTCGAAGTTGAAAATGTGTGGATTATATCTGATATTGGTATGTTGGATATTGCAAATAGGTCTATTTCCTATTGATGTATTTGATTATCTTGAGGCCATAGAGTATGCATATTGATGGGAGAATTCTAATTATTTGAATTCTCATGTTTGGATTGGGCTACTGGATTTTACTTATAATTGTAGAAGACTAATTGATGTGTTAATTTAAAACTCAAGCCTAGGTTTAAGATTTGAGCAGGGATCTTTTGTCATTATTGATGAAGCCACTAATAAATGTCATATTGAGTAGAGACTTCGGTCATGAGATGCTTACATGAATTATCATATATAGCATTACTGATGGATGTAAAGAATCTTGGTGAAGGAAGATCAGGAGATCGATCGAGTTAAATTCTAATCATAGTGTATTGGTTCAATGACTTCTAACCCATTGAATTTGAAGTAAATTCTATTGGAAGGAAAATCAATGTAGATCTTCTAATTAAATTGCTAAAGGAATACAAGAATTACCTCCCTTTAAATTAAACTTAGATATTTTGGATTCTAAGAAGGTTGTGGAGATCACATAGTGACCTTAAACTTGACTAAAGGATCGGGGGTTAGTTATGGTATGTACACTCTATATAAATTGAGGACAAAAAGATCTAGAGGTTTTGCTCTAGTTCTACTTGGAAATTTGAAAATTTGGAGTTTCTTAGTCTCAATGCAAAGTGATACTTTAGTCAGAAATCATTTTGTGACTTTAGAGAATTAAATGAATTAAATCAGAGAGTGTGCAGCGGAAGTGTAGTGGTTTGAGTTATTTTGAAACCGATTAAAATAATAATAATAATACCTTGATCTGAAAGGTATTATTATGGAAGACTTGAGTTAGTCTTCTAGTAGAGGGGAATGTCGTTGATTCTTTGCCTACTGAAAGTAGTTGTGGGCTCTCCTATTTTTGATAATTCTAAGAAGAATTTTGGGGCATCTCAAATTTAGCGTTGACGGATTGATAGCTTTGTGATTAAGCTTGGGCCTGAAATGCTTTAACATAGTTCTTCGACTCCTAGCTCTGACATTGTTAATATGCCTATTTGAACAGGTTTGCGGTTTTCCTAGGATAAAGGTTGATTATTTAATCACAGGCAAAGTTAAGAAAAAAAATGATTATAGAATATTAAGAGCATTTGATACTAAAGATTTCTCCTATTTCTGTCAAGCCAATTATGATCTGTATATAGAATCAAGAGAAATTAATTTCTTTGGGATATAATTACGGCATTTTAATCCAAGGTTGGGAGTTTGGAATTCTTTCGAAGGAGATCAAAAGAACTTACTACGTGTGGTAAATAAAAAGGATCAAGTTTTGAGATGCTGTGATTTTTGTATGTCAAAATCTTGTGAATAGGTACTCCGAGAGGGAGACTATTTGAGATCTCAGGGATGATATGATGGATGCATATTTTTAAAATTTGAGACTTTAAGTAAGTTAATTTCGAGGACGAATTTTTTTTTAAGGGAGAGAGTATGTAATACCCGGAAAAAAAAAAAGGTGGATGGGCCGGCCCGAAAAGATCGGGCCCATCCACCATATACGATCGTGCCCTAGGCACGATCGTGGGAGAAGAACGGGAAGAGGGGGGCGGCGGCGTTGGAGAGGGCTCGCCGGAGGGGTCTGAGCGCCGGGGAGAGGTGACTAAGAGCCGGCCGGCCGTGGAGGAAGCCGGAAAACTTCAAAAAGATCCTCCCAAATCAAGTGAAGAGCTCTTGGATCCGTGGGTTACTCACGGATTTCTCTCCGATTTTCGTCGTCGGAAAGGCCGTCGGAGCACCCCTACCGGACCGAGGTAAGCAAGGTTCCTTCCTTTGTGTTTTATTTCCTGGATTTGGGGCGGCGTGGGTGAAGTTTTTGGCCAGTGAGTCATCGGAGAAGAGCCGAAACAGGGTACCCCTGTTTCGGCCTCTTCTTTCCGGATTTTACCGCCGCCAGCCGCCGGGTTGGCCGGGATTCATGGCGGTTGGGGTTGGTCGGGTCTGTGAGGGGGTCAGAGAGGGTTTTCTAGGCTGTGTATGTGATGAGGGAGGGTGGATCCGAGGTCTTCTTCCTCGGGATCCCATCCTCTCCTCCTCTTCCCCTCGTCGGTTGGCCACCGGCGGCGACGACGGCAGCTGGGTGCCGTCGGGTGGGGGGCCGAGCCACCATCACGGTGGCTGTGAGGATCCATGCGGGTCTTCCGTGGATGATGGGGGAGGGGGAAGGGAGGAAGGAGGGTTGCCGGTTCTTGGAGAAGAAGAGGAAAAGCCTCTTCTCTTCTTCCCTTGGTCGGTCACCATCGCCGGCGGCTGCAACAATAGCGGCCGGCGATGGTTCGGCCAGTGATGTTGTCGGGTTGGGGAAGGAGAGGGCACAGCCACCATGGCTGTTGCCCTTGGATCAAAAAGATTTGAGGGAGGGAGATGTATTCCCAACCATGAAGAGAGAGGAATCATCCCTTTATGTTGGTCTCTTTACTGGGACCGGCCATCATCGCCGGCGTGGCAGCGGCCACGGCTGGCGACGACGTAGGCCGGTGGTACAAGGTGGGAGTCGGGCCACCCCGACTGCCCTAGATCTGGAGGGATTGAGATGTTTGGGGGCCTGATGATGGACCGCATAGTAGATATGAATTATGGTTTAGAATATCTAAATATTAAATGATTTAGTTTGTGATTTGTAATTAATGTTGTAGAGGAAGAGTCGGCGGTGCCAGGAGATTTTGATCAGGGGACTCAGCACCCCAGCGTGTAGGTTGTGATTCGGATCCATGTTTGAGTCAATCTACAATCTCTGTAAGAATCCCTACATCTGAGCACTTTTATTTATGCATATATTGGATTTATCGTTGGATATATTTTATCAGTATATTGCTATTTGTGTTTTTGAGCTTGTATGACACTATGAGGTATGCATTTTATTTATTATGAAAGTATTGAAATAATTAAATTGAGAAGGAAGAACATATTTTTGAGAAATTATGAAAATATGTGACGTGATGGAAATGTGATTAAACATGTAAAACTAGACATGTAAAATGGGTTGGACTAACCTTGTCATGAGATAGCCTCTACGAGCTTATGCGTGGGATAGCCGCCACGAGCTTATGCGTAGGATAGCCTCTACGAGCTTATGCGTAGGATAGCCTCCACGGGCTTACGCGTGGGATAGCCTCTACGAGCTTATGCGTAGGATAGCCTCCACGGGCTTACGCGTGGGATAGCTGCCACGAGCTTATGCGTGGGATTGTGCAGTCTTGGACTGGTCATGAACTTGGTTAGTCCAAAGCCAGAAGTAAAAAGTCTGAAAACTTGGGAATCAGAGTAATACGGGAATGGATCACATAATGTGAAAAAGGATTTGTGTATATGTACTGATTATATACATTTGTTGTTTGTTGAGCTTTTGAAAAGATGAAATGGCATTTATTTGATGTTTTGATTATTTTATTATTATTACTGTGTGTGGCTCTTGGGATTCTTACTGGGCTGGAAAAGTTCATACTACACTTACTTTCTTTTTCAGAGGCACTGGATTTGTAGAGACCATTGGGTGGAACGAGAAATCAGATCAGCATGGAGTCTGATTGATGGATAGATAGAAGTTAATCTATCTTTTATTTATGGACATTTGAAATTATGTAATAAATCAGTACATTTTAGTTGGATTTGATTGAATTACATTAATCTTTTAGGCCTTGCATGATCTTTAGGGCACTGCTCTAGGGCTCATGCGGCCAGTCGCATGCCGGACCCGGGTGCTGGGTTCGGGGCGTGACATATGTACTCTCACAAATATCGTGATTGAATATGTCATTGTTTACCTATACCCGATACTTCTGTCGTAAATTTTTTACTGTGGTGTTTTTCCTATTTGTTTGCAATATGAGTTTTTCAATTTTTCTTATTTGTTTATTCTCACAAAATGGTAATGAGTAACAGAGAAAAAGTATTTTTGGTATGATCTCACCGAAAAAGAAAAAGATTAGGTTATATTCATTGTTTGTTTTAGTTCGTTTTTTCTATTTTTTCTTATTTATTTTCAATGACTGTTTTTTAGAATAACTATCTCCTTACACATTTGTAACAGCTAAACTTTTTCTTATTTGATAGTGAAGAAATTTAGTTTATTTATCTATGATTATAATTACACAAAACATTTTATTAGTCTAAAAACAAGATTTTAAAATTTTCCATATTGGTACACAGCTAAGATTTTATTAATAATCTTAAAAAATTGGAAAGGCATTCAAAATACAGAGTGACGAAAGAAAACAAGATGGAGTATTCCTAGATTTGAAACTATCATTCCAGTATATTACGTGTGTGTAGGTAAAGGATGGCTAACTATATTACAAGAGAAAGTGGCAGTGTCAATGCAAAAGAAGCATTAAAAGGTCTATCAGCAAAAGCTAATAACCTTTAGGGAAAATTTTTGCTGACGGTAATAAAGTCTTCACTAATAAGTTATCGGGGAAAAAATTGTTGACAGGTTAGAAGGTACTAGCATAATGCAACCTATCAGCAAAAGTAAAATTTTTTCCTGAAATCAAATATACCTTGTTGGCGAAAATGAAATCTTTGTTGATAACTACAACCATTAATAATGGGTTACACTAGAGCCGCAGGACTTACATGTAAAGATGGTATTGCCGACAAGACAAGCTTATCTATCGACAAATGTAACATCTACAATAAATGTAAACTATCAAGAAAGGTAGTTTTCGTTAAGGTAGAAAGAAAACTATCAGGAAATAAGCTTCTTAGTGATAGTTTCCTACTAAGTATTTTGTTGACAACAAATAAGACCCATTACTAATATTAGAATTTCTGCCAATAGATAGAATGTAGGCATTGATGATTTTTGCCAATTTTTGTTCTCATCCATCACTAAGTCTTAGAATTTTTTTAATGCATTTAGTTTATTGAAAGTCCATGCTCTCTTTCTATTCAATACACATTGCATTTGAAACATGTAATTAATATCATTCAAGACATTAAACACTTCTTATCATTTATAATCATGTTAAGAAGAAAACCACTTCAAACCTGATAATCAACTTTCGAAAACATCTAAAAATTGATAGTTATTTCAATTAATATCATCCAAATATTAGATTGAAATCACTTACCATTTACGGAGACACCAGAAAACAAAAATAAAGGACATGAGCAAGCAAGCCTAGCCATGATGCTCAATGGAAAGCCAGTTATACATAGGGAAAAAAAAAGAACTTCAATTAGAACATATATATCAAAAATAAAGTTTGAAAGTTATATACACTTGGTCCAAATATCAGTCTACAAAAGTAATTGAACTAGACATTAAAGAAATCTCAGAATCATGGTAATAGAATATTCATTATATATAGAAATATATACCATGCATGGACCTAGTAAGCATTTAAGTTCAATAGGTGCCTATGTATGGTCACAAAGTTTAAAATTAAGATTCATAATATCATGATACATTACAACAATGATAACAAGAACTATCAAAATATTTCCTTTCAAGAAAGAAAGTCTTGTGAAGAAATAAGAACCAAGCTCTACAATGCTGTTCAAAATTTAGCCTAGCAAAACATACACTTAGTACCACCAGAAATTTCAAAATTCATCGGAAGTATCTGGCACAAATATTCATTTTGAGCACTGTACTATTGCTTGATCTGCATTTACACAATGTTTGTGAGATTAAAAACAAAAGAAGATACCAAATATTTGATAAGAAATAAGGATATCCCATCAAAACCAACATTAAGTTGCTCATTTTGCAACTGATGAGAAGAGACACAGCTAAAGAGTGGCCAAAAATTAGATAAAACAAATCCGTAAAATAAAATACAACTAATAATGGAATAGCAAGAAAGGTTATCAGAGGTGTTGCTGGAAATTGGACCCGGGGGCAATCTTCGGTCGAGGAGAGGGAGCGGAAGGTGGTTACTCACGGCGAGGCGGTGGTCCGTCGACGGGCGGCGTCCTCCGTCTGGGGCGATCGGAGAGAAGGAGCGGCTGGTTCCCGTGGCTGGGCGACGATCCGACAGTGGGCGGCGTCCTCCGTCTGGGTGCCTGCACACGAACCGGTGGCCGGGTCTTCCGGCGCCGGCCCTCCGACGCTCAAGTCAGGGAGGGGGCAAATCGTGTAGAGTAGAGGTAAACAGTGCTTGTCCCGAGTATCGATTTTCCAACCCCCTTTTATAGACCGGGGGTCGGTTTACCTGCGATGTAACGGGGCGAAGCCGTAGTACGGCTCGGCATGTCGTTCAGGTCGGCGCTTGGTCAGGCGAATCATTGCACCGATGTCGGCAATGAGGGCGTCATACAACCCGAACTAGCACGCTACCAGGCGAATTTATTGCATCAGTGTCGGAGGTATGGCCGAGATCAGAGACTTATCACAGTTGACTAGACTCTGCTGGGCTTATTTGCCGTGGAGAGCTGGGAGTCCGTAGATGACAGGAGTCACGTGCATTAATTGTTGAGTGAGCCGGAGATCCACATTTATTGTGGAGTAAGCCGGAGATCCGCATTTATTGTGGAGTAAGCCGGAGATCCACATTTATTGTGGAGTAAGCCGGAGATCCGCATTTATTGTGGAGTGTGCCGGAGGATCACAGCGGTCATGCGCAATAAATGCCGGAGGGGCGTCATAGTACGGTCTCTGGCCGGACCTCGGAGACGTACGACCGTAGTAGGTGGCTGACAAAAGTAGGCCTCGGACATTGGGGTTTTTCTTAGGTCGGAGGTTCCGAGTTCGGATGCCGACTTCGGCCTTCCAGGGTCGACGATTGTGCGGCTTCTTAGGGGCATTCGTGTCATTTGGGGGAAAAACCTTATTCCCCCAACACTACCCCCGACTTCCGAGTTCGAGCGGCTTGTGGGCTCGGACGTAGGAAGTAAAGTCCATCGTTAAAGTTGGGGGGCGAACTTCGTCCGCACCCTCATGTTTCTTGGAATTTTCATGGTAGGACCTGCGCCCTTGGGCGTTTCGAGGTTACTTTGTTCGGCGAATTAATGATGGGGTCCATATCCCTACGTCTTTCGAGGCGACTATAGCGGGGGCGGTGTCTCTTGGATTACCGAGGTTGCTTTGCGAGGCGGACCCAGGATGAGGGTCCTCGGGTTCAACAAGGCGGCGCCTCGGCCCCACAATCGAGAGTTCCCGCTCATCAATGAGCGTGCCATTTCGGGTTTCAAAACGGACACGCGGCATGACCAGGGGTCGGACGCTTCCGATTTCGTGTTACCGGGTCATAATTTCGGGGGAGTGGAGGCCACACCGGGGCTCCACGTGTCCCAGATTTTATTAAACGAGGGGAGCGGGGGTGCCGTCCGCTCATTCTTCGAAGCGATGGGATTCTGTGGACCCATAATGAGGTCCCGAGATCCGATGGGACAACACTTTGATTTCGTATTCGCCTTCGCCTCCGACTCGAGCAACTTGAGGCCCGGGAGAGGAGGGCTCTCGAACGAGCCGAGCACGCCGTGGAGCTCTTCAAAGAGTCGCAAGAGTTCCGCGACATGTTGGAGGAGGAGACGGTCGACGGTTTCCTTCGAGGCTTCGAGAACTTCCGAGAGCAGGTGCGCCTGTACTGCCCTCAGTACGACTTCTCGACGGTCCGTCCGAGGGAGGACCGGGGCTGGGGGTCCGACGTGCGAGCCCTTCCCACCATCCTGACATCCGAGGCGGGAATATATGAGCAAGACCCCGCCGAGCCTTCGACGGGGGTAGCCGAGGCGGACAGTGTCATGGAGGTGGCTCTGGCGGCCGAGACGGACTGTCCCGGAGGTGGTGCCCGAAGCACCTGCTCCCGACCCCGAGCCTGTTCCGGAGGAAGGTCTTGAGGTCATCAATGTGCCGGACGACCCCTCGGATGTGGCTCCCGCCGCTTAGGACTTAGCATATTTTTCTTTTCTTTTTCATTGTATCCGGGGTCGGCCCTTGAGCGGCCGACTTCCAATTTTGTAATTGGCCTTCCGGCCCTTTGTTAATGAAAAAGTATTTTTGCCATTCCGTGTTCATCTTTCCCTCTGTTGTCGTGACCGAGGCCAGGGCCTTAGCGAACCGCCTTGATGGCCTAGCTTTGCATTTTAATTTTCGGGCTGCTTAACGAAGTTGCCCTTCTTCCCGGGCTACGTCTTAGCCTTCTCGGGTTCCAGTCATCCCGACGAAGAGGAGCTCCGAGTCTTGAGTTTTTTAGAAAATTTCTCTAAGTCCTATAGCTCGGATTTGGGAGTCGTGGAGGTCATTGCGTTTAGCCTTTAGGAAAGTCCCAAGGCGTCGAGGACGGGCCTTAGCCCTTTAACTAAGACCGGACTAGGTCTGTGCGTGCCGCTAATCGGGGAGTTTAGTCGGGTCTCCGAACTTAACTCCAAACCCCTCAGAGGGAGCGCGGGCCAATAGGCAGGTTATTACCGAAGGTTTTCGTAGTTATTGTTCTCAGACTCTGCCGAGGCTTCGGTGAGCAAGGCTGGGGTTTCCAGAGATTGCCTTGGTACCCGTGTTTGGCTGGCACATTCGTGGCCGGGACCACTTTTTCAGCCGGACGTAGGAGTTTACGTCGAAGAGCCGAGTTGGGCACTAATTTATGAAATCCTCTGTACCAGTTTCGGAGACTTGACGAACGGTGCATGCATAATGTAATTAGGAGGTCGATCCTAAGCCGACCCGTTAGAGAGGCCCGACTTTGGGGCGAGATAAGGCTCCAACATTAAGATTCCGCTCAGCAATATGTAAATAAAATTTGACAAGGAGGGCGTCCAGTTGAATGTACCTCTTTCATTCTCAGAGTTATGCTTCGCATGGTGGAGTAGGCTGCTTCCCTTCCTCGTCGACCTGCGGAGTCATTTTTGACTTTAAGGGGGCTCGGGCTTCTCACGGACCCGACAGCACCCGCCGAGGTTGAGAGGGCTTGGGGAGACTTTATTGATTTGTAGCTCTTTGCGAGGTCGAGGGAGTTTGAGACCCTGTGGTCGGACCTCGGGGCACCTCAACTTTGGTCGAGGGGTCTTGTGTCAGGTCGGCGGGTCTGCGGACGCTTTGCTGACCTGTGGTACCTCCCGAAGTCGAGGGAGTCTGATTCTCTACGGTCGACCCTCGGGGCATCCCGACCTTAGTCGAGGGGGCGCTACGGGGGGCCGCGAAGGTACACCCCGTTGTTGGTGATGAGCGCCACGGGGGGCCGCGAAGGTACTACCCCGTCTTTCCGAAGTGTCGAGGGGTCTGGGTACGCACTGTCGACACTCGGGGCATCTCGACCTTAGTCGAGGGATCGCTCGCTTCGGGGATCGGGGATCGTCGACCGCTCCTGGGGGTCCACTTCGTGGCGCCCCAGGTGGAGCCACCCTTTCCACCCCTCACGGCGCCTTCCCGAGGTCGAGGGAGTCTGGTTCTCTACGGTCGACCCTCGGGGCATCCCGACCTTGGTCGAGGAATCGTTCGTCAGGTCGAGGGGTCTGGGTACGCACTGTCGACCTGCGACGCTTCCCGAGGTCGAGGGAGTCTGGTTCTCTACGGTCGACCCTCGGGGCATCCCGACCTTAGTCGAGGAGGCGCTACGGGGGGCCGCGAAGGTACTACCCCGTTGTTGGTGATGAGCGCCACGGGGGGCCGCGAAGGTACTACCCCGTCTTCCCGAAGTGTCGAGGGGTCTGGGCACGCACTGTCGACACTCGGGGCACCTCGACCTTAGTCGAGGGATCGCTCGCTTCGGGGATCGGGGATCGTCGACCGCTCCTGGGGGTCCACTTCGTGGCGCCCCAGGTGGAGCCACCCTTTCCACCCCTCACGGCGCCTTCCCGAGGTCGAGGGAGTCTGGTTCTCTACGGTCGACCCTCGGGGCATCCCGACCTCGGTCGAGGAGGTGTCCTCTGCTGAGGTCGCCCCTGCTGACGGGGCGGACTCCTCAGTCTGGGGAGATTTTTCTCTCTGCGGGGAGACCGGCTCCTTTGTCGGCCGCGCTCCTCCCGGCGCTTCTTCTGCTTCTTAGAGGCGGGCTCGATTGCTCCCCGCCTGGAGGCGACTGCCTCCTCGGCCTTGGCATACTTCCGGGCTCGGGCCAGCATTTCGGTGAAGTCGGCCGGGAAGCTCTTCTCGATGGAGAAGAGGAATCGGTAGGAGCGAACCCCAGTTTTCAGAGCCGACATGGCTATCGACTGGTCTAGCTCGCGGACCTCCCATTTGGCGGCGGTAAAGCGGTCCAGGTACTCTTTGAGGGACTCCCCCTCCTTCTGCTTGATATCCAGGAGGGAGTCTGATGTCCGTCGCTGGCGCCGGCTGGCAGCAAAGTTGGTGGCGAACTGCCTGCCGAGCTGCTCAAAGGAGGACACCGTGTTCGGCTTCAGTCCAGAAAACCAAAGCCGAGCGGTCCCTCGGAGGGTCGCTGGAAAGGCTTTGCAGAGTATGGCCTCCGAGGACCCTTGTAGGGCCATGAGGGCCCGATAACTCTCCAAGTGGTCGAGGGGGTCGGTGATTCCGCTGTAGGGCTCCACCTGAGGCATTTTGAATCTCGCGGGAACCGGCTCGTCCTCGATCTGGCGGGAGAAGGGGGACTTGGCAGTGAACTCAAAGTCCCCTTCCTGTCTTGCCTTCTTGCCGTGGAGTGCCGCAATCTGGCGCTCCAGATGCTCAACTTTTCGGTCGAGCTCCCCCACCCGTGGGATTGTCGTTGTGGTTTGCGCCGGCCCTTGGCGGTCCGGGGTTGACTCCGCCTCGGAAAGTTGGGGTCTCCGATCGAAACCTTCTCCCGGTAACTCCCTACGGGGAGCAGCCCGTTCTCCGTTGTTGGCTCTGGTGGAGCCATGCAGATTTTGACTGGGGAGAACCGGGCCATTGGGGAGACACTCCGGCGGGGCCTGGGCCTGCGGGGGAAGCGCCGGTGAAGCTTCCACGCGCCGTAGGCCCTGAACGACGGCGGCCAGGGCCTGGACTTGCTGTACCAGGGCATTGAACTGTTCCAGCTGGACCTGAGGACCTGGGTCAGCTGGAGTTGGAGAATTCTGGACGGAGTGTCCAGGACTTTGCGGGGGACGCCGGGAGACGTTAGAGGCTCCCTTACTTCTCAACTTCATGACTGCTATTCGGGCCCTTCCTCTAGCGCCAACTGTTGCTGGAAATTGGACCCGGGGGCAATCTTCGGTCGAGGAGAGGGAGCGGAAGGTGGTTACTCACGGCGAGGCGGTGGTCCGTCGACGGGCGGCGTCCTCCGTCTGGGGCGATCGGAGAGAAGGAGCGGCTGGTTCCCGTGGCTGGGCGACGATCCGACAGTGGGCGGCGTCCTCCGTCTGGGTGCCTGCACACGAACCGGTGGCCGGGTCTTCCGGCGCCGGCCCTCCGACGCTCAAGTCAGGGAGGGGGCAAATCGTGTAGAGTAGAGGTAAACAGTGCTTGTCCCGAGTATCGATTTTCCAACCCCCTTTTATAGACCGGGGGTCGATTTACCTGCGATGTAACGGGGCGAAGCCGTAGTACGGCTCGGCATGTCGTTCAGGTCGGCGCTTGGTCAGGCGAATCATTGCACCGATGTCGGCGATGAGGGCGTCGTACAACCCGAACTAGCACGCTACCAGGCGAATTTATTGCATCAGTGTCGGAGGTATGGCCGAGATCAGATACTTATCACAGTTGACTAGACTCTGCTGGGCTTATTTGCCGTGGAGAGCTGGGAGTCCGTAGATGATAGGAGTCACGTGCATTAATTGTTGAGTGAGCCGGAGATCCACATTTATTGTGGAGTAAGCCGGAGATCCGCATTTATTGTGGAGTAAGCCGGAGATCCGCATTTATTGTGGAGTAAGCCGGAGATCCGCATTTATTGTGGAGTGTGCCGGAGGATCACAGCGGTCATGCGCAATAAATGCCGGAGGGGCGTCATAGTACGGTCTCTGGCCGGACCTCGGAGACGTACGGCCGTAGTAGGTGGCTGACAAAAGTAGGCCTCGGACATTGGAGTTTCTCTTAGGTCGGAGGTTCCGAGTTCGGATGCCGACTTCGGCCTTCCAGGGTCGACGATTGTGCGGCTTCTTAGGGGCATTCGTGTCATTTGGGGGAAAAACCTTATTCCCCCAACAAGAGGCTTGTCAACAAAATTTGCTTAGAACACTATCATGAGGAGTGGAAGCACCAGAGCATAGGATGAAAACAAGTAAAAGACCGGATTCTTGCCCTTCCAAGTTGTAATAAAGTGGGGCGCCCTCAGTAGGCGCTCCCCCTAAATAGCTTGGTTGTAAGCCAGGGGTTACATGCCGTTTTGCCTTTGGGCAAAATGGCCCAGTAAGTGGCCATTGACGGCTGGATTTAATCTGGCCATCAATTATATTTTTGCAATGCAGCCATCAATTATATTTTTGGGGGGCATATATAAAGCCCCCCTCCTCCCTTGTTGAAGGCACATGAAGAAAATCTCTCCTCTTACATATTTTTATGTTCTCTTTTGATTGGGGCATTCAGGCTATCCCCCTCCTCCCTAGTTGAAGGCACATGAAGAAAATCTCTCCTCTTACATATTTTTGTGTTCGCTCTTGATTGGGGCATTCAGGCTAAGGAAATAGTGGACGTTACTCTTGTAGTGCGTTCCTTTACCGAGTAGAAATTCCGGCGGATCAAGCTTTGGAGATTCAAACTTCGGAGCACGTGAAACAACTCTTGAAGGATCAAATTTCTAAGATTACTAGATATGCAAATTTCTGCTGCAATATTTATTTGCATACTTGATGTTGGTTCATAGTATTTCTAACATTGGTATCAAAGCCATTTGGGTTGTTTTCATGTTCTTTGGATATTGAGATATTTACACGAGAATTTTTTTTCTGATTATTCAATGTTTCCATTGTTGCAATAGGACTTTTTTTTCCTATTGTTCTTAATCTTTCCCGAGTATTGTGAGGCATTTATAAATTAAAAAACAAAAAGAAAAAAAAAGGAAATCTGTTGTGACTCTTTGGGCCACTATGGATCCCGCCCGCATAGAGCATGCCAACCACTGAGCCACTCAGTTACCCTTTTTTTTTTTTACTCAAATGTAGCTTTTAATTCTTTTCAATGCTATTAAAGTTAGCTGTTAAAATTTGAAAAAGACATTAGAGGCACGAGAGCCATGCTCACGCTGCACATGTGTAACGCCTAACCATTAATGCTGGCGCCACACATGTGTAACGCCTGACCATTGGGCTAAACATTCATTTCTAGTACATTTTTGGAAGTTTAATAACTTCTTAAAATTGTGTTTTCATGTGAAAGGCAAAACAGTAGGCATGGATTATAGCTCCCTTATTAGTTATTGAGAGCCTTAATTATTGGGCCATTATGAAAAAAATTATATGAGCAAGCAATATTTATTTGTTTAAATATTGTTAAATTATTAGCATTTATATTTGGTAAAATGCTTAATTTATGCGCATTTAGATTTGAATTAATATTTAAATTCCTTTATTGCATTTAATTTTTTTTTAAATGCTTGGAATTAACTATGGGATTTATTGCTTGTAATATGCGCAGTAATGTTTAAATTCCTTTATTGCATTTAATTTTTTTTGAAATGCTTGGAATTAACTGTGGGGTTTATTGCTTGTAATATGTGCGTTAATGTTTAAATTCCTTTATTGCATTTAAATTTTTTTTAAATGCTTGGAATTAACTATGGGCCTCTATATCTTCGCTTTATATGCACATTTATTAAATTGTTAGGCCTATGATTAGCACATTACTTTTATGTGTTGTTATAATTTTGAAAAATGTTTAGTATTATTTAATTTTTTGAAGAAATACTTAGCATATTTTGGAGTACATTGATGAGAGCACAAAAGTGTGATCTACATGCTGCTTAAATTAATATTATTGTTAACATATAATGATAACTTTACTGGTTTAATACTATATTTTCGTTTGGCACAGGTTATTATAAATTAAAGTTTAAATGTGCATTTGGTACAGATGGCGCAGGCCCAATCCTACCATGACCTGGTCAAGCATATTTGCCCTCAAACGACTTCCTATCCAGCCCACGCATATCAGCCCGTCTCCTGCATCCTATGCTTTCTGATTCACCTTCTAGAGAGCTGCCCTCAAACGACTTTCCATCCTATAGCTGATATCAAGGGGATTAGTCCTTCTGTGGTCCAATATAAGATCCATCTAGAAGAGGATGCAAAAATCTCTAGAGAACCACAAAGGCGACTTAATCCAGTCATGAAGGACGTAGTTCGAGGCGAGGTCATCAAGCTGTTAGATGCAGGAATTATATATCATATTTCTGATAGTCAGTGGGTAAGCCCAGTTCAAGTTGTACCCAAGAAGTCTGGCATCACTGTGGTAAACAATGATTATAATGAGTTAGTCCCTACTCGAATCCAAATGGGATGGCGAGTATGCATCGACTACAGGAAGCTTAATGCCATGACTAGAAAAGACCACTTTCTTCTACCCTTCATCAATCAAATGCTAGAACATCTAGCTGGCCACTCTCATTATTGTTTCCTCGATGGTTATTCTAGATATAACCAAGTCCCTATTGCATGTGAGGATCAAAAGAAAACCACGTTCACTTGTCCTTATGGCACTTTTGCCTATCGTCGCATATCTTTTGGGCTATGCAATGCATCGGCTACATTCCAGCGGTGTATGATGAGTATTTTCTCTGACATGGTGGAGAAATTTTTAGAAGTTTTTATGGATGACTTTTCTGTATTTGGATCCAATGTTGATGAATGTCTGCATCACTTGACACTTGTGGTAGAACACTATAAAGAGAAAAACTTAGTTCTTAATTGGGAGAAGTGTCATTTTATGGTAGAATCAAGCATTATGTTAGGACACATTGTGTCACAAAGGGAAATTGAGGTGGATAAGGCCAAAGTAGAATTAATTGCTAAATTGCCACCTTCCAAGATTGTTAGGGAAATTCGATCATTTTTAGGGCTTGCGTATTTTTACCACCGCTTTATCAAGGATTTTAGCAAAATATCGAAACTCTTATGTGATTTGTTGGCCAAAGATATTATTTTCAATTTTTTACCAACTTGTGTAGCTGCTTTCGAAAGACTGAAGTTTGAATTGACTTCAGCACCCATCATAAGGTCTCCTGATTGGAGTCATCCTTTTGAAATTATGTGTGATGCATCTGATTATGCCATAGGTGCCATCTTGGGTCAGCGAGTGGGGAAGCTTTCCCATGTTATTCATTATGCAAGCAAAACATCGATGACACCCAACTCAACTATTCAACCACTGAAAAAGAATTGTTGGCGGTTGTTTTTGCTCTAGATAAATTTTGTCCCTACCTGATAGGATCTAAGATTCTTGTTTATTCTGATCATGCCACCCTTAAGTACCTTCTCACAAAGAAGGATGCTAAGGCAAGGCTCATTCGTTGGATCCTATTGCTCCAGGAATTTGATCTCGAAATTCGAGATAAAAAGGGATCTAAAAATGTAGTGGCTGACCACTTGTCCAAACTGATTGTTGAGTCATCTGCAGAATCCTTACCTGTATCCGAAACTTTCCCGGATGAGCAACTAATGATGATTTCCCATACCAATGTTCCATGGTATGCTGATAAAGTCAACTACCTCGTTACTGAACAAATGCCCAGCTCTTGAACCAAGCAAGAGCAATTTCGTTTCCTAGCTCGTGTGAAGTGGTATTTTTGGGATGAACCATACTTATTCGAATACTGTCCTGATCAGATCATCCGACGGTGTATCCCTGAATACGAACAAAGGAAAGTCCTTTCCTTTTGTCATGACCATGCTTGTGGTGGTCATTTCAGTAGTAAAAAGATGGCTGCAAAGATTTTGCAATACGGATTCTATTGGCCCACACTATTCCATGACTCACAAGAGTATTATAAAGCATGTGACCGATGTCAAAAACTAGGAAAAATTTCAAAAAGAAATGAGATGCCCCTGAATCCGATCTTAATTGTAGAAATCTTTGATGTTTGGGGTATTGATTTTATGGGTCCTTTTCCTATGTCGTTTGGGCACCGGTACATACTCCTTGCTGTTAACTATGTGTCCAAGTGGATTGAGGCTGTCGCGTGTAAGACCAATGATCACAAAGTGGTGATCAAGTTTCTTAAAGAGTCTATCTTCGCTCGCTTTGGCACCCCTCGTGCTATCATTAGTGATGGGGGAAAACACTTTTGCAATAGAATTTTTAAAGCCCTTGCTAGGAAGTACAACACCACCTACAAGGTCGGTACACCGTATCATTCACAAATGAGTGGACAAGTTGAGATTTTCATCAGGGAAATCAAGACCATCCTTGAGAAAACTGTCAATCCATCTCGAAAGGATTGGTCCCTTAGGTTAACAGATGCATTGTGGGCATATCGTACGGCCTACAAAACACCAATTGGAATGTCCCTATACAGGATTGTCTATAGCAAGGCTGGCCACTTACCTGTCAAGTTAGAACACAAGGCCTATTGGGCAATCAAACGTCTAAATTTCGATCTCGACAAGGCGGGAGAGCATAAAAAGCTTCAGCTTGATGAGCTTGAAGAAATTAGGAACGATGCTTACGAGTGTGTTAAAAAGTATAAGGATCGCATGAAAGTCATGCATGATAAAATGATTACTCGTAAAGAGTTTTACCAAGGACAAAAAGTTTTTTTATATGATTCTCGATTACATCTATTCCTTGAAAAACTTAAATCTCGCTGGACTAGCCCATACATGGTAGAAAAAGTACATCTGCATGGTGCGGTAGTAATATGCAATACTAAGGATGATAGGTCATTTCAAGTCCATAGACATCGTTTAAAACCATACCTTGAGTATCTGAGTCCAGAAGTCGAGGAGACACTTCTGACCGATCTTGTCTATCATGAATGAATTAGAATTGTCTGGCTGAAGACATAAAACTTAGTGCTCTTGAGGGCAACCCAATATGTAAAGATTAAAATTATCATTAATAAGTTACTAACATGTAGGTTTGGAGGTATTTTTTCCAATCTTCAAGTTATTCAGCCATATTAAAGTCCAATATCAGGTAATGTCTCCTCTGCCCTATTACTGTTTTAATTTTCTCAACATTAAGGACAATGCTGAATTTAGGTATGGGGGTGAGAATATTTTTGATATTTCTTCTTTAACATAATAATAATAATAATAATACTAAATAAAAATAAAAAATAAATAGAAGATTTCAAATTTTTAACTCAAATTTTAATCTTTTGGCTGTATAAACTAGAAATTGCTTTGACAATAGTTTTGAGTTAAAGAATATGATAGTAGTTCTAGCTTGAGTTTTCATCCCACCTGTCTCCTGCTAATATGATAGAAGACGATTTAGCACCTACACGTAAGCACATGAATAGTGGGGTATGTAAACTTGCAACTAATATGAATACTTTTAATCTTCTGGATAATTTAAAGTTATATGTGTGATGAGCACTCTAAAATAATAATAATAATAATAATAACAAGAAGAAGAAGAAAATAAAATGAGTTTATTTTAAGTCTTCTCACTGAGTAACTGGGCCTCTTGCTTGGGAAGCAGCGAGTGTTCGTGTAAAAAGGTGAGGATGACTTAGATTAAACTCTGAGTGACTAATTCGGCCTTGGAGCCTAGTTGACTTGAGTTATTAAGCCTGTTAGGATGTCTTTACACCTAGTGCCCTGAGCCATCTGGATCGGAAGTCATTAGCCTAACACTCGCTACATGGGTTAGCTAGAAAGCTTAATAAGGCTAGATATTGCACAAGTCATTTTTCTTAGCATTCAGTCTGATTAAAGTTAAATCTTGGGTGTTCATTACCATTTAACTCTAGAAAGTCTTGAAAATTAGAGTGATCATGTTGGAAGTAAGTGAAAGCCACTCATTTATATGATACTATCTTGCACCTCACTATATTCTTGACTTGTTAGCAGATAGATGGGGTGTAATGGAACTTGAGTTAGAGCCTGCTTAAAAATGATAGCAATAAGTCTCTATTGTCCTTACAATTCTAGGTTCATACAGTAATACTTATTTAAATTTTGAGTTAAACATTGTGTTGCCCAAAAAGACAACCCAAGAGGGGGGATGAATTGGGTTTTAAGTAATTATTGCAATTAAAAAACTTTGTCAGTAACTAATTAAAACTTATTGCAAGTGGATTAATTAGTTTTCTATATGCAGTGAAGGGAATGGAAGAGACAATGAAACAATCACAAACACAAGAAATTTTATAGTGGTTCGAAGCTAACCCTTGCTCCTACGTCTACTCCCCAAGCTTCACTTGGGAGTTCACTATAATCCCTCGGATTACAGCCGGTTGTTTTGCAAGCTCACAACCCAACTTGTTGTTTTACGAGATCACAACGAACTCGGTCGGTTTTCACAGGCTCACCGACTAGAACCACCCGATTGTTTTTCTGGGTTCACAATCGAACCCTTACACCGTTGGTTTTAACTTTGGCTCACCAACAAACCTCAACTCCCTTGATTCAATCCCCTGATTGAATCAAGTAACAAGAACACAGTTTGTAAAGAATACAGGGATAGCTTCTTGAAAAGCAAATATAAACAATATAACCAAAGAAGAGTTATAAGCCCTCAAACAGATTTTTGGATGTGAGGAAGGGGGGGCTTCTCGAACTCTGCAATCTCCTCTTGAGTGAGATGAAGATTTGCTGTCAGATGAGGAGCCTTGAATGCGAGGAAGACGTTTGGAGGATGGACTTCAATGCACTTCTTCCTTCTTTCTCTTGTATTTACTCTAGAGAGGCTTTGATAGGTAGAAATCTCTTTTTCTTTGAATGGAGTCTCTTACTTTTTGTCTATTAGTGTTCAATCCGACTATTTAAGCAATCCCCATAGAAAACTAGCCGTTAGACTCACTTTTAGGGCCGTTCTGCACAATCTGCAACTCCTGACACAGTGTCCGTTGGGATCGGAGTCGACTCGCTCGATCTGGTGTCGACTCGGCTGTTGCTAGAGTCGACTCATGCTTTACTGGAGACGACTCGCCCACTGTTCAGGATTTGAATTAAAGTGCTGTCCCGTTCCGAGTCGACTCGGCCAAACTTGGAGTCGACTCGCCAATATCCGGAGACGACTCTGCCTTCTGGAGACGACTCATTTTCAGGAATCCAAAGATCTTTCTTTCGGGGTTACTTTCTCGAGTCGACTCGGATTCTCTTGGAGTCGACTCGGCTTTCAGAGCCTGAAAACTGGTCTTCTGTCTTTGGAGTTGAACTGCCTCGGAGTCGACTCGGACTTTGCGGGAGTCGACTCGGCTCTTAGAGACCGAAAAACTGCTCTTCTGTCGTTGAAGTTGAACTGCCTCGGAGTCGACTCGGACTTTGCGGGAGTCGACTCGGCTCTCAGAGACCGAAGTTGGCTCTCTAACTTTTAGTCTTGCATTCCTCTGAGAGTCAACTTTTGCTTTCTTTGGAGTTGACTCGCCAACCGTTGGAGTCGACTTGGTTCTCAGAGTCCAAAACAACTTCTCTGTCTTTCTGTCTGTTACTCCTTGGAGTCGACTCGGAACTATCGGGGGTCGACTCGGCAAGCATCAGAGTCGACTCGAATTCTTCAGGAGTCGACTCGGTGACAGGGTCTGAGATTCATCTTTCTGTCCTGCTGTTTGTTCTCAGTCGGAGTCGACTCGTAATGTGCCGGAGTCGACTCGAGTCTGTGCCAGAACGTCTGAAACACTTGGAGTCGACTCGAAATCTTCCGAAGTCGACTCGCATTCCAGACTTTGGTTCAAACTGAGGTCCATACTTAGCCAAAATGTATTGAACTAAGGCTAGAGACAATTAAACATAAATTCACAAATATTTGGCTGAAACACTAGATTGAATTCATTAGTATAACATAAGATATACTCAAATGCTTTGAGCTCATCAAAATCAAATAGGGTTATAATCAATCACTCCACAATCTCCCCCTTTTTGATGATGACAAAACATTGAGTATTTGTAAAGTGAATTGCTCAACCAAAAAGAAGATTTATAATAAAGTTTTGAAATGAATTCAAGTGTCTAGTCATTAATTTATCCAAAATTGAAAGGTGTGAAACAGTAAATCCTGAAGTTAAAGCTCCCCCTTTCATTTGGAATTATATAAGCCTTCATGTCATGCAATCAATTGTTTGGCTTATATGTGTTTAATGAATTTGCTTTCTTAAAATTTCAGATTCTCCCCTCAACATATGCATTCAATTTTGTTTAGATTCTCTGAATTTTCTTTTAATGTCTTGAAGCTTTTGAGCTTAAATTTTTGGTTTTAGAAGAAAAGTCTGAGAATTTGTTCTTGAGTATGATTCAATTAATCTCTGAATATCCCTTGAATAAATTCTGGAGATTACTCCTTTAGGAGCCCCAACAGAGAGATAATGACCCTCGAGGTATCGAATCCACTTAGAACAAATTACGTTTTGCTTTAAGGGTTTTCTTTCTTTATATTTCAAAACATCACATTTTCAATTCATATCATTTTCTCCCCATTTTTGTCATCATAGCAAAAAGAAGCGCAGAACACAGAAAAGTATTGCACAGTTTTGTAAGAAGGTGTCTACTCATTGTATTAATGCTAATTTGAGTACAATTGTAATTACATATCAAAAGAAGTCCTCAAGGGACTGTACATCATAAAGTAAAAAGAACAAAAACACTAGGGTTTCTTTGTGGTGGAGGATGTGGCTCCCTTGCTCAGTCTAGTGTGTTTGATGACCATGCTTAACCCCTCATTGATGTTCCTCAGTTGTTCAAGAATCTCCGAGGTGGTTCTAGACTGAATCGAAGAAATGTTGTTCACACTCTCCTGGAGGGTGTCAAGTTTGAAGATCAGTACATTGGCTAGTCTCTCTGCACCCTGACTCTGGTTGCCTAGCTCATGTTTGATGCTATCTCGCATCTCCCTTGTGTCGTCCTTGACGTCACTTATGTTCCAGTATTGACCTTGAATTAGGCTTCGAATGTTGAATATCTCCTCCTTCAGATTTGCAACCATCTCTGTCACGGCTGCTAAGGAGGGAACTAGCTCGGTGGAGGGAGCACTTTGAGGACCTCGAAGCTCTCTCAGCAGATCATCTCTCAGATCCCTCACTATCTCCTGCCGCAACTCTCGGAGCTGCTCAGAAGATATCCGGACCTCCAGTGGCTGCTGCTGAGAAGATGGGGCAGTGGAGGTGGAGGGCTCTGTATGTGTAGGACCAGAGGTGGAAGGATAGGTGGGAGGATCTGTATAGTGGTCCTGGTCATGGTCAGGACTGGGTGAGTGATGAGTGGTAGGGTCAGAAGATGTGGATGATTTTCTAACCCAGACTCTCCCTACCTTGTGGAATCCCATCCTATGAAAGGTCCCTCACCCATGTGATCTGTAAACCGCAGTGAGCGAGAGGGTTTCCCCTCAGGAATGGGGACCTCTAACTCCTTAAATATAAGGGTGAATAACATGCCATAAGGGAGGCTGAGCCTAGGTTTATCTAAGGGTTCACAAAGGTACTTGTAGATGAGTTTTGGAAAGTTGATGGGAGTGTCTTGGAGGAGGTAGAACATCAAGGCCAGGTCTCTCTTGGAAATGAAGTCAAACCTACCAGTCTTTGGGAAGAGAGTCCTAGAGATGATACTAAGGAGAAGCCGCATTTCAGCCGAAAGCTGATTTGCGAACACCTCCTCTATGGGGGACAGGGGTGGACTCCCTAGGATGGCCGTAAGGGCCTCTGTCCTATCAGAGGGGTGTGTGGGAACAATCCCCTCACTCGAGAGATGGAGGACTCGAGCAATGAAGTCCTCCAAGATGAAAACAGGGACACCCATAACAGTTCTCTGGATACCCCCACTAACCCGTGCGACTGTACCATAGAACTCCCTCACTAGCCCTGGATAGGTAGGGAGGTCAAGAGTGCAGAAAAACTCTAAATCCTGGGCTCTAAGGTGATGCTCTAGGTTGAACCCTTTCTGGGAGAGGAAGTCAAAGTGACTTGCCTCCCGGTAGAGACAACCTTCCCGGCGCATGAGCGCGAGGGAACCGGCCTAGGCGGGGAAGGAACCGGAGGTGGTGGCCTCGCCGGTTCGTTCCGAGCCTTGGACCGTCGCTCGGCCTCGCTCGTGGAGACGGGTCTCTTTCGGCTCGGTACAATGACCTTCCTAGGCATTTTGACCTAAGGACGGGGAAGGACACGGAAACTAGGAGGAAACCTCGGCGGAGAAGACCTAGACTGGGTTGGAGACGAGTTCGGAGATGGCTCTAGGGTTTTGGAACAGTGTCGGCTGTGAATAGAAGTGAGGAATAAACGTTTCGATTAGGGTTAAAAATTGGATTCCCGACCTCGAGTCGACTCCGGTAAGTCCCGAGTCGACTCGACCTCGAGTCGACTCCCAGATATGCGCAAGTCGACTCCCCCATGAGCCGACTCTAAGATATGTCCGAGTTGACTCGAACTCTGGCACACAACCAAAAATATTGTTATTCTCGTGCCAAAAGAGAGAGTTATGAGCTTATCTAGGATTAAGACCTGATTTGATGATCATAGATAAGAAATCCTATGTCCAACATAAACTAATCCTCAAAATCTTTGAATTAGAGGAGAGTATCACTAGAATGGATCAATCACTCCTAACCCTCTTCTAAGTATGCAAAATCGATCTTCACTCAAAGGTTTTGTGAAGATATCAGCAAGTTGATCATCAGTATAAACAAATTGAAGTGTAACATCACCATTCAGTACATGATCTCTTATGAAGTGAATGTCTTATCTCAATGTGTTTAGTTCTTGAGTGCTGAATTGGATTTTTAGTTAGATTAATGGCACTTGTATTATCACAGTTAATGAAAATTTATCTTGTTTAATGCCATAATCTTCAAGTTGTTGTTTAATCCACAAAATTTGAGCACAACAACTCCCTACAGCAACATATTCGGCTTCAGCCGTAGATAGTGCAACTGAGTTTTGTTTTTTGCTAAATCAAGAGATTAAATTTTCTCCTAAGAATTGACATGACCCGCTGGTGCTTTTTCTATCAAGTTTGCAACCAGCAAATCTGAATCAGTATACCCTATTAGGTTTATGCTCGAATCTTTAGAGTACCATAAGCCTATGGTTTTTGTTCCTATTAGGTATTTAAAGATTCTCTTAACCGCAATTAAGTGTGATTCTTTAGGATTTGATTGATATCTAGCACACATGCATACACTAAACATGATATCAGGTCTACTTGCAGTAAGATATAATAAGGATCCTATCATACCTCTATACATCTTTTGATCTATTGATTTACCTGATTCATCTTGTCCAGTTTGCATGATGAACTCATGGGTGTGCTGATTGACTTGTTCCTTCCATATCAAACTTCTTAAGCATCTCCTTGATGTATTTAGCTTGATTGATGAAGATCCCCTCTTCAGATTGTTTGATTTGGAGCCCGAAGAAATAGTTCAGCTCTTCCATCATGCTCATTTCAAATTCACTCTGCATTAAGTCAGCAAACTCTTCGCAGAGGTGATTGTTAGTAGCACCAAAATAATATCATCTACATAAATCTGTACTACTAACATTTCTTTGTTTTTCTTTTTTAAAAACAGCGTTGTATCAACATTTCCTCTAGAGAATTCATGGTCTAATAGAAATTTGCTAAGTCTTTCATACCATGCTCTAGAGCTTGTTTCAAACCATAAAATGCTTTGTTTAGTTTATACACATGATTAGGGTATTGATGATTTTTAAATCAGAAGGTTGTTCTACATACACCTCCTCATTAAATATATCCATTTAAAAAGGCACTCTTTACATCCATTTGAAATAATTTGAAATCTTTAGAGCATGCAAATGCTAGTAACAATCTAATTGCTTCAAGTCTAGCTACAGAGCAAACGTTTCATCAAAGTCTATACCTTCTCCTTGATTATAGCCTTTGCTACTAGTCTTAGCCTTGTTCCTAATCACGATTCTATTTTCATCAAGTTTATTTTTATATATCCATTTAGTTCCTATTATTGAGTGTTCAGTGGGTCGTACAACTAGGTTCCATACCCTGTTTCTAGTGAATTGGTTTAGCTCTTCTTGCATTGCATTTATCCAATTAACATCATTTTCAGCTTCTTCTATGTTTTAGGTTCAAAGTGTGAGACAAATGCTAGATGATTATTTAAGTTCCTAAGAGATGCTCTAGTTCTAACAGGTTGAGAGGATCATCTAAAATTAATTCCTTAGGATGACCATGAGCATACCTCCAAGCCTTAGTCAGCCCATGATCAACAATTACCTCTTGGCTTGATGACTTCTCCAATTTGCTTTGGTTCATCTTCTTGTAATGTCATCTCATCAATTTTTCTTCAAGAATTTCTGCATCATCATCAAGAGCTACTTTCTTGCTAGAAGAGATATCATTAGTATCATCAAAAACAACATGTATAGACTCTTCAATAACAAGGGTTCTTTTGTTAAAGACTCTATAAGCTTTACTTGATGTAGAATATCCCAAAAAGATACCTTCATCAGATTTAGAATCAAATTTACCTAAGTTATCTTGCCATTATTATGAATGAAACACCTACATCCAAAAACATGAAAATAGTTTACTTTGGCTTTCTATTTCTCCAAAGTTCATAAGGTGTTTTCTTTATAATGGGTCTCAATAAAACTCTATTTAATATACATCATGATGTATTAATGGCTTCTCCCCAAAAGTACTTAGGGAGGTTACTTTCACACATGGTTCTAGCCATTTTCTAGAGTTCTATTCTTTCTTTCTACAACTCCATTTTGTTGTGGTGTCCTAGGTGCAGAGAAATTATGAGTTATCCCCTTTTTACTACAAAATTCGTCAAATAGATGATTTTCAAATTCCGTTCCATGATCACTCCTAATAGCTATAACTGAAGCATTTCTTGAATTAGTAACTTCCTTATGAAATTTCTTAAATACACAGAAAATGCTTCATCTTTATGAGCTAAGAACATGACCCATGTGTATCTAGAAAAATCATCTACAATGACAAGGCCATACTTGTTTCCACCAAGACTTGTGGTTCTAGTTGGTCCAAATAGATCCATGTGTAGTAGTTCAAGGGTCTAGTAGTAGTGACACAATTTATGGATTTAAAAGAGCTCCTAGATTGTTTGCCATATTGACATGCTTCACAAATTTTATTTTTCTCAAATTTTAGTTTTGGCAAACCTATTACAGAATCTCTTTTAACTAGTTTTGATATTGTATCCATACTTGCATGACCTAACTTACGGTGCCATAACCAACTTATATCATTAACCTTAGTATCACTAGCTACTAAGCAAGGGTTATTTTTGGCAAGATCTTCAAGATCTACTACGACACATTTCCACGTCTTATTCCTTTGAATACTAAGCTATTGTCAATTGAGTTGGTTATGATGCATAGGGTTGGCTTAAACAGAACATCAAAACCCTATCACATAATTGACTTATGCTAAGTAAGTTATGCTTAAGACCATCTACAAATCGTACATTATCAACAAAGGTTGAGGAGGTGATTTGTACTTTACCTATACCAATGATGTGACCTTGGTTATTGTCTCCAAATGTCACTGCACCTCCCTTTTTAGGCTCAAGGGTGAAGAATTGCTCTTGTCACCCGTCATGTGTCTTGAGCAGCCACTATCCAAGTACCAACAGTTTTTGTCGACCTTGGCTGCAAGACACTCCTACACAAGGAAATCATACAATTTTAGGTACCCAAGTTTTCTTGGGTCCTTCATGGTTAGTAATGTTGGTTCCTTTTGGAACCCAAACCTTTTTAATTTTTCTTTTAGCTTTTCTTTTCTATGGTCACACACATTAGCTTTATGTCCTATTTTTCCACAGCAAAAATAGGTTATATTCTTAATTTTGCTTTCCCTGCTTTCACAAAAAATTACTAAGGAGCTTTTGCTTATTCTTAGGTTTATACCCTAAACCAGCTCTATTAAACACAGCTCGTTGATTATTAAGTATCATTTCCAATTTTTCAGAACTATATGTAAACTTTTCAACAAAGGTTTGTATTTTTCAAGTTCTTGTGTAACTTTTGTTTTTCTGTTTTTAGTATGTTTAAGTCTTTTGTGAGATTATCTCTTATAGTTTGTTTATCGTTTTTAAGTTCTGAAATTTCTTGGTTAGTTTTTCGTTATCTTTAATTAAGGTATTAGTTTTTTGAATTAACATTTGCTTGCTTGTTTTAAGTTCTAAATTTTCTTTAATGATAAAATCCTTATCCTTAATTAATTTATCGTATTTATGGAAGTGAGATTGATTGGTTAGTTTTAGCTCTTTATTCTTAAGATTTATTGTCTTATATTCATCCATTAATTCATTAAACGCATCATACAATTCATCAAAGGTAAAATCTAAATGCGTTTCAGATGTTACCTCATTTTCATTCGCCATAAAAAGTTGGCCTTTTCCTCTTGTTCCTCATCCGATGATGATGATGATGAATCGGAATCCGAAGGTGGAGACGAGGACTTTCTTTTTCTTATATTTGCTGCCTTCTTGAGCAAGGGACAGTCAACTCTGAAATGTCCCGGCTTCTTGCATTCATAGCATCCGATTCCTTCATTTTTCCTTTCCTTACCTTTATCCTTGTAGTAGGAACTTGAGGGACCTCTCCTCTGATGAAAGGACTTCTTTCGGTTGATGAATTTTGAACTTTCGCACGAGAAGAGCCTCATCATCATCTCCCTCATTATCTTCTTCTTCACTGCTGCTACTGCAAGATAAATCCTTGTTAGGAAGAAGTAGATTTGAGAGCTATTACCTTTTTCTTATGAGAGGATTCTTCTTCGCTGTGTTGTTTCATTGTGAGCTCGTGCATCATTAGAGATCCAAGAAGCTCCCTCAAGTGGAAGCTTGTTCAAGTCCTTGGCTTCTTGGATTGCCGGTTACGTTGGCCCTCCCATGATCTTGGCAAACATCAAAAAATCTTCCTGACAAGGTCACTGTTAGTATATTTTTGCCAAGGCTTTTTAGGCCATTGACAATATCAGTAAATCTAGTAAACATGCAGTGATAGTTTCATTAGATTCCATCTTAATAGTTTCATATTTATGAACTAGTATGTTTATTTTAGATTCTTTTACCTTGATTCGTGCCCTTGTGGGTCACTTCAAGCCTATCCCATATCTCTTTTGCAGAATTGCAAGTAGACTCTATTGAATTCATTACGGTCTAAGGCACAATAAAGCACATTCATTGCTTTGGCATTTAGTTGTGCCTTCCTAATATCATTGTGTTGACCCCCTAATGGATTTTGATGAATACAAAACACTAGAGCATAATTCCATTATATCTTAACAATTTAATTAAGAATTCATGTGTTTTATCTAGATATTGTTGAGAAATGTCTAGGCAAGTTTCCATAATTTTTATGAATTCATTGAAGAACATTTTGAGTTATGAAAAAGTTCAGGGACAGCCGAGACGTCTCCTGATAGTTTCAGAGACGTCTCTGGCACAACAGGAGGAACTGGCACACTTGGAGACGTCCCCGGCACCCGCCGAGTCGTTCCCCGCGTTAGCGGAGTCGACTCTCTCAGTAGCGGAGTCGACTCTCTCAGTGGCGGCAGAAAGGCAGTTTTCAAGAGATATGCGCGAGACGTCCCCACTGTACGCCGAGTCGTCCCCGCAGGTAAAAAGGAGAGTTCCCGAGTCGTCCCCAAGATAGCCGAGACGGCTCTCTCAGGGTTTTCCAGAGAATGATTTTTTCGGTGATAAGGCAGCGGAGTCGACCCTGAGACAGCGGAGCCGTCCCCATGCATAAAGTGCAGACGAGCCGAGACGTCCCCTGAAAGAGCGGAGTCGACTCTCTCAGGGAATTCCAGAGGACATGTCTTTCGGAGATAAAGAAGCGGAGTCGTCCCCAAGGCAGCGGAGTCGTCCCCACTCAAAAAGTGCAGACAAGCCGAGACGTCCCCGTAAAGTGCCGAGTCGACCCCAGACAACATAAAAAGTAAAATCCTGTAGGCGAGACGTCCTCGTTGTAGCGGAGACGTCCCCGGAGCGCCTGGGACGCGACTGACAGCTTTTCAGGTTTGGTTTGAATTTCAAATCCTTCTCTTTTTGTTTCTAACGGCTATATTTGCTTTTTGGGCTATAAAAAGGGACCTCTTAAGTGGTTCTCAACAACTCTTCACCAACCCAAAAGCTAGATCATTCAAGAGAGAAGTAAGAAAGAAAAGTTCAAGGGAGTGAGTGCATTCAAGTGAAGAAATCAAGTGTTTTCAAGCTTCCCAAGTGATTTCAAGCTCAACCACTCTCGTGCACTTGGGATTCAAAGCTCACACTCAATCCTACGCGCTCCACCTCGGAAGAATCAACATTTCCCACGCTTCCAACGGCAAAAGAATTCTTCCGGGTTACATTATTCATAATTGTTATATTTGCTTCTTAGAGCTTTTATTTCTTTTTGTAAACTCTTTTATTGTGGTGCTTGTTCCAGTCAAGGGACTTGGAACAAGGGAAAGGCGTCCCAAGCCTAAGAGAAATTGGGGGTTTTAGGGTTTGTTGTGAGCCCGGTGTAAAACAACGAGTTGGGTAGTGAACTCGCAAAACTACCGTACTGTAATCTTGGATTATAGTGGAAATTCCCAAAGGCGCTTTGGGGAGTGGATGTAGGAGCGGTGAAGGCTCCGAACCACTATAAAACCGTGTGTTTGTGGTTGTCTCTTCTTATCTCTTTATCTTTATTTTAGTTCATATATTTGTGTGTTTTATTTTTAATTAGGCAAAAAGTTTTTAAGACACCCAATTCACCCCCCTCTTGGGTGACCATCTCTGGGCAACACATTGTCATCCCAATCTTTTTCAAGTTTGGGTATAGTAACACCCTCTACAAAAATTGATGGGATGTATGGTCCATTAACTATAGTGCTCCAAATCTCATAGTCTTGAGCTTGGATAAATATCCTCATCCTAGCCTTCCAATAGGAGTAGTCGGTTCCATTAAAGAATGGAGGTCTATGGGTGGATTGCTCCTCAATATGAGAAGATCCAAATGGGGTTGTCATTTTGATCTTTACTCTTTTGATAGAATAGTTTCCGCTCTGATACCACTTGTTGCCCAAAAAGACAACCCAAGAGGGGGGTGAATTGGGTTTTAAGTAATTATTGTAATTAAAAAACTTTGTGAGTAACTAATGAAAACTTATTGCAAGTGGATTAATTAGTTTTCTACATGTAGTGAATGAAGGGAATGGAAGAGACAATGAAACAATCACAAACACAAGAAATTTTATAGTGGTTCGGAGCTAACCCTTGCTCCTACGTCCACTCTCCAAGCTTCACTTGGGAGTTCACTATAATTTCTCGGATTACAGCCGGTTGTTTTACAAGCTCACAACCCAACTTGTTGTTTTACGAGATCACAATGAACTCGGTCGGTTTTCACAGGCTCACCGACTAGAACCACCCGATTATTTTTCCGGGATCACAATCGAACCCTTACACTCCAGTTTCCTTCGATTCTCGCGGAAGGTGGGCCGGTTGGGAGGGAGAGATAGAGAGCGCGAGCGAGAGAGGGGGTCGTTGCACGTGCCCCTGCAGCTCCCGTGTCGCAAAAAAGGCATGGGAGTCTTTGGGCTCCGCCAGACCCGCTTATAACAACGCTGCGCCTCCGGCCAATTATGATCCTCAGGTTGGGATGGGTAGGCCCACCACTTCACTTTCACTTAGGCCCGGGCCAAGTCAGTGGGGGGACCCTGTCGGGCTCCTTCCCCCCCAAAACTGTTTGGCCGTCCAGCGAATGCTCGTTCTGTTGTCATACAGAATCGGAAGCCCTTCTCAGGATCAAAGACCTCGGGTTCGGTAAACGCTTCCACGATTCTATCGTGAATGCCCCTTGGTGAACGCATGGAAAAATACACTCTTCAATGGAGATGAGCAGAGGAAAGTGGTCCGAGCAAGTGTTGGGTGATAGAAGCCTCGAAAGGCATAGGAGTGCGCCTCTCGTAGACGAATACCGACTTGCGGAGTTTGCTGCTTCAAAAGGGCTAGGGTTGCTTTCTCTGTTGGTTGAATTCGCCACTAGGTGGAATCAGAGCATCCAACGCAAAGCGACCTTTCATTCCCTTGTTTCGTCGTGGCACACCCTCTCCACAAGCACCCCCGGCGAAGGGGAGAGTATTTGAAATGAAACAAATTCCTCTTCATTGGTTGTGCAAGAAGCCGATTATTCGACCATCTTTTCCAATAGTGCCATTTAATTGATGCTATCGAAGGAAAATGAAAAAGAGACTCTTGACCGTTGGTTTTAACTTTGGCTCGCCAACAAACCTCAACTCCCTTGATTCAATCCCCTGATTGAATCAAGTAACAAGAACACAGTTTGTAAAGAATACAGGGATAGCTTCTTGAAAAGCAAATATAAACAATATAACCAAAGAAGAGTTAGAAGCCCTCAAACAGATTTTTGGATGTGAGGAAGGGGGGGGCTTCTCGAACTCTGCAATCTCCTCTTGAGTGAGATGAAGATTTGCTGTCAGATGAGGAGCCTTGAATGCGAGGAAGACGTTTGGAGGATGGACTTCAATGCACTTCTTCCTTCTTTCTCTTGTATTTACTCTAGAGAGGCTTTGGTAGGTGGAAATCCCTTTTTCTTTGAATGGAGTCTCTTACTTTTTGTCTATTAGTGCTCAATCCGGCTATTTAAGCAATCCCCATAGAAAACTAGCACTCACTTTTAGGGCCGTTCTGCACAATCTGCAACTCCTGACACAGCGTCCGTTGGGATCGGAGTCGACTCGCTCGATCTGGAGTCGACTCGGCTGTTGCTGGGAGTCGACTCATGCTTTACTGGAGACGACTCGCCCACATGTTCAGGATTTGAATTAAAGTGCCTGTCCCGTTCTGGAGTCGACTCGGCCAACTTGGAGTCGACTCGCCAATATCCGGAGACAACTCTGCCTTCTGGAGACGACTCGTTTTCAGGGATCCAAAGATCTTTTCTTTCGGGTTTACTTCCTCGAGTCGACTCGGATTCTCTTGGAGTCGACTCGGCTCTCAGAGCCTGAAAACTGGTCTTCTGTCTTTGGAGTTGAACTGCCATCGGAGTCGACTCAGACTTTGCGGGAGTCGACTCGGCTCTCAGAGACCGAAAAAACTGCTCTTCTGTCGTTGAAGTTGAACTGCCTCGGAGTCGACTCGGACTTTGCGGGAGTCGACTCGGCTCTCAGAGACCGAAGTTGGCTCTCTGACTTTTAGTCTTGCATTCCTCTAAGAGTCGACTCTTGCTTTCTTTGGAGTCGACTCGCCAACCGTTGGAGTCGACTCGAGTTCTTCTAGAGTCGACTCGGTTCTCAGAGTCCAAAACAACTTTTCTGTATTTCTGTCTGTTACTCCTTGGAGTCGACTCAGAACTATCGGGGGTCGACTCGGCAAGCACCGGAGTCGACTCGAATTCTTCAGGAGTTGACTCGGTGACAGGGTCTGAGATTCATCTTTCTGTCTTGCTGTTTGTTCTCAGTCGGAGTCGACTCGTAATGTGCCGGAGTCGACTCGAGTCTGTGCTCGAACGTCTGAAACACTTGGAGTCGACTCGAAATCTTCCGGAGTCGACTCGCGTTCCAGACTTTGGTTCAAA
The DNA here is from genome assembly GCF_009389715.1 of Phoenix dactylifera. Classification (NCBI taxonomy): domain Eukaryota; kingdom Viridiplantae; phylum Streptophyta; class Magnoliopsida; order Arecales; family Arecaceae; genus Phoenix; species Phoenix dactylifera. Next base: position 243,671 of record NW_024067929.1, read on the forward strand.
CTGAGTTCCATACTTAGCCAAAATGTTTTGAACCAAGGCTAGAGATAATTAAACATAAATTCACAGATATTTGGCTGAAACACTAGATTGAATTCATTAGTATAACATAAGATATACTCAAATGCTTTGAACTCATCAAAACCAAATAGGGTTATAATCAATCACTCCACACATTGGAAATCCCTGACTGATGAAGTTTGTGGGTAACTTCACTGCAAACCCTCACGAGACAACACTCGTCCACTAGGATAACCTAGGAGTAAATAAAGGCTTGTCGCACGTGCTAAGTGCAATCGTGATTTCCTACAAAAATGGGTATGTATCTCAGTTTTATGTACTTAGCTTCAATAAAAAGTCATAAATTAAACTACATCTTTTGTACTTTTATTTTATCATTTGCTTGTTAATTGCTAGAGACTAGCAATAAACTAGTTGGGGGGTGTAATAAGAGCACAAAAGTGTGATCTACATGCTGCTTAAATTAATATTATTGTTAACATATAATGATAACTTCACTGGTTTAATATTATATTTTTATTTGGTACAGGTTATTATAAATTAAAGTTGCGCATTTGGGTAGAGATGGCGCAGGCCCAATCCTACGATGACCTGGTCAAGGCACATTTGCCCTCGAACAACTTCCCCATCCAGCCCACGGCATATCAGCCCGTCTCCTGCATCCTATGCTTCCTGATTCACCTCCCGGAGAGCTGCCAAATCTGAGATGGAATCTGTCATATCTGATGGATTCCCACCACCATCCAAGGATTACAAAGCCGAGCCCGGCTTGAAGATATAGAGTAGGGGAGCTAACAGTGAAGCCATCCCAGCCATCCATATTCTTCCGCGATGCAGCAGCAGCAGATCTGTGATCAAATCTCCCCTTGCGTCACGCGTCCGAGATTGAGGTTCCAACATCCCGTGCAGTCCACATCCTCCGAAGCTCTTCTCCCGCGATCAACGCACATGCAGTCCCACATCCCTCCCGAAGCTCTTCTCCCATGATCAATGCCTGTGCATCTGTCTCTTCTATTTCTTGTCATCAAGGAGCCACCGACCCCTTCCTCACGTCCTGCTCCCCAGCTTCTTCCGCCTGGTTCCAGCCGCACCCAGCCGATACACGCATCTGTTTCTTCTTCAGTTAGAGATCCCACGCTCACATCTAAGCCTCCGACTCCGCCTCTGCTTCACCGTCGCATCCATGTCCCTTCCGAATTTTCTCCCCCAGTGCCCTTCATCCGGATACATGCCCTTCCTCCCAGCCAAAGATCCCCGCGGCAGCTTCCATCTTCAATCCTTCCTTCCGCATTCACAAGCTGCAATCCAAGCCTCCTTCCTATCAGCCGGATTAGCTCGCATCTGTTCCGAGTCAGCCTCTTAGCATCCCGTGATGCTTCCCAGTGATTCCCGCGAGCAATCCTCCACGATTGGAAGCCATGATTCTAGATCAGCGATCCTGCATCCCCCTCTTCCTGAGTCCATGATCCCAGCGCTCTCATCCCGGATCCACATTCTCCTCCCAGCCGTCAGCATCCCCGAAGCTCTTCTTCTTCCCGCCGAAGCGTCCCCAGCCGGGGTTGCACATCATCACCTCCCCTGCATCCGTCTCTTCCGTTTCTCGCCATCCAGGAGGGATTCTCTTCCCGTGATCAACGCCCCAGCGACCTGCGACCATTTCGATCCCTCAGCCGGCTTCAAGGGGTGGGGCGAGCTATATAAGGAGCTCTCGGCTGCGCAACCCCGGGGAGTTGACATTCGAAAAAAAATAGAGTATGCCTTATATTTTTTTAAAAGAAAGAGAAATAAAAAAAAATCCCACCGAGCATGCCACAGGAGGAGTTTTCTTTTTTTTGTTTCTTCCTTTGTTTTTATGTTTTATTTTGTAGAAGGAGGAAGCATTAGGCTTCCAATTAATTTTTGTAATTGTTCTTTTATGCAATCTATTATTTTTTTTCTTTTATGCAATTCGTGTTCTGGGTTCAGTTTATTTTATGCATTCTATAATTCTTATTTTAATTGCAAAAGTTTTCTTCTTTTTTTTGTTTATTTTTGAATAGAAAACTAGTTCCTGGTTGGTTAGAGATTAATCGAATATGCTCAAGAAATTCTGTCTTTATTTTTAAAAGAAAAAAATATATTGCTATGAATCTTAATGGAGTTTCTATTCTTTATTTGCGTGCTCCAATCGCCTCCCTGTGAATCGACCTCCTACAACTACTATTCATCCGAATAGAGGATGGTAAGAGTAAAAAAAAAATATTTGTTTGTTGGTTATGATTTTAACAACAACATCCTTTTTGTGTCATCCTCAAGTCTACAAGAAAGCCGACAACATACATAAAAATGGATGTATCCCTATTTTTGATCTATACCATATTCAGTTAGGGATAGCACAATAAGGGAGTCTACTGGTGGTGCCTTGTGCTATTTGACTCACTAATTTTGCTGTAGGGAATATTAGGGATAGCACAATAAGAAAGGCTACTAGTAGTACCTTGTACTATTTGACCCAACTACAATGATTCATGGAACTGGTATTGATTTAGAGGAGAGCCGGTCTGGTAGCCCTAGTAAGAACTGTTGCTTTCAGTGACTAGCCCAAAAGGCTACTAGGATCTAGGATGAAGGTTGTCCTATTAATGGCCCCAATAAGAATTGTTACTTTCAGTGGCTGGCCCAAAAGGCTGTGATGGCCCTAATAAGAATTGTCGCTGTTAGTGACTGGCCCAATAGGCTACTAATGATAGATCCTCAGTAGTGACATCTATTTTAGAAAGTGGGAGTATGGTAGAGTTAGAAATTTATTTTTCCTTCCATACTTATTTTGTGTGAAAATTAGGTTTTTGTATTAGTGATTGGATATAGTGGCGCTGGAGATGATTATGAAGCTTAACGATTTTTCGATCTAGTGACATGTCAGAATTATTTTTACTTTGACCTAGATAGACGCGGCAAAATATTTAGACTTGTGTGTAATTTTTCGTTGTGCGCATTTTTGTAGTGAAATGATTTCGAAGTGTATTATCGCTGATCTGAATAAGGGAGAGAAGTTAAATGGGGATAATTTTTGACATATGGTATCGAAAGATCCAGTATGTCTTGGATGAACAAGAGGTCTGGGAGACCTTGACAAATTCGTTACCTAAGCCTGAAATAGGAGATATCGAACAGCATAAGAAAGACCTTGATGCATATGAGAACTGGCTCAAGAAAGATCGTTGTGCACACTTTACAATGTTAAGCAGCATGGTCGACGATCTAATTGGTGAGTTTGTGGAGTATCTAATGGCTCAGGTAATGTGGAACACATTGAACCTAAAGTTTGGTGGAATTTCTGCTACCAGACTGCGTGGATTGAACCATGAAGTTTGACTCTTATAAGATGCACTCTGGTCATTCGATGAAGCAGCATCTTCGAGTTATGTCTTCAATGATCCGTGAGCTCAAGACAGCCGGGAACAATCTCACGATGAGCAGCAGGTTCAAGTGGTGATTCGTTCACTACCGAGTACTTGGGAGACAATGAGCCCAAAATATGAATGCACAATGAGAACATCAAGACTTTTGATGATGTGGCGCGTCATTTGGAACTAGAAGCTGAGCGCTTAGAGGCTATTACGCCTAATAGTTCCATGTATATGGTGAGTCAAGTCCGCGTAGGGCATTTAGGCCCAAGCACAGAAACTTTGACCCATCTTCCAACCAGGACAGCTAGTGGACCAGCTACCAAAAAAAGCAAGACCATCAAGCGCAAGAGAAGTAAACACGCTGGAAGGAAGGACAAGTCCAAGATGGTCTGCTGGAACTGCAAAAAGGAAGGCCACTTCATTCGTCAATGCACTGAACCGAAGAAGGTATTCTTTGATTACCCTCGCTGTGTTTTTGTAACAAGTTATGCTATGGTTGCTAACCCCTCTCCTGTGTGGACTGTAGACTCAGCAGCAACCGAGTATGTAGCATGAGACAGAGTCGGATACGTAGAATACCGTCAGTTACCTGCTGGAAGTAAAGACATAAAAGTGGAGAACGGAGTCAGCATGGAGGTGCTTGGCATTGGTACCTACAAGATGAATTTGCATAGTTGGCACACTCTGTTACTCCATGATGTGTTATATGCTCCAGAGATTCGGTGGAATTTACTTTCTGTAGTTGTTTTGATGAGACTTGATTTTCGTTTGTTGTTTGAGAATAATGGTGTTTCATTGTATTTGGGAACAAGTTATTATGGTTATGGTTTTATTTCTGATGGTTTTATGATATTAGATTTGGATTATCTCGATGTCAATACTTTAGTTATTTATTTGACTTCATCTGATAATGTTAGTTCACTGACATGGCATGCTAGGCCTTGGCCACATTGGACAAGATAGGATGACTAGGTTAGTTAGAGAAGGCCTTATAGGCAATCTCGCTAAGGTCTCCTTGCCCACATGTGAACATTGTCTAATTGGAAAGTTAAAAGGAAAACCATTTGGAAAGGCCACTAGGGCATCGTTTCCATTGCAATTAGTCTACTTTGACATTTGTGGTCCAATGAGTTTGGTTATGTCTTTTTGATCTCCCATAAGTCTGAAGCCTTGGATTGTTTTAGACAATATATTAGTATGGTTGAAAATCAATTAGACAGGAGTGTTAAAGCTCTTAAAACTGATCGTGGGTCGCGAGTATCAATCGAAGCAATTTAAAAGGCTCTGTGATGAGAAAGGAATTAAGAGGCAGTTGACAATGCCAAGTACGCCACAACAAAACGGTGTGGCGGAAAGAAGAAATCGTACAATGCTATAGATGGTTAGGTCAATGATAGCACAAGCAAACCTACTGATATCTTATTTGGGGGATGCATTGTTGACTGCAGCCTACATTCTTAATTGGGTGCCCTCTAAATCAATACTTTCACCCCGTACGAGCTATGGACCGGCGAGAAACCTAATTTGAATAACTTACGGCCATGGGGTTCAACAGTTTTTGTTCACGATACTTCTTACAAGTATGGAAAGTTGGGCCCTAGAGAAAGGAAATGTATCTTTATAAGATACCCAAGCATTCCAAGGGCTATGTTTTAATAGGCGAACAATCTAATGGAAGTGTGACTGAAATTGAATCACGAGATGTGGATTTCATAGAAGATGGATTTCCAAGGAGAGGAGAGGTTGATAGAAACTTAGAACTCTATGAAGTTGTGGATCAAAGAGAAGGCGCTCCAAGTGGCCTAGTAGAGGATGAGGAAGAAATTTCTCAAACTTATAGGGACAGTGGGAGTGACTTACCACCTAGTGAGAGTTCACCATTAGAGGATGATCAACACCAACCTCAACCACATAGAAGTCAACGTGGAAATATTCCCCGTCGTCGTATTGAGATTGAAGGGGAAGCTTTCATGGTTGCTCCGCATGATGATGATGAGCCTAGAACATTTAATGAGGCTCTCTCATCTTCTGCTAAAGATGAGTGGGATAAAAGCAATGGATGATGAGATGGAGTCAATGAGGACAAATCCGGTCTGGGATCTAGTAGACCTACCGCCAAGGCGAAAGATAATTGAGAACAAATGGGTTCTTAAAGTCAAACGTAAGGCAGATGGGTCAATAGAAAGGCATAAAACTCGCCTAGTGGCGAAGGGTTATACCTAGAAGGAGGGTATAGACTATGAGGAAACCTTCTCCCCGGTTGTAAGGTTTGCCTCAATTCGCCTTATTCTGGCCATTGTTGCAAAGTTTGACTTAGGAATATATCAAATGGACATTAAGACTACTTTTCTCAATGGAGAACTAGATGAGGAGATCTGTATGCATCAACCAGTTGGTTTTCGTGGTCAAAGAGCAAGAGCGCAAAGTATGCAAGTTCAAACGATCTATTTATGGCCTGAAACAATCATCTAGGCAATGGTATCTTAGATTTCATCGAGCCATTCTATCGAATGGGTTTATGATGATCGAGGAGGACCATTGTGTCTATATTAAATGGTTCAAGAATAGTTTCATTATTTTGTCATTATATGTTGATGACATCTTATTGGCCGGAAATGATAAGGAGTTAATTGTCGCCACAAAAGAATGGCTATCCTCCAATTTTGAAATGAATGATATGGGTAAAGCAGACTACATTCTGGAAGTTAAGATCTTTAAAGATCGCTCAAAGAGACTTCTGGGCATGTCTCAAATGACCTATATTGAAAAGGTTCTTAAACGCTTCCAGATGTATGATTGTAAGCCTATTGACACTCCTATAGCGAAAAGTGAAAACTTATGTCAAGAAATGTGTCCTAAGACTTCAGAAGAGATTAAAAAAATGTCTCGTGTTCTCTATTCTAGTGCTGTAGGTAGCTTGATGTACGCTATGATGTGTACACGACCGGATATTTGTTATTCGGTTGGCTTAGTTAGCAGATTTCAATCCAAACCCTGGGTTCTTTTATTAGAAAGCTGTTAAGAGAGTTCTGCAATACCTCAACGGAACGATGGACTATGTGCTCTGTTATCAGGGTTTGGATTTGCAGCTTATTGGTTACACTGATGCTGATTGGGCCAGCGATCTAGATGAGCGCAATCGACTTCTGGTTATGCTTTCTTGCTTAATAATGGCGCCATTATCTGGAGTAGCAAGAAACAACCTTGTATAGCTTTATCGACCATAGAGTCAGAATATATAGCATGTTCAGCAGTCGTTCAGGAAGCAGTTTGGTTGAGGAGGTTTCTTCAGCACCTTCGAGTTGTCAAGGATGCTTCAGATCTTGTGATGATTCATTGTGATAGTACGACATCAATTGCCTATGCTAAGGATCCCAAGTATCATGGAAGAACCAAACATATAGACATTCGATATCACTACGTGAAGGATATGATTGTGCATAAGGAGGTGGTCCTGAAGCATATTTCTACAAGTCGCATAGTTGCGAACCCCTTGACTAAGCCTATAGCACGAGATGTTTTTAAGACACATGTTAAAAGTCTAGGGTTGCGTAGATTTTAATTTTTTCTTTCAGTTGATTATGATTTGTACACCTATTTGAGATATCAATGAATATGATGTTATTCACGAATTGTTTACACACATTTTTCATATGTTTGAACATATGATGTAAAAGGTATGTCAACAAGCAAGATTGGCTCACTCATACGAGCAATCGCCTCTGGCGCTTGGAAGCGAGCAGAGATGAGACATTATGTTTCTTAATACCTTTTGTGGTTCAAGAAGAGTTGTTGACACAATTAAATGTCACCTTAGTCGGAGCTAAGATGAGGTCTATTTTTAAAGACCATGCATGGATTATCCCACAATCCGTGTAACTTGTGTTTTAGCCAGATTCGAGATCTTCATTTGGCGCCTTGGAGAGGCGAGCAAATTTGAAAAGTCGGGTTAGGCACTTGATGAGAGACTAGACTAAGATCAGTACGGTGGATCGAGACATACGCTCTTTATCAAAGAGAACTCCATTGTATCATGTATTTCATACTACATGTGCTTGATGCGACCAATTAGGGAAGTGAGAGAATGAATCCTTGCTTCCTCACTGCGTGAGTCCTTGAGTCATTTAAATGACTTATTTTTTATGCCCTTGTTTACCTTTGACTGTGTCATAAGACTAAGGTTTTGATGTCTGCTACTCTAGCGTGCTGCCTATGACTATGATTGAAGGAAAGACTATTCATTGACACATCAGTGAGTGTATTTGCTGTCGACAGGTTATGACGCCATTTTGTATAGTGAGATAATCCCGAATATGTCACGATAATGGTTTAAGGGTCAAGCTCTGTTTCGAGTATTATACTCAACAGGGATTAAAAAGGGCTTGATCTGGTGTGTCTGAATGAGTCTAGGGCATAACGAGACACTTAAGGGATGTTGCTACGCTGGTCTTCACTCATGAGAGATTTGGTGTAGTGCTCCCACATTTTTTTTTCCTACATGTGTGCTGGGTGGTCGCACAACCTGTTTGCCAGCATAAGTAAGATTGAGAACACTTAAGAAGATGCATGACTGGGGTCGTGCCCACTATGTGCGAGTGGGAGATGTAATAAAGGGGGGCGCCCTCAGTGGGCGCTCCCCCCAAATAACCTGGCTATAATGCTTGGCTTTAAGCCAGGCGTTACATGCCGTTTTGCCCAAAGGCAAAACGGCCTAGCAAATGGCCAATGATGGCCGGATTTAATCCAGCCATCAATTATATTTTTGGGGGGCCTATATAAAGCCCCCCTCCTCCCTAGTTAAAGGCACATAAAAAAAATCTCGCCTCTTGCATATTTTTGTGTTCTCTCTTGATTGGGGCATTCAAGCTGTGGAAATAGTGGACATTACTCTTCTAGTGCGTTCCTTCACCGAGTAGAAACTCTAGCAGATCAAGCTTTGGAGGTTCAAACTTCGGAATACATGAAACAACCCTTGAAGGATCAATTTTTTAAGATTACTAGGTATGCAAATTTCCGCTGCAATATTTATTTGCATACTCGATGTTGGTTCATAGTATTTCTAACACAAGTAATTAAAAGGGGTTTGAGCAGTTGGAGAGAAAGAAATATTGAATCCATAATGCTAAGACCCTTATCCAATATTATAAATTGCAGAGAGAATTTATTATTTGTCTATTGCTACTAGTTCAGCTTTTCATATGCATATGCATATATACATGAATACATATCAGTACATACATACACACATATATACATACATAATACATAATACATACATGCATGCATATGTAAATACATATCAATACATGCATACATATGTACATATATATATACATGCATATATACATACATATGTACATATGTATATGTCGTATATATAGCCATTTGATTTTATTGAGGTATTGTATGACTAGGCTGGGGGGGGACGCAAGGAAGATACAGAGGTAAGATCTCATGCAAAGTTGATAGGGTTTTTTATAATGTTTCTTTTAGGCATTTTATCATGACTTGTAATTAGCATCTTGTCCTTAAAACTAGCAACTAATACCGTGTTTAATGTAGACTAATTAAAGTGCAGCATCTAGTTACTTTGTCCGGAGATTGTCGAGGTTATTCTCGCACAAAGTCCATTATGTGCTAAGACCACTGCCTTATCCCTCAGTGAAGAAAGGATCAAATTAAACAATAAAGTCATCCTTTCCTTTCTCCATGAAAACAAACATATAGCTCATTGTATTATGTTGCTTTTTAATTAAGGACATAGAAAATAACTTACAGTTCAGTGATACAAGGAAACAAGACAGTAGCTGTTGATTCATGTTCAGGATGACTGAACTTATGATACATGTACCTACTTCTGATCTAAAACTGCTGGCATTCCTAACAGTAGAAAAAATCCCCAATAGGCATGCTACAAGCTTATGACCATGATAGCTAATAAATGCAACCTTAAAACTACATAATTAAAGTGAATCCATTCAAATTCCTCTTCTGTTAAGAAATTAAATGGAGGAATAACATAAAATTTTGTCTCATCGAATTGTAAATGCAAGATTTCTATAGAGATCATGACATCTTGTATATGTCTATTTTCTTAAAGTTAAACGCAACTTTGCAAATTGAATAATTTAGGAGTAAAATTTGATAAAAGACAAAGCTCATTCCATGGCTGTTGAGGTACAGATTGTTGATCTGATGGTTGTGTTTGTGAGCCATCGATCGACCTGTCTACTCAACTATTAACCCGAACTCCACCAACATCGAAGCTGCCCATCTCATTGCTGCAGCTCTTCCTGTAGTTTCAATTGTCTTTGGGTCTCCTGCAATTGTTGCCTCATCTTCGAAGCTTCCATCCTAATTTCCTTGGTTACCAATGGACCCAGGGTTGGGAGGGGAGCGCACATGACAACGTGCCATGCCAAACCACTTGCATAAAGGTGTTTTCAATTGTCGGTTCACTTTTTTGACGAAGAGGGAGGCAAAGCCATCCGGTCTTTATTAGAAAAATAAAGTTTACAGAAACTATTTAAAGAATTTGCAAGAAAGAAAAACAAAAAAATAATAATAAACATTTTTTACAAAAGATAGTGGTCTTTAAGTAGATCTGTTAAACTATTCAACAAGCTGAACAATCTAATAAGTAATTTAAAGGATCTCCGTATCTTCGATATGCAACTATATAAGCTTTGTATCCTAATGTGAATCAGCCTTTTTCTAAAAGATAAATCAACGTCACTCAATGTGTGGCACCAATATTGAGAGGTTATTTTCAAGTTTGAGATGAGGATCAAGTAGCTTCTCTAAACATCAATATTTCCAGATGAAGAAGGTTGATAAGATTTTTTGTAAAATACAATAGATAGAACTTAATTTTTTTAAAAAATTCGAGCATTTCGTTCCTTTCATTTTTTTAACAGATAGCAACAATCAACTGATCCACAACTTTTCACATTGGTTATTGGAATTTTCTATTTTTCCATTTTGTCCATACATCACCAATGCTGGTAGGCCATCCTCTCAGATTTAGCTGCATTTTAATTATTATCCATAAACTTTGGAAAAACAGGCATCAAATTAGTGGATGGGAGATTGTTTCGGTTCTTCTTCCACACAGCACACATCTGTCACTAGCCTGCCATCCTTTCTTAAGAAGAATCTATTCTGTTTGCAGTTGATTTCTGAACACAAGCCATATAAATTTTTTTGCTTTTTCTAGTAAAGCTGCCCTCCACAAGCTCTTATAAAAAAGATATTGAAAACCAGCATTATTAAGAAATTTGTAGAAAGAGTTCACTGTAAAACAACCTCTTTGTGAGAGTTTCCACAAAAGGACATCGCCAATTCAAGACGGTCTTATATGAGAGAGAGCTTTTTTGAGGGTATATAGTTAATCTATGTGTTGTCTTATAAAGGGACCTCTTACTTTAAATTTCCAAGAAAGTATTTTCCATGACCACTGTGAGTCAACCATGCGATTTTACCTTACTACATTAGCATAGAGCTTAGTAAATAAAGAGAAGAGCTTCAAGGGCCCGAGCCAACTATCCTCCCAAAAGTTGATGTTCATGCCATTTCTCAATTTAAACAACAAATATTGCCAAAAGGCTTCAAGTTGTTTGCTGATGTCTTTCCCAATAAGGGATAGGCTTCTGAGGCTTTTTCTAATCTCATCCCAATTTTTTTTCTCCGATAGTAAGCTCTTTGAATAAGCTTCCACCAAGGAGAGTCACTACCCTGCAAAAACTTCCAAGCCCATTTTGCAAGAAATACTAGGTTCATTTGCTCAATATTTTTTATCCCCAGCCCTTCTTGTTTCTTGGACTTGCATACCAAATTCTAATTCACCAAGCAATGAAAGTCACTAGCTTTCTCCACTCCTTTCTAAATGAATGCATGACGCATCTGATCACTCCTGTTAAGGACCCATTTTGGCAATCTAAACACCGACATATAGTAAGAAGGGAAAGCTAACGCCACACTATTATTAAGTGTAAGCCTACCCCCCAATGAGAGAAATCTCCCTTTCCAAGTAGCAAATCTCCTATTGATCTTCTCTAACAGTGGAAGCCAACATTATCTTGTAAGTCTCTTGTCAAATGATGGCAGACCCAAATAAGTAAAAGGTAGGGTACCTTTCTTGCAATTCATCAAAGCAGCCATTGCATTAGATTCCTCTTCATGCATATTAAGGCCAATAATGAAGCTTTTATGAAAATTTATTCTCAACCTCGAATCCCCTTCAAAGGCTAGGAGAATAGCTTTCGCTACAACAATACTTTCCTTTTTTGCAGCACGGAAGACCATGGTATCTTCAGCAAAATGAAGGCTTTTAATATTGTGAAAGCATCAATTTCTCCATTTCCTTCAACTGGCCCTATAGATCCTCCTTGTTTAAAAAGCCTCGCCAAAACATTAGTAGCCAAGATAAATAGGGAAGGAGATAAGGGCTCACCTTGTCGAAGACTATTGTGATATTTGATCTAATTTCCTAGTTTACTGTTCACAAGGAGAGCCACTGTAGCTAAAGATAGTAAGCAATGAATCCAATGGGTGAAGGTCATCGGAAAATCTCTTGCTAGAAGAGCTTCTGCCAAAAAATTCTAGTTCAAACTATCAAATGCCTTTTCAAAATTGAGCTTGCAAAGAATTCCTTTGAGGCTTAATCTTTTGCAATATGCAACCATTTCATGTGCACTAAGAAAGCTTTCAATAATAGACCCCCCTTTGATGAAAGTAGATTGAGAATCATCAATTAGTGAAAGAAGATACTTCACAAGCTGCATAGATAGCACTTTGGAGATAATTTTGTATAGGCTATTGAGAAGGTTGATAGCTCTCAAATCTCTAAGTGAGAGAGCACCCTTGTTTTTAGGAATAAGATATAAGTAAGCAAAATTCAATCTAGAGAGGTCAAGGGCACCTTTGTAGAAGTCCTCCATGAGAGCCATAATATCATCCCCGATGACATCCCAAAATTTCTTGAAAAATGCAAAAGAAAATCTACTAGGGTCGGGGTTTCTAGGCTTCCAAATGAGAAGACGGCTTTCTTAACTTCATTAATGGTAAAGGCCTTCGTCAATTTGCTCAAATCAACCGTGGATTGTCCATATAAACAGGACCAAGTAATTTTGATTTTGGGCAAAGAGTGTCCACCAAACATGTTCTTAAAGAAATCATGAAGTTTACTAGAAATGCCATCTTGAGTTTGGTATTCAATGCCATCCTCGGTGATCGAAGCAATAATATTTCTCCTCTTTCTCCATAAACCAACCTTATGGAAAAAGTTAGTGTTGTTGTCCTCTTCTTTGAGCCATGTTATCTTGGCCCTTTGTCACCAATATACTTCCTCTTTTTTTGTAGATCTTGTCTAATGATTGTTTTAGAAGTCTTCTTTTATTAAATTCCTCCAGTGAGAGATCCATGCCTTCTTCCTTCTTATCAAGGAGATTCACCTCATGAAGTAAGGTTTCTTTCAGATCTCTATTAGAATTTTTTTTACTTGACGCCCATTTCTTGAGAGAATTTCAAACTCGTTCTAGGTTTTGAACCCATTAGGCTACTGTACTAGAGGAACATCTAATCTTTCTCCAATTATTGAATACAATATCATGAAGATCTGGCTCATTGTTCCACCAAGCTTCAAATCTAAAATTTTAGCCCTTTGAAATATGACCTAGCAGTCTAGCACAATCGGTACATGGTCGGAGGAAGAGCTTAACAGAGCTTTTTGGAAAGATGCTGGGAATAAATCCTCTCATTCAGTGGAGAGAAGGAATCTATCTAATCTTGCTAGAGAAGGATATTTCCGTCCATTGCTCGAAGTAAAATCATGACCCTTCAGGTCCAAGTCCATAAGGCTAAGGAAAGAAATGAAATCCATAAAGGCAAGATTGTCTTTGACACACTGCAATTTTTCTTTCCTATCTTTCAATGACATAGTCACATTAAAATCTCCCCTAGTTAGCCAATGTCCTAGGTGCCTGCTTCTGATATCAGTGAGACTTTGAAGAAATTGGTCCCTAAAGCATCTGTCATTTGGCCCATAGACAGTAGTGATAAGCAGGTCTTGCTTTAGGGCATGAGCAAACATGGTCACAGTTAGAGAAAAATAATTTTGAAAGGAGGTTTTGAGAGAAAAAAAATCAGTATTCCATCTCTTCAAGATGCCACCTGAAGAACCAACAGAAGCAAGATGGGCCCACAAATCAATCTTGTTGCCACCCAATGCTATGTGAAATGCTTGTGACGACGATGAAATTTTCGTCTCCTAAGTAAGTACAACTGCAAGGCAGTAGTCAAACATCAAATTGCCAATGACAATAGAAAGGAAGGACAAAGAACAAAAAGAAGTGGAATTTATAGATTTTGATTATCGTCATCAAACCTTCCAGTCCATAGCCTCAACAACTCCCTTTAAGTAGCGGCAATTGTGACGTTCTCTTTCTCTAGTTCAATCAATGTGTTCGCCACCTCCTTTGCCACTTCTTTAGAGAAAGTGAATCTACATGCCTTCTCCCATTCTAAAAGAAGATGGTGAGGAATAGAGCTCAATGGGCGTGTAACATGGAGAACGTTGGGTGTCAGAAATGGAGACGTTCTTTTTCCGTCTTGTTGAGATAAGTTTGGCGGTGGCTACCTTCATAGTCCTCGCAGCCTTCAGCCGGGACGATTTACAGATTTTGGGTGCTTCAAAGGTTTGAGCTTCAAACTGAGTTTCCACCTGAGAGTTGGGAGCACCATCTATGGTCTCAAACTTTTTCTGTAGTTTTAGAACTGGGTGAGCAAACTCCACCACCCTAAAGCCAAAAATGACCCCACACAAGGTGGGGTCAATACTCTAGCATCAACAAGTAGGTTAGAGCGCTTTTTGACTTGGTCAACTCTACATGCTTAGGTTTCATCCCCTTCGGCATCATGTAACTCTTGGTGGAATCCTATGGAACGTCCAAAATGTCTATTGAGTTATCTTGACACAGGAGAATTAGGGGGATTTTGTAGATCTCCACATCGTCGTTCCATGTCCTATATAGGGGGAGACATCCATGTTCGTTTGCGGAAGGGAGTCAATGTTTGGGTAGCCTTCTCCCCGCAGCTCATTAATGCTACTGAATACATCTTCTTTCCCCTGCACCAACAGATTTGAAATATTGCCAAGAAAAGGAGGAGGGCAAGAAGCTTTAGTACTCTTAGGTGTGGCAAGGTTGTCCAGTGAAATTAAATCGGCCATCAATGGTTTCTTCTTGAGCCCTTCATCAGCGGGAGGGTGATTTGAAATTTATTTCAACTCGGATCACATAGTAAGGCCCAGTTCACTATGCGACCGATTCAGAAGTGGACCGATCCTAGTTGCCGGCATGGGGACAAAACTCGACCGTCCAGCAAGCAGCTTTTGAGCTAGTGGCATGCGGGGCAGCGAACAAAACCCCCAAATCACTAGCAAGCAAAGAAGGCGCAGATTAAGAAAACCTACAAAAGATTAAGAAATTTTAGGAGTAGAGATTACCAATGCCGCTTCTGTTGCTGTTCATGGCTACACTCCAAAGGCTGCCTCGTTCCATGAAAGAGCAAGAAGAATGACTTCAAGGAAGAAAGCGAGAAAGAGACTTCAATTTGATCCTATGTACCCTTTAGCGGGAGGAGAGCGAGGGGATTTAGGGATTTGAGGGAAATATTGCGACAAGAGGAGGAAAGGAGGAGGGTTTGGAGTCAGAGAGAGAAGAGGTAGGCGCTCCAGATCTGGGTTCTCTTAGGCCTATGTACCCTTCGGCAGGAGGAGAGCAAGGGGATTTAAGGATTTGAGGGAAGCATTGCTCAATTGTAGGTTGACTTGACCCTCCTTGGTGACCATTTGCCAAACCTTGCACCTTCAACTACACCAAAAGTAGATTTTATTACTTATATTTTTACTTAACTAATACATGTTATTCCAAGCAACTCACATTAGCCTCCTTAGCATTTCTATTGACCCATTTTCGGTCAAGTCAAACACCACATGGTTGTGTAGTCAAAATCTCGACTAGTTTCTTCCTTCTACCTCACAAGGCTAAAAACATTAGCATCAATGTGATTAATGCATCAAAGCAAACCGAAATTTGAAACTATATATGATCATGTACTATCTAGGTAGCCCTATCGCCCTATAAGATGAGGGGTCATGTACTTTTTTTCCATTCTCCTTATTTATCTTAGACATTTCCTACACTAAAATATCTATAGTTAAAAAAGAAAAGTTTCCCAATACACAAGACTCCTACCATTGTGAGGCCTGAAAAGGGCCAGATACACATGGCCTTATCCTCTAATGTAGAGAGGATCTTTTCATGTTTCAAACAATGTTATCAGGGCACCAAGGTTCACCTTTATTGGAATATGTATAGCCATATACCATAATAAGTTTTTAAATCATCATAACAATTGCAATTTTAAGAACTTAACCAGTACATCAAATTTGTTCGAATTCTAATAAACAACTTACTACTTCCATTGGTCATCAACAACCTCATCTAGATGATGATTGGCATTCTTATAGCTTGTGTGTTGCTTATACCTGGCATTAAACACATATTGCTTTTAAGCATCACAAAAAATACTAAGAATTTAAACTCGATTTTTATAATTTAATCTAAGTCTTTGAAAAGCCAACTACGGACATCTTAACTTTAACTTGAGTGAAATCTAAAACAAAATCATCAACTAGTTTTGTTTTTCTAATAGGTTTCAAATCATTATTACACATGAACCCCTACAAAAGCCTCTTCTACACACAGCTAATCTTAATATCTTCCAAATTTGACAAAAAAGACGTGTAGATAAGTAGCTATTAAAATTTATTATCATAGTGACCACCACACTGAATGATCACATACCTAGATTAGGAGATTATTATGCGTGGTGTCTTAACCCACACAATTTCAGCGAGCTCCAAGAGAAATTATAGCCTCTTTCTACACAAACTTCAACCAAATTAATCATGTGATTAGTCTACCAACAACAAATAAGAGCACCCTTCTTCCCTATAAATTCAGAATTATATTGCAATGCTACAAAAGAGAAGAAGGTTGTGAAATCTTAGCTTGGATATTCAATTATCAACTCTTGTCCCTGTAAACGATATGTAACCACTTCCATTCTCGAGAATAACTTACAGCTAATTGAGTTAGCGTAAATATATCATGCACAGATATCCTTTTTCAAGAAATATAAATAAAGATAAATTTACATAATTTGCTGGTTGTACATTGATCTCAGTATTGATAAGCATGTATTCACTACCCAGTGTCTAACCACACTCCACTACAGAATTTCATATTCCAAACAAAATGTGTATTACTCACATAGCCAAAAGGAACATTAAAGGAAAAAGAAAGCATGTGATCCGAGATTTAAAGGAAGACAAGCCATATTGGCCTGATTCTTTACTCCATGAGACAATCCTTTGAAATAATAGGTTGAAGCCCTGTAAATTGTTCAAATCCTGGAACATGATACTAGTTCCTCAGCAAAACTAACATTGGAAAGAGCATTTACGGGTGGAATTTCATAACAAGAAGTCTGACCTTAGTTTTTTTCCTGGAACCTAATGCTTGTTGGTTAGAGGCAATCTCGTTACAGAGTCTATAAAGCAGGCAAGTATATAGCTGGGGTGAATGTGCTGCATAATTTTTAAATAAATATACCGCATCTTGCCTCACAAAATGATTATTATTGACAGAAGAACACTGCTCGCTTTATTTATCTCATAAACTTCAATCATTCTATAACTTATTTAATTTTAAATGGTGAATAATCTAAATTTACAAATAATCATTTTGGGCACATTAGAATTCGAATTTACATGAATGATATAATCTTCTAAAAAATTTAACTTTGTAAAATTTTTGAAGATATGATTCGTTGGGCAATAGAATAGCAGCTTTTGGTTCATAGTAGTTCTTTAGAATTTTTTTTGGGTGTGCTGCTGGAAATTGGACCCGGGGGCGGCCGTTGGCTGGAGAAGAGGAGCTCCGCTGCCTGGGTAGTGGCGCGTCGGTGGGCGGCGTTCTCCTGGAGACCTGCAAGAAGCCAGTGGCCGGGCTCTCCGGCGCCGGCCCTCCGATGGCTAAGTCAGTCAAGGGTCTGTATGAGGAAAGAAAGAGTGAGACGGAAAGAAGAACCCCCGCCTTAAGTGGAGGAATTCCCCTTTTATAGGGAGGATCAGGCTACCTGTGATGTGACAGAGCAAATTGGTTGTCGTACAATTGGTCATCAATGCTTGTTCATGTAAGTCAATGCTATCATGGTAGGAGATTAGGCCGGAGCCTGTCGCCGCGGAGTCACCATCATTTGTAGGCATGCGGATTTACCGTGAGAGACTCGATGTCCGTAGGCGACGGAAACTATACGCTTTAATTGTTGAGTAAGCCCAGGGGCCTGCAAGGGCCATGCGCTTTGACTGTTGAGTCAACCGGATGTCTGTACGACCCTTACACATTAATTGTCTGCACGGCCGTGCTGCGGGTGGACGTAACCTTAGTGTGCAACTTAGGCATCCTCAGGTTGGTAAGACTGTGTCCCCAAGCCGGAGGAAGTCTGCTCAGTGAGCCCCTGCTCGGGGGGTCTGCCCGGTCGGCCCCTGCTCGGAGGGATCCGCTCGGCTGGCCCCTGCTCAGAGGGGTCCGCTCGGCTGGCCCCTGCTCGGAGGGGTCTGTTCGACTGGCCCCTGCTCGGAGGGGTCTGCTCGATCGGCCCCTGCTCGGAGGGGTCTGTTCACCAATGCGTGGCGACACTTTTTCCCCCCAACACTACCCCCCGACTTCCGAGCTCGAACTGTTCGGAAGTTCGAGCACGGGAAGTAGTATTAATGTGGTTTAGGGAATTTTGAATATTCGCGCGTTTCGAGATGCTTTTAATGGGCAGCGCCTCTTTCTCCAGAGACGTTTTATCATTCTCTTTTCATTTTTCGAAGCGTCCTCGCGTCGTGGGCTCATGATGAGACCACACGATCCGACGCGACGCTTCCGTATTCGAAGTGTCGATTCGGATTAAATGCGGCGCCCTTAACTCTTAGGGTTGACGCGTGTCGTGATCCGAGCGGGGAGCAGCGCTCCGTTTTGCTGATCTGGGCCGTCGGTAGGGTATATATATATATATATCCTTCGTCTTCTTCCTACTGCCTCCATCTTCTTCCCATTTTCTTCTCAACCCGAAGTAACCGATCTCCGGCGAACCTCCCACAGGTCTTTTTCGTTCATTCGGAGTCCCCCTCTTTCTTCCTCCTCTCTTTTCCAATGGGTTCTGGTGCAAATGAAGTCGGGTCCGTCATGAGCGAGGCTGAAGTTGAGATGGTCGAGGAGTGGTTCTTTCCTCGGCGAGGGTTCCGATTGGAACCCGCCGGCTTGGGGGATCGAGTAACGAACCCCCCAGTAGGCCGGATCGGAGTGTACCTGGAGGCACTCTGGGCCGGTCTACGGTTTTTCTTTCATGGGTTCGTGAACGAGTTGCTCACGGAGTACCAGCTGGTCCCGGCGCAACTCCCTCCGAACGCATGGAGGACGATCGTCGGATTCCTGTCGCTATGCTTGGCGTACGGGATTCCGACCTCCGTGAATGTTTTCCGACGACTTTTTATGTTGAAGTCGAATTCGGGAGACAGAGAGTGGCTCTATGTCGCCCTTCGGGCGGGTCGGCCACTCTTCCAGGGCGCCCCGTCATCCATTCACGATTGGAAGAAGAAATTTTCTTTTTGGGTTCCGAGCGAACGTGGGGGTTTGACCCTAGGTGGAGGCCGAGCTGACTCAGGGCTGTCAACAAAATTCCTAAGCTTTCTGCGCGCGAGCAGGGGGTCCTTGACGCTGTTCGCAGCCTCGGGGACGGTATCCTCCTATGCGGCCTCATAAGCGAGGACGCTTTGGTGAATGTAGGCCTGAGCTCGGCACGTCCTAAGGGTAAGGGTAACAGTTGGAAGCCCTCTCTCTCTTCTCTTTTTTTTTTTTTTTTTTTTTTTGCGTTTCTTATCTTGCTCGTCCTTGCAGACATCGCAAAAATGGTTACGAAGAGCGAAGTTCTGTATGCCCGGTTCTGAAAGAGGGCTGCAGAGCTCGGAGGAGAGCCACTCGAGCCAAAGAAGAAAGCGGCAAAGGTCTCCGCTCCCCAAGTCGGCCCCTCTGAAGCTGCCAGGAGGGGTGGTCCGAGCTCGGAGCCCGGAAGCTCGGGGGGGGGGGGGGGGGGGGCGACCACGGCGCTCGCGTGCCCGGCGCCGCTCTCACAGATCCCTGGTCGGCCTTTCGTTTGACCCGAGGGCTCGGCATCCGAGCCGGGCAGCAGCCAAGGGGCTGCGAGGCCGCCTTCCCCGGGGGCGACGAGGCCCAGCCTCCCCGACCCGCCAAAAAGCGAGGGCCAACAAGAAAAATGGTCCTATGTTGTAGAGTGGACGGTGTCCGAGGGCGACTCAGCCCTCGAGAATATTGAGACGGCGCGGCAACTCTTCCGCGTCGCACTCCTTCCAGCCGATAGGGCGAAGATTCAGGCCATGAGCCTGAACCAATTTTTGGAGTCGGCCCGCCTCTCCGCTGTTCGGGTAAGTTTTAAGTTTTTTTTCAGTTATTTCCTACATCTTTAACTCTGGTGCTCCAATTCTATTTTCGACCTAATTTCTGCCTCGATCGCAGCATCTTCACGAGGTCGAGACGCTGATCACCCTTGGGGCGGATTACAAAGAGCGGGCCCGTCGGAGTTCACGGGCTCTGGAGGAGGCCGATCGGAAACTGGCGGAGCTCGAGCGCCACGAGAAGGAGCTCTTGCTCAGAGTAGGCGCCACCGAGGACGAAGTCAAGCTCCTATCGATGGCGCTTGATGAGGAGAAGGCCGCCCACCCTCTGACGAGATCAGAGCTGCGGGCCGCCGAGGCTCGCCTAGCCGAGGCGCGGTCCCTGCTCGCTGTCCGCGAGCAGGCAATAAAGGGTGCAGAGCTCAAGGTCGAGGAGCTCCAAACTCAGCTCGGAGCTCGGGAAAAGGAGGCCCAGGAGCGAGCCCAGAATGCCGTCCAGCTCTTTCGAGAATCGGAAGAGTTCCAGGAGCTGCTTGAGGAGGAAGCCGTGAACGGCCTTATTCAAGGGTTCACCAACTTCCGTAATCAACTGCGCCGGCTCTGCCCCGACTTTGATCTCAATCTGCTTCAGCCCGGAGCTGGAGTCGAGGGCCTCGGGGCGGAGCCAGCTGAGGCGACCGGAGGGGCAGTTCCGGAGGCCTCCGCGGAAGAGGCTACTCGAGGAGCCATTCCCGAGGTTGCGCCTAGAGGCCCTGAAGGCGGTGTGCCCGGGACTACTGCCGAGGGGGCCGAAGCCGAGGGCGTTGAAGTCGAGCCCGGGGAGATCTCGGCCGGAGACGCCGCGACAGCTGCCTCTTAGCTTTGAGCTTTTTCTTTTGTAACATGAGGTCGGCCCGTGTCTACCGCACGGCCGAGACTTAGTTTTGTACTTGGCCCTCGGACTTTTTGAATGAAAATATTCTTTAATTTTCACTCTTCCAACTCTAGCCCATTTTCTAGCTAATGTTTCTCCGAGGCTTTGCTGCTCGGACTCCCGAGTTGCTAAGGCACTTCAGACCGAAAAAATGCCCGAGCTTGTCGAGCTCTTAGATCTGAGTCAGTTTCACGGCCGTAGAGCTCAGGGCCCCAGCTGCGGGGTGCCATGCTCTAATCGTATTAGGTAGCTAGCTTGTAGCTTAAATCACACCACCCGAGCTCGGGATTAAATTTTACCGAGCGGCCGAAAAACCGACCTAGGGCTCAAGTAGGCGCGTTCGACTAGATTTCAGTTCGTAGTCGACTCGGCGGAGGACCCCAATATTGGCCGGGGTGCTTTCCATTAGAAGTGTCCGACATAAGGATGAATGGAACACGCATATCGAGCAAGGCAAACGCCAATCAGAGCATACCTTTTCGGGCCTATATGCCCCGTGCTGTGAACTGTTCTTCGTGGTGGACGGCCCCGAGCTTAATCCAAAGCGTGGGGTCGTAGCTCTTTGAGCTCATACACGGAGTTACCGCTGGCTTCGAGATGCTCGAATCGCGACCTGGGTCTGACACCGGAACCAGGCACCGAGGGTCGGCGAAAATCGAGCCGGGCTCGATGGCTGGTGATCGAGTTGAGCTCGATAACTGGCGGAGATTGTGAGGGTACTCCCGTCATTCCGAGGGATCGGGGCACCCCGATCGTAGTCGAGGTATTTGATGGAGACCAAGCTGAGCTCGACAGATGGAGATCGAGCCGAGCTCGATGATCGATGGAGATCGAGCCGAGCTCGACAATCGGTGGAGATCGAGCCGAGCTCGACGATCGATGGAGATCGAGCCGAGCTCGAGGGTCGATGGAGATCGAGCCGAGCTCGATGGCCGATGGAGATCGAGCCGAGCTCGATGGTTGGTAGAGACCGCGAGGGTACTCCCGTCATCCCGAGGGATCGGGGCATCCCAACCGTAGTCGAGGTATTGGATGGAGATCGAGCCGAGCTCGACAGATGGAGATCGAGTCGAGCTCGATGGTCGATGGAGATCGAGCCGAGCTCGATGGTGGGTGGAGATCGAGCCGAGCTCGATGGCCGGTCGATGGAGATCGAGCCGAGCTCGATGGTCGACGGAGATCGAGCCGAGCTCGATGGTCGACGGAGATCGAGCCGAGCTCGACAGTCGGTGGAGATCGAGGCAAGCTCGATGGTTGGTGGAGACTGCGAGGGTACTCCCGTCATCCCGAGGGGTCAGGGCATCCCAACCGTAGTCGAGGTATTTGATGGATATCGAGCTGAGCTCGATATCCGCGCTCCAAATTTTTGCCGAGGCGTCCGGCTTCTCGGTTCAGGCTGTATCCGAGCAGGGTCGTATATACGAGCTGGGCCGGGTCATCTGGGAGTCAGCATTTAGATATCAGGAGAAGTTTAGCACAATTAAGCAATTATGAGCAAGTCATTGTTGAAAGGTGAGATTTATGATTGAAGCGAAGAACCCCTTGGGGTTCTATTGGTAATACACCCAGAGATTTTCAGAACTCCAACTTCGTGGGACGGGGGTTCCATCGAGAGACTCCAGTTTGTACGCCCCGGGTCGTTGGACTCGCGCGACTCGGTAGGGTCCCTCCCAGTTCGGAGCCAGCTTCCCTTGCTCGGCCGGCTGGGAGGCCTCAGCTCTTCTAAGGACGAGGTCCCCCGCTTTGAAGGATTTAACTTTGACTTTAGCGTTGTAGTATTGTGCTGTCTTTTGCTGGTACCTCGCCATGCGAACTCGAGCGGCTTTCCTTGTCTCCTCGATCAGGTCCAGGTTACCTCTGAGCTGTGAGGAGCTGGTGCTGTTGTCAAAATACTCTATCCATGGAGAAGGGAGTCCGATCTCCAGCGGGATGACAGCCTCTGTTCCGTACATCAGATTGAAAGGAGTTTCACCGGCGGGCACACGGAACGCAGTCCGATAAGCTCACAGGACGTTGTACAGGTCTTCGACCCACTGTCCCTTGGACCGGTCGAGTCTGGCCTTGAGCCCCTGCAAAATAGTACGATTCGTTACCTCGGTTTCTCCGTTCGTCTGGGGATGCGCGACCGAGGTAAAGCGGTGATCGATGCCAAGCTCGGAGCAAAATTCTCTGAAGCGGGTGTTATCGAACTGGCGACCGTTGTCTGATATGAGGACGCGGGGGAGTCCGAATCTGCAAATTATCGACTTTCAAATGAAGTCTCGCATCTTTTACCCATTTAGTGAAATAGTCGATGGAGACAATTAGGAATTTTCTTTGCCCGGTCGCCAGAGGAAACGGTCCCAAGATGTCAATTCCCCATTGGGCGAATGGCCAAGGGGAGCTGATCGAGGTTAGCGGGGCTGAGGGCTGTCGTTGGATATTGGCGTTCCTCTGGCATCGGTCGCATCTCCGAACGAAGTCCGGGGTATCCTTCTGGAGTGTCAGCCAGTAGTATCCTTGGCGCAGAATCTTGTGCGCTAACGCTCGTCCCCCCAAATGATTTCCACAAATTTCCTCGTGGACTTCGCGCATCGCATAATCCGCCTCTTTCGGACGAAGGCACCTGAGGAGGGGAGAGGTAAAGGATCTTCGATAAAGCTTACCTTCGTATAGTATGTACCGAGCAGCCAAATGCTTGACTCGGCAAGCCTCGCGTTCATCGCCGGGGAGGACCTCATCCTGCAAGTAGCTGATGAGCTCGTCCATCCAGCTTGGCACAACTTCAATGCAAAGGGCTGGCTCGGGCTCCTCCGTGCTGGGTTTTTGGAGGTACTCCAGTGCCGCTGCTTTTGAAAGCTCGCTCATGCGAGAAGACGCCAGCTTTGATAGTTGGTCTACTCTGAGGTTCCCCGTCCTGGCGATGTGTTGGATGTGGAAGAAGCTCAGAGTCGAAGTAAGATCCCGCATTTTCTGAAGATACTCCTGCATCGTGGGTTCTCTGGCCTCGAAGTCGCCCAGGATTTGGTTCACAACTAGCGGGAATCACTGAAGGCCCTTAGGTCCCTCACTCCTAGCTCCCTGGCCAACTTGAGCCCGGCGATGAGTGCTTCGTACTCCGCCGCATTGTTAGAGGCGGGAACTCGAAGCGCAGGGCCTGCTCGGCGACCACTCCATCTGGACTGGTGAGGATGAGGCCCGCTCCGCTACCCCCCGAGTTCGAAGAACCATCGACATGCAGGATCCAAGTCGGGCTCGGGGTCTGCTCCACCGGCGCTAGCCCGGGCTCGGGCTCGTCCGACACGGTGCACTCGACTATAAAGTCGACGAGTGCCTGTGCCTTGATCGCCGACCTGGGCCGATACTCGAGGTCAAACTCTCCAAGCTCGATAGCCCACTTGGTAACCCGACCGGCACGATCTGATCGCTGCAGGATCTGCTTCACCGGTTGGTCGGTCAGCACGGCCACCGTGTGATCTTGAAAATAGGGATGGAGCCTCCGGGCTGAGACGACCAAGGCGTAGGCGGTCTTCTCCAGCTTGGAGTATCGGGTCTCAGCATCCCTCAAGACCCGGTTTGTGTAATATACCGGCTTCTGGAGCTTGCTCTCCTCCCGAACCAGGACCGAGCTCACCGCTACAGGAGAAACAGCTAAGTACAAGTAGAGGAGCTCACCCTGCTGAGACTTCGTGAGCAACGGAGAAGAGGCAAGAAGACACTTGAGCTCCTCGAAGGCTTGCTGACATTCGGCCGACCATAAAAAGTCTTTTGGCTTCTTGAGAGCCGCAAAGAACGGAAGGCAGCGCTCGGCCGATCGGGACACGAATCTTCCGAGAGCTGCGACTCGGCCCGTAAGCGTTGCACTTCCTTGACTGTTCTCGGGGGCGTCATTTCTTGGAGCACTCGGATCTTCTCAGGATTGGCCTCGATTCCTCGCTGTGTAATTACAAAGCCAAGGAACTTGCCTGAGGTGACTCCGAACGCACACTTGGCCGGATTAAGCTTCATTCGGTACCTTCGTAGTGTGGAGAATGCTTCACTGAGGTCGGTCACATGGTCTTGTGCCATTTTGCTTTTCACCAACATGTCATCAACATAGACCTCCATATTTCGGCCTATTTGGTCTTTGAAGATCCGGCTGACCAGCCTCTGATAAGTTGCTCCAGCATTCTTTAAGCCGAAGGGCATTACTTTATAACAATAGGTACCTCCGTCGGTGATGAATGTCGTCTTTTCCTCATCCTCCGGCGCCATCCGGATCTGGTTGTACCCGGAGAAGGCATCCATAAACGTCAATAGCTCGTGTCCCGAGGTGGAGTCCACGAGCCGGTTGATGCTAGGGAGCGAAAAGCTGTCCTTTGGGCAGGCCTTGTTCAGGTCGGTATAGTCCACGCACATGCGCCATTTTCCGCTGGCCTTTTTGACAAGGACCACATTGGCGAGCCACTCTGGATAGGATATTTTCCGGATGAAGCCAGCCTTGAGGAGTTTGTCGACTTCCTCAGCTATCGCCCGTTGTCGCTCTGGGGCGGCACTTCGCTTCTTTTGCCGCACAGGTTTGCAAGGCTTTACTTGGAGCCGGTGGACCGCGACCTCCGGGTCTATCCCTGGCATATCTGCGGACGACCAGGCGAAGACATCCATGTTGTTCCGCAGGAAGCTAATGAGGCGATTCCTTTCGCGAGCATCAAGGCCGGAGCCGACCTGCACGATTAACTCAGAAAAATTTTCTCGCAGGGGAATTTGAATGAGCAGCTCACCGGGCTCCACCCGATTCTTTTGAGGGCCGACCCGCACCTCTAAGGTCTCGGCCGAAAGCTTGTCGTCCGTTCTCGGAACCGGCTCCCTGGCTTGTTGCTTCGCCTCATGGATCGCCATGTAGCATCGTCTTGCTACCGCCTGGTCCCCACGGACTTCGCCGATTCCTTGGCTGGTGGGGAATCGCATGAGTAGGTGGCGGGTCAAGACTACGGCTCGAAGTGCATTGAGCCCTGGTCGTCCGAGGATGGCATTATAAGCCGAGGGCAGACGCACCACGAAAAAACCCATCCTCACGGTACTTTCTCGTGGGGCGAGCCCGACTGTGACCAGAATATCAACCTCGCCCTCCACTGGGACTGAGTTTCCAGTGAATCCGACCAGCAGGGTGTTCATCCTTCGCAATTGCTGCTGTTCCATCCCCATTCTAGAGTAGGCGTCAAAGTACAAAACATTCGCCGAGCTCCCATTATCAATTAAGACACGTTTTACATCAAACCTATTCACAACCATAGAGACGACCACAGCGTCGTCATGGGGAGTTTCAACTCCCTCCAAGTCCTCATCCGAAAATGAGATAGTCTCCGAGGCGCGCAAGCGCTTCGGAGTGGTTCCTTCCTTCGGGGCTCCTCCAACCGAGGCTCCGCCTTGGATGGTATTGATGGTGCCGGCGATGGGCCTGTTGGCATTTGAATTTTCGGGCTGTGTGGGATTCCCTGCCGGCCTTTCTGCGGGCCGGTTCCGTATGAACCGGTCAAGCACTCCTCGGTGGATGAGTGCTTCAATCTCGTCCCGGAGCTGGAAACAGTCCTCCGTATCATGACCGTGGTCCCGGTGGAAGCGGCAGTACTTCCGGGGGTTGCGCCAGGCCCCGGGATCCCGTCTTGGGGGCGGGGGCCGAAAATAGTCCCAGCCTTCGATCTCCATGAGGATCTCGGTCCGAGGAGCAGTAAGGGGAGTGTAATTTTCGTACCTCCCGTTGGGTATGCGGGATTGCGGTGGAGACCTTGGGCGAGGCGAAAACCTCTGACGAAGTGGTCCCCGCAATCGGGGCGGACTCTTCAGATGAGGCGGCTTCTTGGCTCGGTGCGGGGACGGGCTTCTGGGATGGCCTCGCTCCTGGTGCCTCTTTTGCTTTTTGGAGGCCTGCTCGGCCCCGCCCCGCCTGGAGGCGACAGCTTCCTCGGCCTTTGCGTATTTCCGCGCCCGAACCAGCATTTCAGTGAGGTCAGTAGAAAAATTCTTCTCGATAGAGAAGAGGAATCGATAAGACCGGGCCCCCGTCTTCAGCGCCGACATGGCAATTAACTGGTCAAGCTTCCGGACTTCCCATGTTGCGGCGATGAACCGGTCCAAATATTCCCTGAGAGACTCTCCCTCCTTTTGTTTTATGTCGAGGAGGGAGTCGGAGGTCCGCTGCTGGGGTCGGCTGGCAGCAAAATTGCTAGCGAACTGCCTGCCGAGCTATTCGAAGGAGGAGACGGTGCTGGGCTTCAGCCCGGTAAACCAAAGCCGGGCTGCTCCTCGGAGTGTTGCTGGGAAGGCTCTGCAAAGCATAGCCTCCGAGGCTCCCTGCAGGGCCATTAAGGCCCGATAGCTTTCCAAGTGGTCAAGGGGGTCGGTCCTGCCGTTGTAAGGCTCCACCTAAGGCATTTTGAACCTTGGCGGGATTGGCTCATCTTCAATTTGCTGGGAGAAGAGGGACTTCGTGGTGAACTCGAAGTCACCATCACGTCCCGACTTCCCGCCGCGGAGCGCCTCAATCTGGCGCTCCAGCTTCTCAACTTTCTTGTCGAGCTCATCACTCGGGGGGATCGCCGCAGCGGTCCGCTCTGGCGCGGGTTGCCCTAGGACTGACTCGGCTTCTGACGGTTGTGGCCAGTCACCAGGACCCCTCACCGGGTGTTCTCCCCAGGGGGAGGCCTGAGCACGGGGATCTTGGCCTGGGAGGGGCAATCCGCTTGCAGGAGGCGCCGGCTGAACTGGGGCCGGAGGGAGTGGTGCCGTTGGGATGCCCCTAGGTTGCAGGCCTTGGACAGCGGCGGCCAAGGCCTGAACCTGCTGCACCAGGGCATCAAACTGCTCCGGCCGAACTTAGGGAGTTGAATCGGCCGGAGGTGGCGAGTTCTGGACAGAGTGTCCGGGGCAAGATGGAGGACGTCGGGAGGCATTGGAGGCTCCCTTGCTTCTCAGCTTCATGGTCGCGACTCAGGCCCTTCCTCTAGCGCCAACTGTTGCTGGAAATTGGACCTGGGGGCGGCCGTTGGTTGGAGAAGAGGAGCTCCGCTGCCTGGGTAGCGGCACGTCGGTGGGCGGCGTTCTTCTGGAGACCTGCAAGAAGCCGGTGGCCGGGCTCTCCGGCGTCGGCCCTCCGATGGCTAAGTCAGTCAAGGGTCTGTATGAGGAAAGAAAGAGTGAGACGGAAAGAAGAACCTGTCGGTTTACCCTCACACGCGTTGCGACGATCGCAGCGGAAAGACGCGCGCGGGGTCGTTCATCTCATGAACGTCCAAAGGAACGTAGATTTCAAAAAAATTCTGAGTTCTCTAACTCAGAAGATCATGAAATCTGAAGGAAAGGATT
Source organism: Phoenix dactylifera (assembly GCF_009389715.1). Taxonomy (NCBI): domain Eukaryota; kingdom Viridiplantae; phylum Streptophyta; class Magnoliopsida; order Arecales; family Arecaceae; genus Phoenix; species Phoenix dactylifera. The sequence continues at coordinate 271,836 of NW_024067929.1, forward strand.
AAAATTAATTACTTGATTAATTTTCAGATCTACAATTAAAATTATAAAGATCAAATCTTTACCTTTGAGCGGGTAGATCTTCACCGCTATTTGATGATCGTGGAAATCAGGTTCGCTTGAAGCCGCACAAGTGTCCGGCCTCTACGGGTATCCACACGAAGATCTGGATTGATCGAGGTTGCGATCTCACCGGGGTGCTAGCTCCCTTGCAGAGATCCCTTTTGATGGTTGGAACTTCTCTAAGCAATCAACTCTTGATTGTTTCCAAGAGGAGAAAGAAGGAGAAGGAAGAAACGCTTTCTTTTCTTTTCTTTACCATGGAAGAAGAAGGAGGAAGAGAGAAACACCTTTCTCTCTTTGTTTTCTTCCATGCATCTGATGAAGAGGAGGAAGAATCAAACATCCTTGCTGCTCCTCTTTTACCTCCCGGATGGAAGAAGGAAGAGAGGGAGAGATGGAGGCCGCTCGCCTAAAAAGAACCACCAAGAATTATCCCAAAGGAGGCTGCCCCCTTTTTTATTCTTTTTCTTTGATGCCCTAGGTGTGGACTCCTCCTAGAAGTTAGGAGGAGCCGCACCAATGTTTGGCCAAAACGGGTCTCGCGTCCCGGGCATCCGGGACGCGAGTCCCGTCCATCCGAGTCGCGCATCCCGGTCATCCGGGATGCAGATCCCGGGAGCATCCGAGGAAGGGAGGGGCTCTTGCCCCTCCCTTCTAATCCTAATCAAATTAGGAATTAGGTGGCCCTTGGTTCATTGAATCTTAATCTAAGTAGAACCCAATTAGTCTCCCTATTTGATTCACATGAATCCTAATCTAATTAGGAGTCATCTTTATCTATTGGACCAAAATTAATTAGGACTCTAGGAATCCTAATCCAATTAGGACTCATATAATTTTAGTCCTAATCCAATTAGGACTTTTATAATTTTAGTCCTAATCCAATTAGAACTTTAGCAATCCTACTCCAAGTAGGACTCTAATAATTTGAAGTCCTAATCTAATTAGAACTCTAGGTGTCCTACTCCAAGTAGGACTCTTGAACATTATCATATAAGATCGAGCCCAATTAATTAAGTCCAATTGATTCAATCAAATTGCAATCCAATTACAATTAATTCCTTCTTCAACTCACTAACTCTTAGTGGGTTAAACTAATTATCAATCAAATTGACAATTACAAACTATTGTGATTCCAAATCACAATCCAACCATTAGATCGATCAGATCTTCTATTGTGTGTGACCCCATAGGTTCTATTCTGTCTGGTAGTGAGATATGTTGTGATCCCTATCACAATATCATTGAAACTCCTTTCAATGGATTGGAACAATTCCAACTCTTCTCATTCGGGTTCACTGATCATCAAGTGAATGCCTCTGAGTCTCACAATCCACCAGTGACACCTAGCAGCATGTAGTGGCAACCCAGCAGAGTAGAATAGATGAACCTCTAGGTGCAGTTAGCGTATGATACAGTCCCTCTATCGTGGATCCCAACAGGATGGAGGTCATGGATAACTCGTCAAACCCCATCATCTGTCATATGTAAAATTTATTCGACTCCAGTTCGAGATTGGAAAACTCTTTTTCCAAAAACTACCTTGGCCAAGGATTTACGAACTCAGTCTCATAAATCACATAGGATCTCTCCTAATCTATCAAGGTCGATAGATTCCATCTAGATGCACCCCTACTCCTGCAATGAACCTACTGCAGCCAATCTGCACCACAAGGACCCAAATGGATAGGGCCCATGTTTATGTGCTCGTCAAACTACAGCAACCTCACTGTGAATAGCCGAGGCATTGCAGGTCAAAGGACCAGTCATACAACTGCAGCATCAAGTAAGTCACTGACGAGTGGATAGACATCCAAGTGACTACTTACTTTGGTCACGCTCAGTACCCTTGTTCTCTAACAAGCACTTACACAATCACTCCAGTGTCCCTACACTGTGGACTCAAGACTCATCCATCTGACTAAGTGATCTGTGCACTAATCTCAGCGGATCGATCACCGTCCCTCGTGATGGATCCATCGATCAGGAGCAATTCAGGAATTAATCACCAATGACACATGCCTCAAATTCTCAACTCTTGAGAATATGCGTCATCATCTTATTAATTCCTTGGACGATTCATGGACGCATAAGAACATGAATGAAAAGAATGCCCATCCTAATAAATTCATTATTAGGTCAAGTACAAATTTATGTCCCAAAACAAAATAATGCGTCAGCCAAATTGGCTTCTAGGGCATATTTCTAACAGAACCCCCGCCTTAAGTGGAGGAATTCCCCTTTTATAGGAAGGATCAGGCTACATGTGATGTGACAGAGCAAATTGGTTGTCGTACAATTGGTCATCAATGCTTGTTCATGTAAGTCAATGCTATCATGGTAGGAGATTAGGCCGGAGCCTGTCGCCGCGGAGTCGCCATCATTTGTAGGCATGCGGATTTGCCGTGAGAGACTCGATGTCCGTAGGCGACGGAAACCATACCCTTTAATTGTTGAGTAAGCCCAGGGGCCTGCAAGGGCCATGCGCTTTGACTGTTGAGTGAACCGGATGTCTGCACGACCCTTACACATTAATTGTCTGCACGGCCGTGCTGTGGGTAGACGTAACCTTAGTGTGCAACTTAGGCGTCCTCAGGTTGGTAAGACTGTGTCCCCAAGCCGGAGGAAGTCTGCTCAGTGAGCCCCTGCTCGGGGGGTCTGCCCGGTCGGCCCCTGCTCGGAGGGATCCGCTCGGCTGGCCCCTGCTCAGAGGGGTCCGCTCGGCTGGCCCCTGCTCGAAGGGGTCTGTTCGGCTGGCCCCTGCTCGGAGGGGTCTGCTCGGTCGGCCCCTGCTTGGAGGGGTCTGTTCACCAATGCGTGGTGACACTTTTTCCCCCCAACAGGGTGTCTGACATATATACTGCTCCAAACCTGGCAACCTGATAGGAAAATTATTTTCTAGTTCATTCTCAAGACCCTAATGAATTAAAAAAAATCCAACCAATTAGAAGGTTGGTGGAGTGCTGGACTAACATTGCTTCTCATGCTCCTATTTCTGTCACAAAATAGATATTGTATGCCACTTTATTGAAGCTGATGCGTGTTGGAACTGATGCAGTTTTTCAGTAAACTCTATTAATAGCCTACTTTGTTATATTTAGACTATGCTGTTAAATAGCAAATCTTGGAATTTTTTTTTGTTTAATGCTATGTCATTTTCAAGGTGTCTATGTAAACCTGTACTCTTGAAGTGTAAAAGGCAGAACATTAAGAATCAATCAAACAGGTTGTTGATTGAAGTTTCTCCTGGCAATTCTCAGTGAAGGACGTTATGGCCTACTTTGTTATGACTTTATGATTATTGGAGTATCAAGATGAAGACTCTCTTCCTGTCACTTGATCTTTGGGATGTTATTGAAAGTGGGGTTTCTGCTCCAGCAGAAGGCACTTCAGAATCAACCCAAAACAAGATTGACAAGCAAAGAGATGCTAAAGCCTTGTTTCCTCTGCAGCAGGCTGTGAGTGAAGCAATCTTTCCGAGATTGATGAGAGCAACAACTTCAAAGCAGGCCTGGGAGATTCTGCAGCCGGAGTTTCAAGGAAATACTAGAGTTAAGACAATCAAGCTTCAAGGTCTGAAAAGAGAACTTGAAAATTTCAAAATGAAGGAATGTGAGAATGCAAAAAGATTATTGCACCAAACTCATTGAGGTTGTAAATCAGATGCGTGCCTACGAAGAAGCCGTATCTGATGTGAGAATTGTTCAGAAGATCTTGATTAGCTTGATAGAAAAATATGATCATGTTGTTGCTGCAATCGAAGAATCTAGGGATCTTTCAACCTTAACTGTCACTGAGTTGATGGGATCATTACAAGCTCATGAACAAAGAATTGATAGAAGAAGTGTTGGGAACCCGCCCATGCCGCTGATATTTCAAAAATTTTTCAGATGGCAGCGGAATCGGCATGCACGGATTCGACGTTCATCGCATGAACGTTGTTTCGAGACCTTTCGTAATTAGGTAAGAATTAAAACTTTTAAAACTATTAGGAAGATCAAATCTTCACCTTGCGCGGGTAGATGATCACCGCAAATCTGAATTCGTGGTTTTGGAAGAGGGTTCGCTTGAAGCCGTTCAAACGTCCGGCCTCTATGGGTATCCACACGAAGCAGGATCCGATCCAAGCTCTCTATCTCACCGGGGTGCTAGCTCCCTTGCAGAGATAGCTTTGATGGCTGTTGTCCTCTCTTTCAATCAACTCTTGATTGCACTAGAGAGGAGGAAGAAGAAGGATCTTTGAAGAAGAACCAAAGCCTGACTGCAGCCCTTTTATTTTCCTTGCGCTGGAGGAAGAAAGCAAGGATGGAGGAGGGCCGCCAATCACCTTCTTTTGATTCCTTGCTTGCGGCTGAAGATGGAGAAGGAGGAGAAGGAGGCCACGGCTGCAAGGAGAGGGAGAACTCTTCTACCTAGGGCGCCGGCCTCATGCCTCCTTATAAAGCCATCTAGGGCTCCTACAATCTAGGAGCCCTAGACATATTGCCTAAGAGGGAAGGGGGGCGCCGGCCCCTCTCTTCATGCCGCACACAAGGAGAGGAGGAGGGGCGTGATCCCTCCTTCTTGTGATGCCCTAATCCTCTTCCAAAGAGGATTGGGTGCCTCTCTTATGGTTAAGTCCTAATCTAATTAGGATTGACCATATTGGGTTCAATCTACGCTAGTCCTAATCCAATTAGGACTTGAATGAACCATGACTCAATTGAACTCTTCAATCCTAATCCAATTAGGAGTCATGTTGATTCATTAGATTATTAATTAATTTAGACTTAAGGAATCTTAATCCAATTAGGATTTGTTTAATTTTAGTCCTAATCCAATTAGGACTCTATTTGAATCCGTAGTCCTAATCCAATTAGGATTTCTAGGAGTCCTACTCCAAGTAGGAATCCAATTTTGATTCAAAATTCCTAATCTCATTAGGATTGTAGGAATCCTATTCTAAGTAGGAATTCCAGTCCTACTCCAACTAGGATTCCCAGCCCTAATCCAATTAGGACTCTAGGAATCCTATCCGAAGTAGGATTTGTGTTTAAGTCTAATTAATTAATTTCCTTTGTTCCTTTTTCAACTTCTTATCAATCAAATTGATTACTTGTGATTCCTAATCACAATTTCAACCATCGGATCGGTCAATACTTCTAGTGTGTGTGACCCCATAGGTTCTATTCTGACTGGTAGTGAGATATATTGTGATCTCTATCACTATATCATTGAAAACTCCTTTCAATGGGTTTGAACGATTCCAACTCAACTCATTAGGGTTTATCGATCATCAAGATAATCCCTATGAGTCCCACCATCCACCAGTGACACCTAGCAGCATGTAGTGGCTACCCAACAGAATGGAATGATGAACCTCTAGGTGCAGTTAACATGTGATACAGTCCTACTATCGTGGATCCCTACAGGACGGAGGTCATGGACAACTCGTCAAACTCCATCGTCTGTCATATGTCAAGATTTATTCGACTTGAGTTCGATAGTGGAAAACTCTTTTTCCACTTTATATTACTGCCCTGGCCAAGGTCTTAGAACTCAGTCTAACAAATCACATAGGATCACTCCTCTTCTATCAAGGTCGATAGATTCCTTATAGGTGCATACCCTACTCCTACAGTGAACCTACTGCAGCCAATCTACACTGCATGGACCCATATGGCTAGAGACCATGTATGTGTGCAGTCAAACTACAATAACCTCACTGTGAGTAGCCGAAGCACCGCAGGTCAAAGGACCAGTCACACTACTGCAACATCAAGCAAGTCACTGACGAGTGGATAGACATCCAAGTGACTTCTTGTCTTGGTCACGCTCAGTACCCTTGTTCTCTAACAAGCACCTGCACTATCACTTCAGTGTCCCTACACTGTGGACTCAAGTCTCGTCCATCCAGAAGGAAAGTGATCTGTGCACTGATCGGATCGATCACCGTCCTCGTGATGATTCATTGATCAGGAGCATTTAGAAATTAATCACCAATGATACATGGCTCAAATTCTCAACTCTTGAGAATATGTATCATCATCTTATTAATTTCTTGGACGATTCATAGACACATAAACAATATGAATAAAAAGATGCCTTTTATTTATTCAATAATAAATAGTCAAGTACAAAATTATGTCCCTAGAATCAATAATGTGTCAGCCAAATTGGCTTCTAGGGCATACATCTAACAATCTCCCACTTGCACTAAAGCCAATTGGTCATATATCTTAGGCCCATCTTCTCAAGGTGGGCTTCAGTCTTTTGCTGACTCAGCTGCTTAGTGAACGGGTCTGCCACGTTATCCGCGGAGTCTACTTTCTGCACCTCTACATCATAGTCGCGTATGAAATGGAAGCGCCGCTCTATGTGCTTGGACTTCTGATGAGACCATGGCTCCATAGCTAGTGCTATGGTGCCAATGTTATCGCAGTAAAGTGTTATGGCATCTGATGACATTACACCTAACTCTGCAATTAACTTTTAATCAGAAGGTTTCTACTGCACCCTTAGATACGGCTTAACATTCAGCTTCTAAGGTAGAATCTATAATGATCGGTTGTTTGGAACTCTTCCAATTTACTGAATCACAATTGCACATATTCTGATGTAGACTTTCTATCATCAATATGTGTGCATCCTTCTACCTTCAACTCTGATCTTCTCCCAAAGACCAAGAACATGTCCTTAGTTCTTCTCAAGTACTTAAGACTGTTCTTCACAGCTATCCAGTGCTTCTTGCCTGGATCCGACTGATATCTGCTTGTGACACTCACAGCAAGAGCTATATCAGGTCGTGTACACAGCATGGCATACATGAGGCTTCCTATTGCCGATGCATAGGGAATCTTGCTCATGCGTTGAATCTCTTCAGATGTGTTGGGGCACATCTTCTTGGAGAGATGAATTCCATGCCTTAGGGGTAAGAGACCCCTCTTAGAGTTTTCCATGCTGAACCTTTTCAGCACCTCCTCTATGCACATCTTCTGTGAAAGGCCAAGCATCCTTTTAGATCTATCTCTATAGATCTTTATTCCCAAAATTTAGGATGCTTCCCCAAGGTATTTCATGGAGAATTCTTTTGACAACCAGACCTTGACCGAGGTTAGCATGGGAATATCATTCCCTATCAGGAGAATGTCATCTACGTACAGTACGAGAAAAACGACAGCACTCCCACTAACCTTTTTTGTAAACACACGGTTCCTCTTCGTTTTTGATGAAATCAAACGTTTTGATTGCGCCATCGAAACGAGTGTTCCAACTTCCGAGATGCTTGCTTTAGTCCATAGATGGACCTTTGCAGCTTGCAGACCTTGTGATCTCCATCACTGGAAGTGAAACCCAAAGGCTGTTCTATATAGATATCTTCATCAAGATATCCATTCAGGAAAGCAGTTTTCACATCCATCTGCCAGATTTCATAATCATGAAATGCTGCAATAGCAAGCAATGTTCGGATGGATTTTAGCATGGCTACAGGTGAAAAGGTCTCCTGATAGTCAATGCCTTCGCGCTGACTATACCCTTTCGCCACAAGCCTTGCCTTATAGGTCTCTACCTTTCCATCCGAACCTATCTTCCTTTTGTAGATCCATTTGCATCCAATAGGTACAATACCTTCTGGTGGGTCTACTAAGGTCCAGACTTGGTTGGAATGCATGGAGTCTAACTCTGACTTCATAGCTTCCAGCCATTTCTCGGAATCGATATCAGATATCGCCTCGTTGTAGGTTTTGGGATCCTGTATGTGATCCCTATCTCCCACTAGGAACATTTTCTCGGTATCCTCTGCTAGTATACCTAAGTATCTATCGGGAGGATGGGAGACCCTACTAGATCTACGAGGTGGTTGAGGGACATCGTGTACTGGCTCTTTATGAATGGGTTCTATAGGATCCATGACTCGTTGCTTTTCAGAGACTTTCTCTTCAAGCTCAATTTTCCTCCCACTGCCTCTATCAAGGATAAACTGATTTTCCAAGAAGATGGCATGACGGCTCACAAACACATTGTGATCCTCTGAGATGTAGAAATTGTATCCTAATGACTCTTTAGGATATCCTATAAAACGAGCACTTATGGTCCTAGCCTCTAACTTGTCCGCCTGTAGTCGCTTGACGTGGGCCGGACATCCCCAAATCTTGAGATGACCCAGACTTGGTTTCTTACCATGCCATATCTCATACGGTGTGGTAGGAACGGATTTAGAGGGAACTCTATTCAATAAATAAATCGCTGTGAGTAAGGCATCTCCCCAAAGGAACATAGGTAAATCAGTGAAGCTCATCATGGACCTGACCATGTCCAACAGGGTCCGATTACTCCTCTCTGACACCCCGTTGAGTTGAGGTGTACCCAGAGGTGTCCATTGTGAGACTATGCCGTTTTCTTTGAGATAGTCCCGGAATTCCCCACTAAGGTATTCTCCTCCTCGATCTGATCGAAGAGCCTTAAGAGGTTTTCCAGTTTGTTTTTCTACTTCATTCTTGAACTCTTTGAACTTTTCAAAAGATTCAGACTTGTGTCTCATAAGATACACATACCCATACCGTGAATAATCATCGGTAAAGGTAATGAAGTAAGAATAACGTCCCCTGGCAAGCACATCGAATGGGCCACATACATCTGTATGTACTAGGGTAAGTATTTCAGTGGTCCTCTCCCCATGTCCTACAAAGGGCAGTCTAGCCATTTTTCCTTGAAGACAGGACTCGCAAACTGGATATGACTCGGAAGTCAATGAGCCGAGAAGCCCATCTTTATCCATTTTGTTCATCCTATCCTCTCCAATATGGCCAAGTCTGAGGTGCCACAAATATCTTTGGTTTATCTCATCTCTGGATCTTTTGGATCCTTTGGCACTCACTTCTTGCTCGGTAACATTCACAGATACATCCATATGTAAATGATAGAGACTGTCGATCATGAAACCACGTGCGACTATTTTATTTCTTAAATAAATAGAACAGCAGTCTTTGTCAAATGTAAAAACATGACCTTCCTGTGCTAGACATGAAACAGAAATCAAATTTCTGCTAGCAACAGGTACATAATAGCAGTCTCTAAGTATTAAACTAAATCCAGACGGTAGTCGCAGATGGTAGGTGCCCACAGCCACAGCAGCAACTTTTGCCCCGTTGCCAACCCTAAGGGTTACCGCACCTTCCGCCAGCCTTCTACTTTCCTTTAGACCCTGCATGGTAGTGCACAGATGAGCACTAGAACCAGAATCTATAACCCAACTAGAAGTAGAAGAAACCGTTAGATTAGTTTCAATTATGAGCAAGTCTATACCTTCTGAAGGTATGTCACCTTTCTTGTTCTTCAGGCTCTCGAGGTATGAAGGACAGTTTCTCTTCCAGTGGCCTTCGACATTGCAGTGGAAACATTTTCCTTTGTCGTTAGCCTTTTTCTTTTGAACTTCCTTCTTTGGCTTCTTGTCTTTCTTCTGCTTCTTTGCAGGCTTCTTTTGCTTCCAAGTAGACTTTCTCTTGGAACCAGAAGTCAACTCAGCAGCAAGGACATTGCCCCTTGAACCTTTCAAGGCTCCCTCAGCAGTTACCAACATGTTGATTAGTTCAGTCTTAGTGCATTCAATCTTATTCATGTGGTAGTTTACTATAAACTGACCAAATGAATCAGAAAGTGACTGTAGGATCAAATCCACTTGTAATTCCTTGTGCATGTCCATACCGAGCTTCTCAAGCTCCTCTAGGTCCTTGATCATGGTCAGACCGTGATCATGGACAGACTGCCCCTCGCGCATCTTCGCTTTGAAGAGCCTCTTGGACACTTCAAAACGAGCTGTGCGACTCTGCTCACCATACAACTCTTGCAGGTGTGCCAGTATGTCCCTAGCAGTCTTTATATTTTCATGCTGGCATTGGAGTTCATTAGACATGGATGCCATCATATAGCATTTTACTCTAATGTCATCATCCAACCACTTTTTATGCATTTCACGCTGAACATCAGTAGGACGTGCTGGTAGTGTGGGGATATCTGAATCGAGTATGTAGCCTATCTTCTCACAGTCCAAAACTATTTTGAGATTTCTAAGCCAGTCTTTGTAATTGGTTCCGGTCAGTCGGTTGGTCTCAAGAATACGGGTCAAAGGGTTTGAAGCCGACATTGTATCTGCAGAGAGTAAAGATTCTAGTTAGACTTTTGTACTTGATCCTAATCTGTTCTAAGGTCTTTTAGAACAAATGTAACTCCCACTATTTTCTCGAATCCCTCACACTCCCCTGGTAGGGAAACGGAAATCCCACACGACTAGGGTTTCTAGTGGGTACTGCGGTCCCACCGATTTACATGCCACCTCACCTAACAGTTATTGGTGACACATAGATGGATGAGTGTACAACTCTTGTACAATGCTTCTCAAGCATATTGCAGTGTAACTTGGTCTCTAAGCCATGAAAACCTCACCTAACAGTTATTGGTCCCATTTCTTAGTTAAGTCAGACCCACCATATAACCGTAGGAATAAAGTCGTCATTGGGTCCTCACCTAACAGTTATTGGTGCCCAACCCCATCTTTATCCTACAACATCTCATGTCTATAGAGAGGTCCAGCCCTCCGATGCAACTTGACCACTGTGTCCAGCCGAGATAAATCAACATCAGAAAGGCCTTAGCAGCTCTACTACAGTGGAAGACCTATTGACTTAATATTGGTTAATCAGGTCTTAGTGTTTGCAACTTGAGCCCTTCATAAGAGGTAATCGAACAATTGGCCAGGTAAGCAGGTGGGAGGCTCCCCTTACTCAGAGAGTAAGGTCCTAATTAAGTAACCACCTTTCATGCTTTCCTAGACACCAATTAGATCAATTAATCTAATATGACTTGCTCATGTCGGTTCACTCTCGACTTGATTGAGGAGGTTTTGATTTAGGTCTCAATTGGGTTTGCTACATCACATGTAAACCTATCTACCCGACTCGCATTCACATCTCATGCAAACGGTACATCACAGGCAGTTATAATCGCAGCATCAAATAAAGTTAAACTTTAAATAGGTGATGATCATGGATTCTAATTAGGTCGTATTACAAGCACATGCACATCAATCGATCAAGTGGTCTTCAACTCTTGAATTGGTTCTAAGCCTCCTTGATTCGATCCTTGATCAACTCTTGATCCCATCGCCATCAACCGCTTAGATCACCTTTCATCTCATGCCTTTGCTTCAACTCGATCGTTGATGTACATCACATCACAGAAATACAACCAGATGTAAAATAAAAATAAAAATAAATTACATCTCCTTTTAGGAGGCACGCAGGCCTCTCAAAACATCAAATAAGATGCATGCAAGCATCTGAAAAATTACATGACATCGCAGATCACATCGCAGGTCATTACATTTGATACCAAAAGGGTTTGAATCCTATGATCATCACCGTATGGAACAATTATAATTTTCAGATCTGAAAACTAACTGATTATGTCATGACATAGGTCGCTGATCATGCTAATCATGATTCTAAACTTTGTAATCCCATTAACAATGCAATTAGAATCATCTTTTTATCACATAAAAATCAGCATGCAAAAATCAGCACCCCTGAAAAATCTGCATGCAGAATTTTTCAGCATGCATGATCATTCAATTTTCAAATCTAATAAGCCTTTAGATATTTAATTCTTACCTTAATCTACGAAGCCTAGGCTCTGATACCACTGTTGGAAACCCGCCCATGCCGCTGATATTTCAAAAATTTTTCAGATGGCAGCGGAATCGGCATGCACGGGTTCGACGTTCATCGCATGAACGTTGTTTCGAGACCTTTCGTAATTAGGTAAGAAATTAAAACTTTTAAAACTATTAGGAAGATCAAATCTTCACCTTGCGCGGGTAGATGATCACCGCAAATCTGAATTCGTGGTTTTGGAAGAGGGTTCGCTTGAAGCCGTTCAAACGTCCGGCCTCTACGGGTATCCACACGAAGCAGGATCCGATCCAAGCTCTCTATCTCACCGGGGTGCTAGCTCCCTTGCAGAGATAGCTTTGATGGCCGATGTCCTCTCTTTCAATCAACTCTTGATTGCACTAGAGAGGAGGAAGAAGAAGGATCTTTGAAGAAGAACCAAAGCCTGACTGCAGCCCTTTTATTTTCCTTGCGCTGGAGGAAGAAAGCAAGGATGGAGGAGGGCCGCCAATCACCTTCTTTTGATTCCTTGCTTGCGGCTGAAGATGGAGAAGGAGGAGAAGGAGGCCACGGCTGCAAGGAGAGGGAGAACTCTTCTACCTAGGGCGCCGGCCTCATGCCTCCTTATAAAGCCATCTAGGGCTCCTACAATCTAGGAGCCCTAGACATATTGCCTAAGAGGGAAGGGGGGCGCCGGCCCCTCTCTTCATGCCGCACACAAGGAGAGGAGGAGGGGCGTGATCCCTCCTTCTTGTGATGCCCTAATCCTCTTCCAAAGAGGATTGGGTGCCTCTCTTATGGTTAAGTCCTATCTAATTAGGATTGACCATATTGGATTCAATCTACGCTAGTCCTAATCCAATTAGGACTTGAATGAACCATGACTCAATTGAACTCTTCAATCCTAATCCAATTAGGAGTCATGTTGATTCATTAGATTATTAATTAATTTAGACTTAAGGAATCTTAATCCAATTAGGATTTGTTTAATTTTAGTCCTAATCCAATTAGGACTCTATTTGAATCCGTAGTCCTAATCCAATTAGGATTTCTAGGAGTCCTACTCCAAGTAGGAATCCAATTTTGATTCAAAATTCCTAATCTCATTAGGATTGTAGGAATCCTATTCTAAGTAGGAATTCCAGTCCTACTCCAACTAGGATTCCCAGCCCTAATCCAATTAGGACTCTAGGAATCCTACCCGAAGTAGGATTTGTGTTTAAGTCTAATTAATTAATTTCCTTTGTTCCTTTTTCAACTTCTTATCAATCAAATTGATTACTTGTGATTCCTAATCACAATTTCAACCATCGGATCGGTCAATACTTCTAGTGTGTGTGACCCCATAGGTTCTATTCTGACTGGTAGTGAGATATATTGTGATCTCTATCACTATATCATTGAAAACTCCTTTCAATGGGTTTGAACGATTCCAACTCAACTCATTAGGGTTTATCGATCATCAAGATAATCCCTATGAGTCCCACCATCCACCAGTGACACCTAGCAGCATGTAGTGGCTACCCAGCAGAATGGAATGATGAACCTCTAGGTGCAGTTAACATGTGATACAGTCCTACTATCGTGGATCCCTACAGGACGGAGGTCATGGACAACTCGTCAAACCCCATCGTCTGTCATATGTCAAGATTTATTCGACTTGAGTTCGATAGTGGAAAACTCTTTTTCTACTTTATATTACTGCCCTGGCCAAGGTCTTAGAACTCAGTCTAACAAATCACATAGGATCACTCCTCTTCTATCAAGGTCGATAGATTCCTTATAGGTGCATACCCTACTCCTACAGTGAACCTACTGCAGCCAATCTACACTGCATGGACCCATATGGCTAGAGACCATGTATGTGTGCAGTCAAACTACAATAACCTCACTGTGAGTAGCCGAAGCACCGCAGGTCAAAGGACCAGTCACACTACTGCAACATCAAGCAAGTCACTGACGAGTGGATAGACATCCAAGTGACTTCTTGTCTTGGTCACGCTCAGTACCCTTGTTCTCTAACAAGCACCTGCACTATCACTTCAGTGTCCCTACACTGTGGACTCAAGTCTCGTCCATCCAGAAGGAAAGTGATCTGTGCACTGATCGGATCGATCACCTTCCTCGTGATGATTCATTGATCAGGAGCATTTAGAAATTAATCACCAATGATACATGGCTCAAATTCTCAACTCTTGAGAATATGTATCATCATCTTATTAATTTCTTGGACGATTCATAGACACATAAACAATATGAATAAAAAGATGCCTTTTATTTATTCAATAATAAATAGTCAAGTACAAAATTATGTCCCTAGAATCAACAATGTGTCAGCCAAATTGGCTTCTAGGGCATACATCTAACAAGAAGTGTCTCTAGAAAATGCATTCCAGCTGAAAGTTAATCTAAAAAATCAGAAACAAAAAGATTTCAAGAAGAAGTCCGAAGGCACACCAAAAGGAGGAGAATGTTCTCAGAAAAAGGAAACTTCAAAAGGAGAATTTTCACCTTGTGGTGTCTGCAAGAAGACCAATCATTTGGAAAAGGACTGTTTTCATCGTGGAAAGCCTCAGTGTACATACTGCAAGAAGTTTGGCCATGTAGAGGACTGTCGGTTCAAAAACAAGAACCAACAGGCCAATTATACAGAAGACAAGGAGGAGCACTTGTTCGTTGCATATCAAGCCGCTGTTGAACAGAAGAGTAAAGAATGGTTTCTAGACAGTCGGTGTAGCACCCATATGACTCCAGATGAAGGTATGTTCTTAGAAATTGATAAGTCTATCAATGTTAAGGTCAAATTGGGGAATGGTGAATTGGTGGAAGCAAAAGAAAAAGGCACAATCACTATGGAAACCAAGAAAGGAACCAGATTCATCAAGGATGTTCTATTTGTTCCAAGTCTCGATCAAAGTCTTCTAAGTGTTGGTCAAATGATGCAGAATGGGTACTGTCTATACTTTAAAGGGGAGTCATGCACTATTTATGATCTGAAGAACAATAATCAAGAAGTGGCTGAAGTGAAAATGGGAAATTGCAGAAATTTTCCCATTCATTGGCACTGCCCAAAAGCTATGATGGCTAAATTTGATGATACAACTCTTTGGCATCAAAGGTTTGGACATTCCAACTTTAATGCACTGAGATTGTTGAAGCAAAAGGACATGATAAGACTTACCTCTCTTAGACTAGAATATGTTAGTATGTGAAGGGTGTATGCTAGGAAAACAACATAGACAGTCTTTTCCTACAGGAAAAGCTTGGAGGGCGAAAAAAACTTTGGAGCTTGTTCATATTGATGCATGTGGCCTAATGAGAACACCTTCTCAAAGCCAAAACAGGTATTTCATCTTGTTTATAGATGATTACTCAAGGATGACATGGGTTTATTTTTTCAAAGAAAAATTTGAAGTTTTTGGGATTTTCAAGAAGTACAAGCTGCCGGTTGAAAATCAACATGGTTGCAAGATCAAGACTTTGAGAAGTGATAGAGGTACTGAGTTTAACTCAAGAAAGTTTAATAAATTTTGTGAAGAAGAGGGGATGGAACATCAATTGACAGTAGCTTACACTCCACGGCAAATTGGAGTTTCTGAGCGAAAAAATAGGACAATAATGGAGATGGCCAGATCAATGTTGTTGGAGAAAAGCCTTCCAAAAATGTTTTGGGTAGAGGCTGTTAATACAACAGTCTATTTGCTCAAGAGATGTCCAACAAAAGTTATTCCTAATCAAACTCCTATTGAGGCTTGGAGTGGCCAAAAGCCTACTGCAAGTCATCTCAAGGTTTTTGGCTGCATTTGCTATATTCACGTTCCTTCATAGAAAAGACACAAGCTTGAAGGAAAATCTGAGAAAGGAGTGTTTCTTGGATATAGCACTCAATCCAAGGGGTATAGACTCTATAACTTAGAGTCAAAACAGCTCGTTACAAGTAGAGATGTCGAGTTTGATGAACAAGCTACTTGGAATTGGGATGAAGAAAAAAAGTCCAATCAAACTGTCCTTATACCAGAAAGAAGAGGATCTCAGCTTCCTATTTCTGAGATTCAAAATGAAGGAAATGAAGGGCATGAAAATCTGTTAATGACTCCAACTTCATCACATAGATCAGAAGGCAGTTTGGATGAAACTTCTTCACCAGAATTTCCACCTAGAAGGCTAAGGTCTTTAAGTGAGATTTATGAATCTTGCAATTACTCCTCTGTAGAACTTAAGAATTTTGCAGCAGCTATAAAAGAAAAAATCTAGGCAGATGCAATGGAGGAGGAGATCAAAATGATAGAAAAAATGATACATGGGAGCTGGTCTCATGTCCTGACAGCAAAGAAGTTATTGGAGTTAAATGGATTTTCATAAAACTTAACTCTGATGGTTCCTTAAAAAAATGCAAAGCAAGGCTTGTTGCTAAAGGCTATTCACAACAGCCAGGGATTGATTACAACAAGACTTTTGCACCAGTTGCTCGGTTAGACATAATCCGAACACTTGTTGCACTTGCAGCTCAGAAAAGTTGAAAAATTTTTCAACTTGATGTCAAGTCAGTATTTCACAATGGTGTTCTAGAAGAAGAAGTCTATGTTGATCAACCAGAGGGCTTTATAAGAGAAGAAGGGAAAGTTCTTCGATTGAAAAAGGCTCTATATGGTCTCAAACAAGTACCTCGAGCCTCGTATCAAAAAATAGATGGCTATTTCAATGATCAAGGCTTCAGTAGGAGCATGAGTGAACCTACACTCTATGTAAAATTCAAGGGTAAAGCTCTGCTTATAGTTTCATTGTATGTTGATGATATGATCTTCACTAGAAATAATCCAGAAATGATTGAAGAGTTCAAGCAAGATATGATGAAAACCTTCGAAATGAGTGACTTGGGGTTAATGCATTACTTTCTTGGAATGAAGATTTGTCAAGAAGGAGGCATCTTCATATCATAGAGAAAGTATACAGAAGACTTGTTGAAAAATTCAAAATGCTAGGATGCAAAACAGTGGCAACACCTTTAGTTGCAAATCAAAAGCTGAAAAAGGAAGATGGGGTTAAGAAAGCAGATGCTGTAGCTTACGGGAGTTTGGTTGGCAGTTTGCTATACTTAACTGCCACTCGACCTAACATTATGTATGCTTCTAGTTTGTTGTCCATGTTTATGCAAAGTCCAAGCCAAGTTCATTTTGGTGCTGCTAAAAGAGCTCTTAGATATGTGCAGGGTACTATGGATTTTGGCATATGGTTTAAGTTATGCTCCCACTCAAAATTAACTAGCTTTACTGACAGTGATTGGGCTGGTTCAGTTGATGACATGAGAAGCACTTCACTGGATTGTTTTAACTTGGGATCATGAATGTTTTCTTGGGGATCAAAGAAGCAGGCTACTGTTGCTCAGTCAACTGCAGAAGCTGAGTACGTTGCAGCTGCTGGAGCTGTAAATCAAGCTATTTGGCTGAACAGAATTCTTGAAGACATGGGAGAAAAACAGCAAGGTCCAGTGGAGATTTATTGTGATAATAAATCTGCCATTGCTATGGCTAAGAATCCAGTTCATCATAGTCGAACTAAACACATTGCAATCAAGTACCATTTCTTAAGAGAAGTTGAAGCAAAAGGAGAAATTAAACTCAAATTCTGCAGCTCTGAAGAACAAGTTGCTGACATTTTCGTAAAAGCTCTTCCTAGAGACAAGTTTCAGTTCTTAAGAAAGATGCTTGGAGTTTCAGAAAAATGCATCAAGGAGGAGTATTGAAGCTGATGCGTATTGGAACTGATGCAGTTTTTCAGTAAACTCTATTAATAGCCTACTTTGTTATATTTAGACTATGCTGTTAAATAGCTAATCTTAGAAGTTGTTTTTGTTTAATGCTATGTCATTTTCAAGGTGTCTATATAAACTTGTACTCTTGGAAGTGTAAAGGGTAGAACATTAAGAATCAATCAAACAGGTTGTTGATTGAAGTTTCTCCTGGCAGTTCTCTGTTTTTCCATTGTTTTCTAACACACTTCTAATCCAAATTCAGATAAGGCAAGAATATATGAAAGTTGAGAAGATCAATCACTAATTTGTTGGTCAATGACGAAGGGAGCAAGGCATTTAGGCTAAACAAAAGAGGTGTAGAACCAACATTTCAAAACACCAGGCTGAGTAGAGGTTCCAATGCATCAGGAGAGAACTTTCTCATTAGAGGAAACAAACAGCAAATAGACAAATTCCTTTTTCTGGAATCTATTCATGATGGAACACCTATATGGAAATCAGTTTTAACATTCACTATACATTCTTTTCTCTCTTTTTTTGAAGAAAATAGTTGGTGTGAGATCGTGCGGGCGTGTTTTTAGTCCAACATCGATTATTCGATCGCTATGAAGATCTTGGATACTTATACACAACTAAAAAATCCAAAAAATACCTTTTGGGTAACTATTTTGGGTGAGGTTCTAGATTGTTACAATGGGTTTATATGTACATTCCATTGAAGAGAAGAAAACATAATCACGAATCAGGGTTTGAGAACAAAGGAAGAGTTGTAAACAACCCTTAAATCAAACAATGAAAAACTACATGATGGCAACCTAAAGAAGTTACTGGTGGATCTACTCAACAAGCAAAACCTAAGCAAGTTCCTTCCTGGATACACAGAAAAGGGACACAACCCAAATAATTGAGCCTCATAATTGCAGACAGCCCTCAACAAACATCCAAAATGGAACAGCTACAGAAAAAAAAAAAACAAAGCCGCTGGCAAGATTGAAAAAACTTTTTCCTTGAGTAAAGGATAAAAAAAAGAAACTTATAACCATTTACCTGATGATAATCAGTGACCAAAGGGGCAGCTGATGGAGGATCACATCAATAAAAAATTAAGAGCTACTTTTTAAATTATATTCAATTATTATTTAAGTAAGAAAATTATCTTTTAGAAGGAAGGATAAATTATATTTCTACTATCTTTATATAATCAACATTATCTATCGACGAGTCTATTGGGCCAAACAATTTGATGTTGAAAATACTGGGGGGCTAAGCGAAAAAAAGGAGAGAGAGATTATGACAGAGAGAAAGCAAGTAGAAGAAGGCCAAGTAGAAATCCATGATGTGACTCGAATGCATAAGAAGCAATAGAGACTTTTATTGATTGGGATCATACAACCTTGGACGTACTAGTAATCGTCCCATGACAGGACCCTAGTCATGAGAGTGAACTGATTGTGAACTCACCGTTTAAACCAAGCAGCTGATGGCAAACCTATCACCATTAGAAGAATCCAACGGTGATAATACCATCTTTAAAAGGGTTTCTTAAAAGACTATAGAGGAGTTTGACCCGGACTGTGGTACTGACCAATTCAATAGCTTGTAGAAAATCTGCAACTGTTTGACAGTATGTCGAATGGCATGATCATCTGTGGAGGAAGATTGGCTAGCTCAGGATCATCACAAACAATACCAAAAATAATATAGGAGATAATTGCAGAAAGAAAAATATACAAAGAGATAAATTTTTATTAATATAAATTTTGACAAGACTAATGGTGATAAGAACAGCATACTCTTTCTAAGAAATTGCAGGAACACTATCAGACCAGCACTCGGTAATACTCAACAATTGGTGCCCAATACAAAGCGTCAGGATCCATTACAAGAGGATGCCACAGAGCCAAAAACCTCTCACACTTTCTTTTATTTTTCTTTTCTGCAAACTCATTTTGCAACTGTGTTTACTACTTCATGCCTGTTTTAAACCGGCCTCTCCTATGTTGGACACCAACTCCAGGCTATTTCGTCCCATTCTAGACTGTACCAATAAAAACCCTTCTGTCCTTGATGCCACACCAAAACTCAGCTTAAGTCAACTGTATCTAGTTAAGTCAGTTAGTCAGTTATTTAGTTAACTCTTCTGTTATTCAGTTAAGCAGCTACAGTTTTATTTATAAATATGAGTTGAGTTTATCAATGGAAATATACAAGAGAGCTGCTTGCTCATTCTTTCATTCATTTCATTTTTCCTTGTTCCGAATCTTCTTCTTTTCTTTTTCATTGTCTGAAACTCTTCACAAGCAAGGCTACTTGGTCAATCAACTAAATCAAGTCATAAAGATTTCAAAAATAAATTCAATTAATTTATTTAAATAATTCTTTCAAAAGTAAAAGTTTAATTTTGTCCCAAGCAATAGCAATAACAAGATAGTTAAGAATTCGGGCAGAAAAGAAGACCACTGTGCAAGCACTCAAAAAATTAAATAAATTCTATCCTCTGTGGTAACTACTTCCTATTCTAACAGATTTAGACAGGAATATTGGATTTTGTATTTCGACCAAATTTATTCTTCATCAAACTCCATGCCACTTGTGTTTCTATAAATCTAATTTACTGTTTTTAAAAAAGAAGTTAATAAGCTTCACTATGGTGGGTAGCATCCACGGTAATCATCTTCATCAAAACTTATGGCACGTAAGTTTCTGTAATTCTTATTTACTGTTTTAATTTAAAGACAACTTCATTGAGATCCCGAAGCTCATAGTAATAATTTTCACAAAACAGATGGCACTTAGGTTCCTACAATATTAACTTTGTTCTTGTTCAATGAAATTATTCTGTTATTCCATTTCTAGTTACCTTGTTATTTACTTAGAAATCAACATCCTTGACGTATACATGGTCCCTAAATAGAACCCTCAGCTATTAACCAATCAAGGAGTTGTCAAATGAATCCAAGGCTGCCGGAGGGAATTGTGGATGCAGATTATTGCCCCAATCATTAACGAGAAATAAAAAACGTACGTGCCTATGAACCATCCAACTCACCGTCGCTATTCAAAACTCAGAGGGTACAAACAAAACAAAGTCCTCTTATCTCTTTTCCTAGTACCCTTCCCTCCGTTCATATCCCATACTACTTACTGTTCCGCTCGGATTCGTCTAGGGATTAGAGAGGAGAGTGGTGATGAACACAAAACGGATCCGGCGGCAGAAGCAGCCAGCCATAGCAACTAGCTCTCACAACCCGGAGAGCGCGGAGGGGACTTCTCAAGCCGGGTTGGAGGAAAAGCCTGTTTGGGGCTTGCTGAGGCCTACCGTGGTCCTCCCTGCTTTCTTCTTGATGCTTGCGCTGCCGCTCCTCGTCTTTGTCTCCGGTCGAAGCCCGTTCAAAGAGCAACTTTGTAACTGTGGAACTAGAGGAGTCCTACGAAGGGAAGCTGGCTTGGCAGCAAGGGCAAAACAAGGTATGTACTTGTCTTTCTATCCTTTTCGGAATAAAAGGTTTCAGTGCATCAGACTCAACATTGCAATATCTTGAGAGGACCAGGTACAACCTTACCCTACTACGTGAAGAAGCTGTTTCGGATTCTTATTTTCTTGAGGTGGTGGCTTTGACGGGTTTCATTAACAAGGCTTCTTGATCTTGTTAGTCTTTGGTTTTTCTTTGCACGTTTCATTTTCTCGTGGAATATATTTTTGATATTATTTTAAATCTAATTTTCATTTTCTGTTGTATTCCATCTTTAAACGTAAAATGTTTCAGTTGTGATTTTTGATAAGAATGTTAGGATTTCCTAAGTTTGTTTGGGTTGCGATCTCCGTCAAGAAAGTTGGGTTTTTCTTTTGGGTTTTTAAGCCTCATTTTGGGATGCTTACAAATACAGAACCGACACAGTTTCTTTCATTCATGACGCCAGCGAACAAACGCGCGGACCCCAGAACTGGGCCTCGGTGACAAGAGATCATGGTCCTAGCAAGTACCGGGGGACAAGAAACATCTGTCTTTCTATTAAAAATTTGGCTTGGTTTTGTTTCTTTTGGTAACCAATTTGCCATGGTTCTTTTGAGGGGAAAAAAATTGAGTACCTTGGTCGCTACTAGGAAACAACCGATCGGGATGACCTGATTAATAAATGAGTCAAAATTTTTGATCCAGACTTGATTTCTAAATGATGATTTCCAGGCCTGAGATCAACCTGTTTAAACCTTTTTTTTTTTATGAAAAGGGAAGTTTACCCACCCACTTTTATTGATAGAGAAATGGAAGAGAGAATATTTACAACGGATTGGTTCACAAGCGGATCTGGTTGAGCTGCTATTGAGCTTGCATGGCCATTACCGGACCCAAAGGAGCAAGGAGTGTTTGACCCAAATGAAAGACCAAGGCTCAAGAATCGATAACCTCTATTTCAATGCAAACGTTTCTCCTGGAACCCTCCGGTCTACGTCCGCCGAGGTACGAGACCTGTTTTGTATGACAAAAGAAAAAAAGAGAACAGCGAGTTGTGAAAAAAAGAATCCTCCGAGCTATTCCTTTTGCAGAAAAGCTCTGCTCAACATAAGTCATCGGTTGAGGTTGTGGAGCCAAGCTAGGAAAAGATCAGCCTCGAGGTTCGAATACTTCTGGTTTGTTCAGCCTATCCTCTATGTCTGCCTGATGAGATCAGGCCGAAAAGTCTTAGAGGACCCTTAGACATGCGGAAACCATAACACAGGTTATAGCTGGACAAATCCTTATATGTTATATCACACCAGTTATTAATTGCCATAATGCTGGTCCTCCCACTTTCGATCTCAAGATATTCCTCGCCATCCAGGCGAAGAAAGTAATGTTTTATCTATATCTGTGCTACTTTAAAGAGAACAATAACTCTTGAGTAGTGCTGCATCTCATGATAAGTCCAAGCACTCTGTTCTTTGAGGCACCACTGACTATTTGGTGCAATGAGGGTGCAACAATTATTTGTCGATCCGGAAGGAGCGATGACCGATTAAATCAAATCTTGTCTATTCAAAGCTTTATAGAAAGGGGTGGGCATCCCTGCAGGTTTTTCCCTATATGACAGATTCTCCTAGGGAGCAGTGCCTCCGAAACCAAGTGAAGATGCTTTGACTGGCCTTGCGGGAGGCTAGCAAGAAAGCTGTTGAGGCGGAAATAAAGTTGGATCCCTCAAAAGTAGGCTTGTCAATAAGAACGATCGAACCCAAGCAATGATACTCTAGATAGCTGTTGCAGAGGAGGAGCTGAATGTCACCTAGTTCTAGGTCGCTCAGACAGATAAGAAAGCTCTCCATGTGATAAAGCCATTTAAGGCATCAACAACCATATGCAGCTTGCTCTAACTATGGTGGAGGCCTTTGTAGAAGTCTTCGATGAATGCCAGAGACAAGTATTGAGGCTCTTTTTCTGGGCAGATTTCAACGGCCTCGACCCATTCACCGAAAGCAACAACAAACCCTAGATACGAAGAAATGACGAGGAGGAAGAGAAGGCATGGTGCAGTGATGGGGACAATGGGAAGCCATAGAGCCCCAAGCAATAGACTTCTGTACGCCTCGCTCTTTCACTTTTTCGCACCCCTACAGAGGTGTGGGATGAGGGGAAGGGTGGTCACCTGAGTCTGGTGACTTTTCTAGAGTCGACGACTAGGTCTCGACTGACCTGAGCACTTTTCTGTTGTTTTTTTATGATTGCACGCACGAGATGGAGTCCATCAGTCAAGGCAGGCAAAGAATCAAGCCGGGTGAGGGCTGCAATAGCCAATAATTTCAATAGTCTTTTCTTTCGAAAAGAGACCTGTTGCTGTTTGATTTGATTTTCATCCTGTTGTAATCAAATGTTATTTTAAATGAAACGTAAAAATTTTCTTTTGTGTGCGCCCCTTTTGTTTTTTTGCCTATTACCAGAAGTGTAGCTCGAGGTCATCTTTAGGATGCCAAGATAGATTAGGTTAGGCTAGAGACGCAAGTTTCCAAGATCACATAAACGAGACCAGAAGGCCCAGATAAGCTATAAATAGATAAATTTGTGAATATTCAAAATTGGATTAGTGCTGAGAGATGAGGTCACCATATCATATTGTCCTTGAAAAGGTGAGATAAATAGGAGATCATGATGGAGAGAGACTGATTCCACAATAAATTATGAGCAGAAGGTATAAAAATTTTATGAAATGATTAAGCCAACGAAGAGTCCATTAGTATACTCGATAGATAATTACAAATTACTTTATTAGAGAAGAGTATTGCTTCAAAGAGAGAAAAGAGCTTCTTCCTAAGGTCAAGTATAAGGGCCAGCAGGTCTGCTTAGATTTTGGGGGCCAACGGTCTTGAAAATACACAAGAATGAGTATAAGGGCTAGTGGGCTTGCTTAACCTCAAGGTCAAGTATTAAGAATACAAGAGTCAAGAATTCACGAGGGCAAGTATAACAGCCAGTGGGCCTACTTGCACCTTGGGGGCCAATGGGTCTTAAGAATACAAGAGTCAAGAGGGTAAGTATAAGGGCTAGGAGGCCTGCTTGCACTTTGTGGTCGAATAGGCCTTGAAAATACACAATGATGAGTATAGGGGCTAATGGACCTTTTCTAACCTCGAGAGCCAACAGGCCTTAGGAATACATCAGAACGAGCATAGGGGTCAGCAAGCCTCCTTGAACCTTGAGGGCTAATGGGCCTTGAGAATACACAAGGACGAGTATAGGAGCTAGTAGATCTATTTGAAACTCGGGGGACTATAGACCTTAAAAATATACGGCTATGAGTATAGAAACTAGTAAACCTACTCGAACCTCAGGGGCTAATGGGCCTTGAAAATACATGAGAGCAAGTACAAGGGTTAGCGGGGCTTCTCGAAACTTAGGGGCCAACATGCCTTAAGAATACACGAGGAAAGGTATAAGGGCTAGTGGCTTGCTTGTACCTCAGGGCCACCAAGCCTTGAGAATACACAAGGACGAGTATAGGGGCCATCGGACTTGCTTGAGCTTTGGGAGCCAACGGGCCTTGAGAATACACAAGGGCACGTCTAGGGCCAGTATGCCTGCTGTTGGGAACCCGATCATGCCACTGAAATTTAAAAAAAATTCAGATGCAGTGGAAGAGGCATGCGCGGGATCGACCGTTCATCGCATGAACGTTGTTCAAAAACCGTTCGTAGATAGATAAGGATTAAAAACTTTTTAAAACATTAGAAGATCAGATCTTCACCTTGTGCGGGTAGATGATCACCGCAAACTGAAGTTCGTGGTTTAGGATGAAGGTTCGCTTGAAGCCGTTCAAGTGCCCGGCCTCTACAGATATCCACACGAAGCAGAAAACCGATCCAAGCTTTCTATCTCCCCGGGGTGCTAGCTCCCTTGCAGAGATAACTTTGATGGCTGATATCCTCCCTTTCAATCAATCCTTGATTGTGCTTGGGAGGAGGAAGAAGAAGGATGAAGAGAAGAAGAGGAACGAAGCCCTGCAGCCTTCTTTTTCTTCATTGCGTTGGAACCAAACGGTGGAGGAAGAAGGAGGCCACCAAGATCCTTTTCTTCCCTTTGTTGTTGGTGGCTGAAAAGAGAGGAGAAGAGGGTGGCCACGTGATGGAGAGGAGGAGGGCTTCACTTATCATTAGGGCACCTCCTTTCAAAGCCTTATAAAGGCATCTAGGGCTCCTATTTGGTTTAGTCCAAATCATGAATCAATTGGGTTCAATCTATGCTAGTCCTAATCCAATTAGAACTTGAATGAACCATGACTCAATTGAACTCTTCAATCCTAATCCAATTAGGAGTCATGTTGATTCATTAGATTAATAATTAATTAGGACTTAAGAAATCCTAATCCAATTAGGACTTGTTTAATTCTAGTCCTAATCCAATTAGGACTCTAATTTGAATTCGAAGTCCTAATCCGATTAGGACTCTAGGAATCCTACTCCAAGTAGGAATCCAAATTTAATTCAAAACTCCTAATCTAATTAGGATTGTAGGAATCCTACTCCAAGTAGGAATCCTAGTCCTACTCCAAATAGGATTCCCAGTCCAAGTAGGAATCCCAGTCCAAGTAGGAATCTCAGTCCAAGTAGGATTCCTAGTCTTAATCCAATTAGGACTCTAGGAATCCTACTCCAAGTAGGACTCTTGTTTTAAGTCCAATTAATTAATTCTCTTTGTTTCTTCTTCAGCTTATTATCAATCGAATTGATTACTTGTGATTCCTAATCACGATTCAACCATCGGATCGGTCAATGCCTCTAGTGTGTGTGACCCCATAGGTTCTACTCTGACTGGTAGTGAGATATATTGTGATCTCTATCACAATATCATTGAAAACTCCTTTCAATGAGTCGGAACGATTCCAACTCTACTCATTAGGGCTTATCGATCATCGAGATAATCCCTATGAGTCCCACCATCCACCAGTGACACCTAGCAGCATGTAGTGGCTACCCAGCAGAATAGAATGATGAACCTCTAGGTGCAGTTATCGTGTGATACAATCCTACTATCGTGGATCCCTACAGGACGGAGGTCATGGATAACTCGCCAAACTCCTTCGTCTGTCATATGTCAAGATTTATTCGACTCGAGTTCGTTAGTGGAAAACTCTTTCTCCACTTTATATTACTGCCCTGGCCAAGGTCTTAGAACTCAGTCTAACAAATCACATAGGATCACTCCTCTTCTATCAAGGTCGATAGATTCCATGTAAGTGCATACCCTACTCCTACAGTGAACTTAGTGCAGCCAATCTACACTACAAGGACCCATATGACTAGAGACCATGTATACGTATAGTCAAACTACAATAACCTCACTGTGAGTAGCTGAAGCACCGCAGGTCAAAGGACCAGTCATACTACTGCAACATCAAGCAAGTCACTGACGAGTGGATAGACATCCAAGTGACTTCTTGTCTTGGTCACGCTCAGTACCCTTGTTCTCTAACAAGCACCTGCACTATCACTTCAGTGTCCCTACACTATGGACTCAAGTCTCGTCCATCCAGAAGGAAAGTGATCTGTGCACTGATCGGATCGATCACCGTCCTCGTGATGATCCATTGATCAGGAGCATTTAGAAATTAATCACTAATGATACATGACTCAAATTCTCAACTCTTGAGAATATGCATCATCATCTTATTAATTTCTTGGACGATTCATAGACACATAAATAATATGAATGATAAGATGCCTTTTATTTATTCAATAATAAATAGTCAAGTACAAAATTATGTCCCTAGAATTAACAATGTGTCAGCCAGATTGGCTTCTAGGGCATACATCTAACAATCTTCCACTTGCACTAAAGCCAATCAGCCATAAACCTAAGCCCCATCTTCTCAAGATGCGTTTTAGTTTTCTGCCGACTTAGCTGCTTAGTGAATGGGTCCGCCACATTTTCTGTGGAGTCTACTCTCTGATCCTCTACTTATTTTCTTTCGAGGTAGTCGTTTATTAGGTTAAACTGCCGCTCTATGTGCTTCGATTTCTGGTGAGACCTTTGGCTCCTTAGCTAGTGCTATGGTGCCTTTGTTATCGCAGTAGAGTGTTATGACATCTGATGACATTACACCTAACTATGCAATGAACCTTTTAAACCAAAAGATTTCCACTGCACCCTTAGAGACGGCTTAACATTCAGCTTCTAAGGTAGAATCTATAATGATCGGTTGTTTGGAACTATTCCAATTTACTGAACCACCATTGCACATATTCTGATGTAGACTTTCTATCATCAATATGTGTGCATCCTTCTACCTTCAACTCTGATCTTCTTCCAAAGACCAAGAACATGTCCTTAGTTCTTCTCAAGTACTTAAGACTGTTCTTCACAGCTATCCAGTGCTTCTTGCCTGGATCTGATTGACATATGCTCGTGACATTCACAGCATGTACTATATCAAGTCATGTACATAGCATGGCATACATGAGGCTCCCTATTGCTGATGCATAGGGGATCTTGCTCATGCGTTGAATCTCTTCAGATGTGTTGGGGCATATTTTCTTGGAGAGATTAATTCCATGCCTTAGGGGTAAGAGACCCCTTTTTTTTTTAGAGTTTTCCATGCTGAACCTTTTCAGCACTTCCTCTATGTACATCTTCTGTGATAGGCCAAGCATCCTTTTAGATCTATCTCTATAGACCTTTATTCCCAAAATATAGGATGCTTTCCCAAGGTCTTTCATGGAGAATTATTTTGACAACCAGACCTTGACCGAGGTTAGCATGGGAATATCATTCCCTATCAGGAGGATGTCGTCCACGTACAGTACGAGAAATACAACAGCGCTCCCACTAACCCTTTTGTAAACACATGGTTCCTCTTCGTTTTTGATGAAATCAAACGTTTTGATTGCGTCATTGAAACGAGTGTTCCAACTCCGAGAATCTTGCTTTAGTCCATAGATGGACCTTTGCAGCTTGCAGACCTTGTGATCTCCATCACTGGAAGTGAAACCCAAAGGCTGTTCCATATAGATGTCTTCATCAAGATATCCATTCAGGAAAGCTATTTTCACATCCATCTGCCAGATTTCATAATCATGAAATGCTGCAATGGCAAGCAATGTTCGGATGGATTTCAGCATGGCTACAGGTGAAAAGGTCTCCTGATAGTCAATGCCCTCGCGCTGACTATACCCTTTCACCACAAGCTTTGCCTTATAGGTCTCTACCTCTCCATCCGAACCTATCTTCCTTTTGTAGATCCATTTGCATCCAATAGGTACAATACCTTCTGGTGGATCTACTAAGGTCCAGACTTCGTTGGAATGCATGGAGTCTAATTCTGACTTCATGGCTTCCAGCCATTTCTCGGAATCAATATCAGATATCGCCTCGTCGTAGGTTTTGGGATCTTGTGTATGATCCCTATCTCCCACTAGGAACATTTCCTCGGTATCCTCTTCTAGTATACCTAAGTATCTATCGGAAGGATGGGAGACCCTACTAGATCTGCGAGGTGGTTGAGGGACATCGTGTACTGGCTCTGTATGAATGGGTTCGATAGGATCCATGACTCGTTGCTTCTCAGAGACTTTCTCTTCAAGCTCAATTTTCCTCCTACTGCCTCTATCAAGGATAAACTGTTTTTCCAAGAAGATGGCGTGACGGCTCACAAACACATTGTGATCCTCTGAGATGAAAAATTGTATCCTAATGACTCTTTAGGATATCCTATAAAACGAGCACTTATGGACCTAGCCTCTAGTTTGTCCACTTGTAGTCTCTTGACGTGGGCCGGACATCCCCAAATCTTGAGATGACCAAGACTTGGTTTCTTACCATGCTATATCTCATACGGTGTGGTAGGAACGGATTTAGAGGGAGCTCTATTCAACAAGTAAATAGCTGAAAATAGGGCATCTATCTAAAGAAACAAGGGTAAATCAGTGAAGCTCATCATGGACTGGACCATATCAATAGAGTCCGATTCCTCCTCTCTGACACTCCATTGAGCTGAGGTGTACCAGGAGGAGTCCATTATGAAACTATACCATTCTCCTTGAGATAATCATGGAACTCTCCATTAAGGTATTCACTTCCTCGATCTGATCAAAGAACCTTAATGAGTTTTTGTACTTATTTTTCTACTTCATATCTAAGCTTTTTGAACCTTTCAAAAGTTTCATATTTGTGTCTCATACACATATCCATACCGTGAGTAATCATCGGTAAATGAAGTAAAAATTATAACCCCTAGCCTGCACATCGAATGGGCCACACACATCAGTGTGTACTAGGATAAGTATTTCAGTGGACCTCCCTATGTCCTACAAAGGATAACTTGGCCATCTTTCCTTGAAGGCAGAATTCACAAATCAAATATGACTCGGAAGTCAATGAGCCCAAAAGCTCATGTTTCTCCAATTTATTTATTCTGTCTTCTCCTATATGGCCAAGCCTGAAGTGCCACAAATACTTTAGATTCATCTCATTTTTGGATCTATTAGATCCTATGGTATTCATTGTTTGCTCAGATATATTCACAGATACATCCATATGTATGTGATAGAGACTGTCAATCATAAAACCATGTTGAATCAATTTATTTTCAAATAAAAATTTTTCTGTGCTGAATAAAATACAAAAATTAAATTTCTGCTAGCAATAGGTAACAGTCCCTAAGTATCCTGAGCATATCTGACAAACCTTCTGAAGGTCTGTCACCCTTCATGTTCTTTATGCTTTCCATGTATGTAGGATAGTTTCTCTTCCAATGTCCGTCTATGATGCAATGGAAACACTTTTCCTTGCAATTGGCCTTTTTCTGGGAACTTCCTTACTTGGTGTTTTCTTAGTACTCTGCTTCTTCGCAGGCTTCTTCCTTTTCCAAATAGACTCTCTCTTGAAAGTAGAAACCAACTTGACAGCGAAAACGATGCCCCTTGAACTTCTTTAAGGTCCCTAAGGTAGTTACCAATTTATTTAACAATTCTATTTTAGTGCATACAACCTTGTTCATATGGTAGTTTACTATAAACTATTCATATGAAGCTGGAAGGGATTGCGGGATCAAATTCGTTTGCAATTCCTTGTGCATGGTCATGCCAAGCTTCTCAAGCTTCTCTAAGTCCTTTATCATGGTCAAACCATGATCATGGACACTCTGCCCATCGTGCATCTTGGCTTTGAAGAGCCTCTTGGACACTTCAAACCGAGCTGCGTGACTCTGATCACCATACAACTCTTGCAGGTGATTTAATATGTCCCTGGCAGTCTTCATGTTCTCATGCTGGCATTGTAATGCATTGAACATGGATGCCATTGTGTAGCACCTAACATTATTGTCATTGTTCGTCCACTTAACAAGCGTCTTATGCTGATCAGTGATCGGACGGATTGGTAACATGGGGATTCCATGGTCTAGCATATACCCGAATTTCTCACAATTCAAAACTATTTTTGAAATTTGCTGAGCCAATCTTTATAATTGGGTTTGGTCAAACGGTTGTTCTATAAGATATGAGTTAAGAGTCTAGAAGCTGACTTTATAATCCTTAGAGAGTAAAGATTCTAGTTAGACTTTTGTACTTGATCCTAATCTGTTCTAAGGTCTTTTAGAACAAATGTAACTCCCACTATTTTCTCGAATTCCTCACACTCCCCTGGTAGGAAAACGGAAATCCCACACGACTAGGGTTTCTAGTGGGTACTGCGGTCCCATCGATTTACATGCCACCTCACCTAACAGTTATTGGTGATACATAGATTGATGAATGTACAACTCTTGTACAATGCTTCTCAAGCATGTTGCAGTGTAACTTGGTCTCTAAGCCATGAAAACCTCACCTAACAGTTATTGGTCCCATTTCTTAGTTAAGTTAGACCCACCGTATAACCGTAGGAATAAAGTCGTCATTGGGTCCTCACCTAACAGTTATTGGTGCCCAACCCCACCTTTACCCTACAACATCTTATGTCTATAGAGAGGTCCAGCCCCCCGATGCAACTTGACCACTGTATCCAGCCGAGACAAATCAACATCAGAAAGACCTTAGCAGCTCTACTACGGTGGAAGACCTATAGACTTAATATTGGTTAATCAGGTCTTAGTGTTTGCAACTTGAGCTCTTCATAAGAGGTAATCGAACAATTGGCCAGGTAAGCAGGTGGGAGGCTCCCCTTACTCAGAGAGTAAGGTCCTAATTAAGTAACCACCTTTCATGCTTTTCTAGACACCAATTAGATCAATTAATCTAATATGACTTGCTCATGTCGGTTCACTCTCGACTTGATTGAGGAGGTTTTGATTTAGGTCTCAATTGGGTTTGCTACATCACATGTAAACCTATCTACCCGACTCACATTCACATCACATGCAAACGGCACATTGCAGGCAGTTATAATCGCAGCAATAATTAAAGCTAAACTTTAAATAGGTGATGATCATGGATTCTAGTTAGGTCGTATTACAAGCACATGCACGTCAATCGATCAATTGGTCTTCAACTCTTGAATTTGTTCCAAGCCTCCTTGATTTGATCCTTGACCAACTCTTGATCCAATCGCCATCAACCGCTTAGACCCCTGTTCATCTCATGCCTTGTCTTCAACTTGATCGTTGACGTACATCACATCACAGAAATACAACTAGATGTAAAATAAAAATAATAATAAATTACATCTTCTTTTAGGAGGCACGCAGGCCTCTCAAAACATCAAATAAGATGCATGCAAGCATCTGAAAAATTACATGACATTGCAGATCACATCGCAGGTCTTTACATTTAATACCAAAAGGGTTTGAATCCTATGATTATCACCACATGCAGCAATTATAATTTTCAGATCTGAAAACTAACTGATTATCTCATGACATAGGTTGCTGATCATGCTAATCATGATTCTAAACTTTGTAATCTCATAAACAATGCAATTAGAATCATCATCTTATCATATAAAAATCAGCATGCAAAAATCAGCGCCCTAGAAAAAATCTGCATGCAGAAAATTTTCAGCATGCATAATCTTTCAATTTTCAGATCTAATAAGCCTACTAATAATTAATCCTTACCTTAATCTACGAAGCCTAGGCTCTGATACCACTGTTGGAAACCCGATCATGCCGCTGAAATTTAAAAAAAATTCAGATGCAGCGAGGCATGCGCGGGATCGACCGTTCATCGCATGAACGTTGTTCAAAAACCGTTCGTAGATAGATAAGGATTAAAAACTTTTTAAAACATTAGAATATCAGATCTTCACCTTGTGCGGGTAGATGATCACCGCAAACTGAAGTTCGTGGTTTAGGATGAAGGTTCGCTTGAAGCCGTTCAAGTGCCCGGCCTCTACAGGTATCCACACGAAGCAGAAAACCGATCCAAGCTTTCTATCTCCCCGGGGTGCTAGCTCCCTTGCAGAGATAATTTTGATGGATGATATCCTCCCTTTCAATCAATCCTTGATTGTGCTTGGGAGGAGGAAGAAGAAGGATGAAGAGAAGAAGAGGAACGAAGCCCTGCAGCCTTCTTTTTCTTCCTTGCGTTGGAACCAAACGGTGGAGGAAGAAGGAGGCCACCAAGATCCTTTTCTTCCCTTTGTTGTTGGTGGCTGAAAAGAGAGGAGAAGAGGGTGGCCACGTGATGGAGAGGAGGAGGGCTTCACTTATCATTAGGGCACCTCCTTTCAAAGCCTTATAAAGGCATCTAGGGCTCCTATTTGGTTTAGTCCAAATCATGAATCAATTGGGTTCAATCTATGCTAGTCCTAATCCAATTAGAACTTGAATGAACCATGACTCAATTGAACTCTTCAATCCTAATCCAATTAGGAGTCATGTTGATTCATTAGATTAATAATTAATTAGGACTTAAGAAATCCTAATTCAATTAGGACTTGTTTAATTCTAGTCCTAATCCAATTAGGACTCTAATTTGAATTCGAAGTCCTAATCCGATTAGGACTCTAGGAATCCTACTCCAAGTAGGAATCCAAATTTAATTCAAAACTCCTAATCTAATTAGGATTGTAGGAATCCTACTCCAAGTAGGAATCCTAGTCCTACTCCAAATAGGATTCCCAGTCCAAGTAGGAATCCTAGTCCAAGTAGGAATCTCAGTCCAAGTAGGATTCCTAGTCTTAATCCAATTAGGACTCTAGAAATCCTACTCCAAGTAGGACTCTTGTTTTAAGTCCAATTAATTAATTCTCTTTGTTTCTTCTTCAGCTTATTATCAATCGAATTGATTACTTGTGATTCCTAATCACGATTCAACCATCGGATCGGTCAATGCCTCTAGTGTGTGTGACCCCATAGGTTCTACTCTGACTGGTAGTGAGATATATTGTGATCTCTATCATAATATCATTGAAAACTCCTTTCAATAGGTCGGAACGATTCCAACTCTACTCATTAGGGCTTATCGATCATCAAGATAATCCCTATGAGTCCCACCATCCACCAGTGACACCTAGCAGCATGTAGTGGCTACCCAGCAGAATAGAATGATGAACCTCTAGGTGCAGTTATCGTATGATACAGTCCTACTATCGTGGATCCCTACAGGACGGAGGTCATGAATAACTCGCCAAACCCCTTCGTCTGTCATATGTCAAGATTTATTCGACTCGAGTTCGTTAGTGGAAAACTCTTTCTCCACTTTATATTACTGCCCTGGCCAAGGTCTTAGAACTCAGTCTAACAAATCACATAGGTTCACTCCTCTTCTATCAAGGTCGATAGATTCCATGTAAGTGCATACCCTACTCCTACAGTGAACTTAGTACAGCCAATCTACACTACAAGGACCCATATGACTAGAGACCATGTATACGTATAGTCAAAACTACAATAACCTCACTGTGAGTAGCTGAAGCACCGCAGGTCAAAGGACCAGTCATACTACTGCAACATCAAGCAAGTCACTGACGAGTGGATAGACATCCAAGTGACTTCTTGTCTTGGTCACGCTCAGTACCCTTGTTCTCTAACAAGCACCTGCACTATCACTTCAGTGTCCCTACACTATGAACTCAAGTCTCGTCCATCCAGAAGGAAAGTGATCTGTGCACTGATCGGATCGATCACCGTCCTCGTGATGATCCATTGATCAGGAGCATTTAGAAATTAATCACTAATGATACATGACTCAAATTCTTAACTCTTGAGAATATGCATCATCATCTTATTAATTTCTTGGACGATTCATAGACACATAAATAATATGAGTGATAAGATGCCTTTTATTTATTCAATAATAAATAGTCAAGTACAAAATTATGTCCCTAGAATTAACAATGTGTCAGCCAGATTGGCTTCTAGGGCATACATCTAACACCTGCTTGAACCTTGGGGGTCAACGGATCTTGAGAATAAATGAGGATGAGTATAGGTGCAAGGGGCCTGCTCGAACCTTGGAGGCCAACGGGTCTTGAGAATATACGAGGGCAAGTATAAGGGCCAATGGGTCTGCTTGCACCTCAAGCACCAACAGATCTTAAGAATACATGAGGATGAGTATAGGGGCTAGCAAGCTGGCTCAAACCATAGGGGCCAATTGAGTTGGCATACACTTTAAGTGATCTGGCCATGTATGCCTCCTAGTCTACGCTAGAATTTTGAGATATGAAATTTTCAAGGTTGTCAGTTCCCTTAGACTAGTACAACCTGTAACATCTTTTTTTCTGTGGAGAGGAATTTTAAAACATTGTTCCATGGAAGGTTAGTGGTAAAAAATATAAAGTTTTAAGCATTTAAATTTTATTGATGCCACATCCTGCTATTGTTGAAACTCAAACTTCTTAAGCTTGGTCATTAGCTATGGATGCGTTCTTCCTACGCCTCGATCTCGGTCATTAGCTTGTTGAGGCCGAGGGGCCTAAGCCCCCTGCTGCAAATCCTTAGAAGATGGCGGTTATTACCCCAGTGAGAGGCTTGTTAATGCCTCTCAAGGGTTCACTTGTCCCAACTAGGGTTTTTATGTTCATTAATGTACCGACCAAGGTATTCTCTTGAACGAGTGCTTCAATTTTGTCTTCCAGCTAGAGGCACGCCTTTATGTTGTGCCTTTGATTTTTATGGAATTAGCCTTACTTGCCCATATCTCTTTTCTTCGTGGAGGTTCACAGTTTCTTAGGCCAATATAGGTAGCCTCGATCTTGAATATATATTAGTATCTGGATCCTTGATGCATTGAGAGAGGTACACCTTTTGGGCCTTTACAGTTGGCTCCAAGGTCACGCTAGCTCCACTCTTCAAGATTGTGCTTTCTTCTCAGTTCCTCCTTCTCACTATCTTTGAGCTTACCGCTTATCTTTTGTACCACCTCTTTCCAAGTAGCAATGGCTTCTTCAGCATTAATATACAATTGTCTGCCCAAGTCAGGAGCTTTGCCAGATCTTTCAAAGGTTTTAGTAGAAGTGTGAGGTTCTAAGCCCATTCATTACTATGACTGCTGCTATGGCATGCTCTAGCTCTCGCACCTCCAGCAACTCGGTGTTGGATCGAATAATTTATCTTTGGAGAAACTCATCTTCCCTCTACTTGATGGAGTGTAAGCTAGTCAAAACTTTTCTTCATCATCTGATGCTAACAAAGTGACCAACGAATTAGCATCCCAGCTGAACGAAAGAGCAGATGAACCTGGTCAATGGCTCGAGTACTAGAGCTATGCCACCATCCTAAGCGTGGAAGGGAAGGCATGACACATCACAACCTCTAAATCCCCTTACAACAGCATAAGAGCCTTGCAGCTCTCGAGATGATCTGTCAAATCGGCGGAACCATCATAGAGTTCAAATTGAGGTACCTTGAACTTCCTAGGAAAGGGTTCTTCCATGATCTCTTTGGTGAAGGAAGGCTTTCTCATCACCTCAAGGTTGTCTCCAACTTCGACCTTCTGGTCCTGCAAGGCTCTGATTTGATTTCACATCTCCTTGATTCTGTAGTCCAGATCTACCTCCTTCTTAGAGACCTCTTTTGCTGACCTAGAGAGAGATCGCTAGAATCCAATCTAGTCTCAGAAAGATAGTGAGGATGGCTTTGTCTCCGAGTCTTCTCATGATCTTCAAGGTGGAGATGGCTGTTGTGCTGGACAGGCTCATCATGGTGGTCTAGTGGTCCTGCAACAAGGGAAAGAACATGCAACTGCATCTCCTTCACCATTATAGTGAGAACATGCACCTGCTGAGTCAGCAAGCCAAGTCGTCCTGCATCGGTGGCCTCTGGAAGAAACACTC
Source organism: Phoenix dactylifera (assembly GCF_009389715.1). Taxonomy (NCBI): domain Eukaryota; kingdom Viridiplantae; phylum Streptophyta; class Magnoliopsida; order Arecales; family Arecaceae; genus Phoenix; species Phoenix dactylifera. Next base: position 307,967 of record NW_024067929.1, read on the forward strand.
CGGGAGCCGTTAGACTTTTGTTGGACAACCCCTAAGCCATTGTTTCTCTTATGCCTCATGGCTTTTCTACCCTTGTTTCCCACAGACAACACCAATCTGTCGTTGCCAATCTCAGGATATCGACGTAGATTGCCTCTGTGAACCTGGCAACTGATAAATGATGAATGCTCACTATATTGGCTCTAGCCGGGCCCTCCAATGCTTAAATCAGTAAAGATTTTGGGGATGGAAAATGAAGAAGAAAGAAAAAATAGATAACCGAGTGACAGTCTCCCCTGGCCAAGTTGATTTTTCATTAACTTTTTCGAAAAATCATTCAGATCTATTTACAGCTAGAGTCTGAATCTTCCAAGATCGCATCTTAACAAATTTAAAATTGTCTGCAATAAACTATTGATATGGTGTAACACTCCTGTAGATACACCGCAACAACTTAGAACATAGTAGGACCGGAATGACTTTCAGATGATGGAAGCCGAGCTTCTCTTATGGGAAATCTCTGCCCAGTACGGGTCAATGGTCAAATTTTAGGAGCCAAACTAGGAGATGATCAGCCGTGGGGGTTGAATATCCTGTGTTTGACCAAGGAGATTGGGGTGAATAGTCCTGAAGAACCCTTAGATGCGTAGGAACTGCAGCACAAGCGGTGCGCTGGATGAATCCTCATGCACCATATTACATCCGTTATTAATTGCCACAATTGACCTTAGGAATGCTTCTAGGAAGTTGATCTGTCCTTATTGTCAAGAGATCCTGCACCAAGTGAGGCAATTGATATTCCTTGAGAAATGAAGTGCCAAACTATTTGCAAATAGCAATAAATTAGGAAAGATGATTGATGTGTTCGTCCTCCTTGCCGCATAGCATGTGAAAAGGTGATGCAGGAAATTTTCTTTTCTTCAAGTTTTCTAATGTGAGGACTTTCTAATTGAATACCAACTAGTTGAAGATCTTGATCTTCTCTAGGAGTGTCAACTTCCAGTTGAGTTTAGCAAAATGAATAACTCCCCTATGGCTAAAGAATAGACAATTATTCTTCACTGTGAAAATTTTTTGTTCACTCCATTTCCATTGCATTATGTCATGGCTCTCTGAGGTGCTAACAGAGATTAATTAGGATTCTATTGAGGCTCTGATACTCTTCTGATCTTTGGTACTCAAGAGGGCCATGAAAATGACTTCTAAAATTTTCTCTATCCAAGAATTCTTTGACAGAAATGCGTGGGCTTAAAACAGTCTAGTTAATGAGGCATTTAAAAGTTATATTAATGATGATTCCCAGTATTCAAAAATTTGGGAACCAGCGACCTCCTGCAATATGGTTGTGTTTACCCTCTCGCCTCCTGCATATGTCTTCACACGTTCCAACTTTTCTGTGGCAAATCCTTGATAATTCCCTACAACGAGCTCCTTGTAACTTAATTGATATTCCTTCTTTAAGAATTTTATTGGAGGATCCCTATGGCCCCCCTCCATTTCTCTCATGAAAGAGGAAAATTCCTTTAACCTATTCAGGTACTCATACGGGTCATTACAATTTTTTTCAATATTTTTATACTATATCCATCTTATGGATCTCTCTCTCCAAGTTTGCTTTGCTTATGCCCTTATAATTGTGCAATTGTCAGGTTTGCAGAATGAGTCCTTCGCATATTCCTCCAAAAAAGAAAATTGTTCCTTTGCATACTCCAATGTCACAAAGGATAATCTTCTCAAAGCAAATGTCACAAAGGATAATTTTCTCAAAGCAAATGTCACGAAGGATAATCATCTCAAGGCAAATGTCCCAAAGGATAATTTTTTCAAAGAAAATGTCCCAAAGGACAATATTCTCAAAGGAAACGTCACAAAGGACAAACTTCTTGGGGGTCTGCTGGCTGCTGGGTTTGATGACGGATCTTGCCTGAGCAGGTATCGATCTGTTCTATATCGCAAAGAATCACCCCATATTCCTTCTCGTTATCTTGCAGAAAGGCTAAGAAACCATGAAGCTCTCCAAAAAAAATGTGGTCCAAACACTGAATTATACGACAAAGCCATTAAATGGTTGAAGCCTGATGCGCACGGAAAAAGAAAGAAACAGTTGAAGCCTGGCCATAGCACCGAGACCACAGAGTGCAACTACGTGGTATATATATCATATAGCGGCTTGGGGAACAGAATTGTGTCTCTAACTTCAGCATTTCTATACGCTCTCCTTACAAACAGGGTCTTACTTATTGACAGAGGTACTCACATGGCTGACCTTTTTTGCGAACCATTTCCTGATAGCTCATGGCTTCTGCCTTTGGATTTCCCTCTTCTTAACCAGTTTGGCAGACTGCACAAAACATCTCCTCAGCGTTTTGGAAATATGTTGAAGAGCAAGGCTATCAGTGACGAAGTAAATGGTGCTTCAAACAAGTCCCTACCACCTTATGTGTATATCCACCTAAGCCATGATTATGATGACTACGAGAAGCTTTTCTTCTGCGAAGATGATCAACGGGTCCTTCAAAAGATCCCTTGGCTGCTGCTAAGATCGAATCAATACTTCGTGCCATCCCTATTTCTAATCCCAGCATATGAGGAAGAACTTGGTCGGTTATTCCCCGAGAGAGATACCGTTTTCCATCATTTGGGACGTTATCTTTTGCACCCTACAAACCCAGTGTGGGGTTTAATTACCAGGTCTTACCAGTCCTATCTAGCCAAGGCTGATGAACGAGTGGGCATGCAGATCCGAGTCTTCGGTGCAAAAAACAGTCCATTTGAGCATTTAGATCGGATCCTCAAATGTGCTCTAGAGGAAAAGCTGCTGCCTGATATCAGTCTCAATGGACCTGTGGTTTCAACTACTGGTGCCAAGTCAGCTGTGCTCATAACTTCTTTGGATTCTACGTACTTTGAGAAGGTGAGGAGCATGTATTGGGAGCATCCAACTGCCTTCGGTGAGATCATTAGCGTCTATCAGCCAAGCCATGAAGGAGTGGAGCAGACAGGGAAGGAGATGCATCAGATGAAAGCATGGGCGGAAATCTATCTCTTGAGCTTGACTGATGTGTTGATCACATCATCCTGGTCTACATTTGGGCATGTAGCTCAAGGTCTTGGTGGTTTAAGGCCATGGATCGCATTGATACCAGGTAATCCTTCTTGTCGACGAGCCATATCAATGGAACCTTGTTTCCATTTCGCCCCCTCTTATAATTGCAAGACAAAGACGAGCGCTGATCTAGGGGCTGTAGTCCCACACGTGAGGCATTGTGAAGACATGGTTGGAGGCCTTAAGCTGGTTGATCCGGTCCACCACTAGCAATATTGGAATATTGAAAGACCTGTCAGAATGTGATATGTTGGAAAATTATTGAAAGTAATTTTATTTGAGCTAGGAAAGAAGGGGTTTTACTTTATCTTGTAAACTTTCTTGTGCTATTTTCTTTATTTCTTGAAATTAAGAAAATAAAAAAATAAAAATTTAGTGATCCAGTGTAGTTTCACGGGGCAGATTTCTCTTACCATTCATGAATCTTTAATATTGCAGAAAAATGATTAATTTCTTGGCGTGTGGCAGTTAGAGATATCCTGTTAAAGGGTCTGTAAGTCCTTTTGCTCCTCCCTTTCTCACACTCTTCATGAAGTTTTTCTAGTTTATGCTATACCTAGTGATATTCTCTAGCAACAAAATGACTTATACAAATTACATTGAGCGAACATCGTGAAAAACATTCGAGTAAACCAATGCATAAAATCCCCTGTTTTTAGCTCACACTATAACCAGGTCTGTTTTTGAGAGGTTTTCAATATTAATATTGGCTAATAAAATAAAGCAACATTATAACCATAAGAGTTAAAATTTGCATTGCAACTAGACATTTCTCATAGGATTCAACTAATCAGGTGTGAGTAATGAAAAAGGAATCATCAAAGCATGATACTTCAGCATAATTAGAGACACGGTCGGTTGAAATAGAAATCTTGCAGAATCTACGACTTGTGAACACCACTGATTCAGACAAAAATGATCATAATACTGGTAGCTTGATGTTCTGCCATTATATGATTATGTAGATTAGGTCAACAGTAGAATACCAGAGTTAATTGACCAAACCAAATAAAATCCCAAGTTCATAATAGTCATTTTGCTCACAGCATATGTTCCAACATATCAATGTAACTAACCGGGCAAGCACAGAAGCCAGAAAGTAGAACCATTCCACCCAAACTTTTGAGCCCTGCAAAATAGAAAGAAAGTAAAGCCATCAATACCTTTGTTTTAATTAAAATGGTATGTTCCGGAACTACTCTTACTAGCAAGGGTAAAATATGCCTCCAAACTAGAACTATTGGTGATAAACATGGGCCACAATAGTCGGAATATCTTAACAATGAGTGGTTATTTACATGATTTATTGCTGACAATCAATATGTTCATCTTTAACAATACCTAATTTGCCACTATAAACTAAAGAATGAAAAACTAACCGCTAGAAACATAGCCTACACCTAGGGACAAAGAGGATGAAGTTAGAGCTGTTAAAGTATGAGAAAAATGAGGAATTGAAGTGTAGTGAGTTCAAACAAGTGTCCAACTTTACATTGACCCAAAAATCTGCCTTGTTTGTGGATCCTGTACAATACAACAGTTATGAGAAAAATGTAAGTAAAGACCCGTATAACTCAATTTCCATGCCAACTCTTAAAATATACCCATGAAAATCAAGAGAATCAACTATGATTTCATCAACTTGATTCTTTGTCATAAGAAACCTCCTGTGTATTAACATAAATTAATTAAATATTAGTAACAACAAGCAACAAAAAGGAATATATCTCAAACACACCTGATGATCTTTGCACAATAAAATAATTTATATGACAACGATTATTCTTCTACATAGGATGCATAGCCATCATAAATACTATTTTGTTACCTTTTATAAGTTATTTCTTGAAAACAAAAACAAAAAATAAATAAAATACCAAAAGATATTATAATCTAATCTATGAAAGCGAGGAGGGTAGGGTAGAATAAGGCACTCACTTCATTGTTTCTCCATGGAGGAATTTGGGGGAAATATGCTATGCTACCGAGCACTGCCGTGAACTGCCATGGAAGTCAAATCTCTAAAGTCCTCAAATAGCCTCAAAAGGCCGCCATTTTTACACCACCAAGCTCCTTAAAATGCCTCCATAAATTTAGCTTACATCTTCTTTTGTTGTTGTTGGTTTTATTTTGGGTCGTCGAACCCAGTGCATCCCTTCGAAATGGGTCAACGTCCAAAAGTGGCTGGTTGGACTAGTGGAGGGGATCACTATCAAAACAAGATGTGAGATACAGGGCTGAAGTTGGCAGGCCCGATCCTAATATGGGAGGAACCGGACAGAGGATTGCAATGGCGATCCTCTCCGACTCCTCCGGGAGCAATTGGGGCAAGGCGCCGTGGGCATCCCGGGGCGCCCCCCCTTGGTGAAACCGCGGTCAATCATGGTCGTGGATCACGCTCGACCGCCGCGATTCACGCGGCGGAGAGCCGTTACCAAAGGGCTATAAAGCCCTTTCTTTTTCTCCTCCTCCCAGACCACCCGAGCCCTCCTCTTCCCTCCTACCCTCCTCCTCCTCTCCTTGGTGACCAGCGTGCTCTCCCGGCTGAGCGCCATCCGAAGCCCCTTCGCAAGCCTCTCCCCTATTTTGAAATCTTCTTCCTCTCCGGAAAGCACCGCCGCCGCTACCCGACCACCGGATCGAGCAGCCGCGGTCGAGACCTCCCTCCAGCCGCCTCCGTCGAGCTCCGGTAAGCTCCTTTGGCCCTGTATCTCATGTTTTTTTTTTCTGTTTGGGCCCCAAACTGAGGTCATCCTCGGACCCTCCCTTCACAGCCGAGCCACCGCGGCACTCTGCCGCCGGCCACGACCAACCCATTGACGGCCACGACCAACCCACGACCAATTCGAAGTGCTTTTCTTGCGTATTCTTGATGAACCAGCGTTTATATATAGATGTAGGAGGATTTGTTTGGTAAGTAATAAGCCCTTTTGACATCTCTTCATCTGCAAAGAATTCTCGACGTGAAAACACAGAGACAAAGGGCTGATCTTTGAATAGGAAAAAGAATGGATCCGCAGGGTCCCAAATGAATTGGCTTATTCGAAAAAAGCCTTGTTCTTTGGAAGATCTATCTCGTGTCTGGTATTGCATGGTTCCACTCTGCAAGAACTCCAAATCATTCTCTTGAAGCTCATCCTCTTTATGATAAATGATCCCCTGCAAGCCACCGGCCGGCCACCCTATCGGCCCCCCTTCCTCCCCCGTTCTTCCCATCTCCCCTGTCCATGGGGAGATCGGGAAGGAAGAAGGCCCATTGTGGGCCGTGAGCGGTATGATGGGCCCATTGGGCCCTGATCACCGTGGGCCCACTTGGGCCTGGTTCAGCTTAGTTGGGCCCTATTTGGGTCGTACCCTTGTGGGCCCAACTTGGGCCCAGTCCAAATCCGAAACCCAAAAATCCGAAACCCGAAATCCGAATCCGAAATCCGAAACTCAATTCAGACCCGCAATCTGAAACCCAGTTCAGACCCAAACCCGAACCCGAACCCGAACCCGAACCCGGAACCCGAAATCTGAAATCCGAAACCCGAACCCATTTGGCCAATAAATGGAATTTTGCAGTTCAGCGCTTGGCAGTATATTATTTCACAAAGGGGTATTCTGTAATTTGTATTTGATCCCTATAGGGAAGATTTATTATATAAAGGCCCTCAACTATAATTGTTTAGTCCCTTTACGCAAGTTTATTACAGAACAATAGTATGCAATTAGATATTAGTCCCTGCAGTGGATTTTATTGCATAAATGAACCAATAAGAGGCCAACCTTGGGGGTCCTATTGGGCCGGGTCTATGCGGGCCATTGGGCCGTGTTCCATGTGGGCCCTATCGGATCATGCCCATTATGTGCCAATTCTGGGCCCTGTTGGACCGTGTTCAATAATATTATTTTTAGTTTTGCTTAGCTCTGAAATTAACAAAGGAATTAATTAAATTTAAACAGGTGAACCTGATCCGCCTATCTGAAGTAGGAATTAAGCGATAAGAGGTAAGTAACTTAATGCTTCAAAGTGCATTTTCGAAATTATTTGGTAAAATAATTATTAGTGAATTAAGTTTTGAAATATGTTTTGTATTTAGTAAAATGGGTCTGGCATGTTAAATTTCATTTGAAAATTTTGTTATATGCTCTGAAATATGTAAACTATGACTGGATAGTTTATGAAATTTGTTTTATATATATATTCATTCTCAGCATGGCTATGATCTGTTATGTTATGTTCTGGCCCCGCCAATGGGGATCATATGTTGGACCTATCAACTTGTAATCTGTGAGGAACCGATTTCGACACCGCACCACCGGTGATTAGAATAGTGGTTTCTGGACACCGGCTGCCATCGGTGGGTAAATATAGTGGATTTAGCACTTTTGTGCAACACCGACTGCCATCGGTGGATAAATATAGTGGATTTGGCACATTGTACAACCCATGCCACTGGGTTACATGGCCGTAGCCTATTATGTTGAGATTCTGGTATCAGAGTTTTTTTTGAAAAAATGATAATAAGTTTTGAAAACAGTAAAACGATATTATTTATAATTTATCCCAATCATTATTCTGTATTTTGATCTGATATACTCTGACCCCACTTTGAGGTATTTTGTTTCTTACTGGGCTAGTATAGCTCATTATTTTATTTTCTCTGTTTTTCAGATCCAGAGGCTTAATCGCACGGGATTGGGAAGTGCGTTAGACTTTTCGATGATTTCTTCAGTTATTGGCATTTAAGTTAGATTAGTTTGGACATTTGAATTATGTTGGCATATGCTATTTTGAAATTTTGTAAGACTGTTTTTAAACAACTTAAATATTTATGTCATCTTTAAGCATCTGTATTTGCTTTGATAGAATCAACTGCCTTGCATGCCTGTGCGGCCCGCCGTGCGGGCGTGCGGCGTCTGCCGCGCCTCGGGCTCGGGGCGTGATAGATTTGGTGGTATCAGAGCTCAGGTTTAAGATCACTAGGGATCATAAGAGAAACAGTCATATTTGAGCCTAAGTTTTAGGATTCCTAGGATTCGTCGGAAAGGTTGAGAGACGGGTAGGAACTAAACAAGGGATAATGTTCATTTGTTTTGTTAACTATGTTGTATTACTCTGTTTGGATAAATTTATAAAATTTATATATTTTCACTGAATCAGAATGCCGCCTCGCCGTGTCCGTAGCTTGAATCGGATGGTTGGGGATTCTCGAGGAAGAATCCCTGCTAACCAAGCAGACGAGGCTTCGCAAAGCTCAGGGGCCCAGGGTCAATCAACAATGACTCTGGAAGTTGTCGCCGGAAATCAAACCCAGGTGCTTGAACTGATTGAGGAGGTCGTTGGGTTAGTATGCCAATAGAGGCAACAACCTCAGCAACCAATCCAGCAAGTCGTTGATCCTCCTGAGTAAAGAAGAAGTATAGCAGAATTCAAGAGAATGGCACCTTCGGCTTTTAAAGGCACCACTAGTCCTTAAGAGGCCGAAGCTTGGATAGATGAAATGGAGAAGGCCTTCAGGGCAATGGAGTGCACCGATAAAGAGAAAGTCAGATTTGCCACCTATATGCTTTAGGACCGAGCTCAACATTGGTGGATGTTTGTGGAGCGCACATTGGCACCCGAGCAGGAGGCACTTACCTGGCAGAGATTCCGCACAACATTCTACTCCAAGTATTTTTCCCCCAGTCGCCTGAGGGAGCTAGAGAGGGAGTTTCTTAATCTGAATCTAGGAACTATGACCGTGGATGAGTATGAGGCAGAGTTTGACAAGTTAGCTCGGTTTGCTTCCACCCTCGTCATAGATGCAGAGTCCCGGATGAGGAGATTTGAAGAAGGATTGAAGCCTCACTTACGTCGGGGTTTGGCCGCAGTGCACTCAACAAACTATGATGACCTGGTAGACAGGGCCAAGAATATGGAATTTGTCTGGAAGGAAACACAAGATTCAAAAGATAGAATATAAAAGAAGAGGAGCAGAGATGATGATACTCATAGTGGACAGAATTCTAGTGGACAACAAAATCTCGTAATAGGTCTGGGCAATCAGAAAAGCAGGGATCTTATAGAGAGACTATTCAACAAGACCAGTCTAAATGTGAAGCATGTGGAGGTGCCCATAAGACAGAACTCTGTAGACGATTATCTAGCGCATGTTTCAGATATGGCCAACAGGGTCATAAGATAGCAGAGTGTCCTCGTAATCGGCAAGTATCACAATCAATTCAGAGGCCCCAAGCTACAAGGACCCAACAAGTACAAGCTTCTCCTGCCCTAGTTCAGTCAGCTCAGCCTTCTTCTCCTCAGCAGCAGCAAGGGGAGAGGCCGCGCACATAGGGTCGTATTTATGCACTGACTCAGCAGGATGCTCAGGCATCCAACACTGTGGTATCAGGTACACTATTGGTTGCTTCTGTTTATGCTTACATACTGTTTGATTCTGGTGCTACACATTCCTTGTGTCATCGATATTTGTGCGAAAATGTGACCTGCCTTGTGTGCCATTAGAGTATGATTTGCATGTTAGCGCCCCCGCCGGGAATGGGATGATCGGTAATCAGGTCTGCAAGACTTGTCCAGCTCAGACGGTAGGTAGAGACTTGCCTGCTGATTTGATAGTTATAGATATGCATGACTTTGGCATAATTCTCGGTATGGACTGGTTAGCATCACACTTTGCTACCATTAACTGTCATGAAAAGCGGGTAAAATTTCAGATCCCTGGAGACACTAAATTTAGCTTTGTAGGTAATGGTGTTTATACTTCTCTTTGAGTTGTCTCTGTTATGTAATTTAAGCGGCTACTCAAAAAGGGGAGTATGGCGTATATCGCCACAGTAGTTGACACTAGACAGATCAAAGATTGAAAGATATTCCAGTAGTAAATAAATATCTGTATCCATTGTTTTCGATAGGAAAACTCAGTCTGCGCTATGTGGGCCCTTTCAAGATTCTAAAAAGAGTAGGAGCTGTCGCATACAAATTGGCACTCCCACCTATACTGTTTGGAGTTCACAATGTTTCTCATGTTTCCATGTTAAGAAAGTATATTCCAGATATGAGCCATGTGGTAGAAGTAAATCCCCTGCAAATTAGAGAAGATTTGAAATATTCTGAGCAGCATGTACGTGTGGTTGATAGAAAGGAACAAGTATTGAGGAGGCGATTCCTTATGTTAGGATATAGTGGAGCAATCACTCAGAACGTGAGGCTACATGGGAACTGGACGACGAGATGAAGGAAAATATCCAAACCTTTCTGCAAACTGAGATATGTTAAAATTCGAGGATGAAATTTTTTAAGGGGGAGAGAATGTGAGATACGGGGCTGAAGTCGGCAGCCCCAGCCGACTTCAGCCCCTATCCTAATATGGGAGGAACCGGACAGAGGATCGCGATGGCGATCCTCTCCGGCTCCTCCGGGAGCAATTGGGGCAAGGCGCCGCGGGCATCCCGCAGCACCCCCCTCCAGTGAAACCGCGGCCAATCATGGTCGCGGATCACGCTCGACCGCCGCGATTCACGCGGCGGAGAGCCGTTACCAAAGGGCTATAAAGCCCTTTCTTTTCCTCCTCCTCCCAGACCACCCGAGCCCTCCTCCTCTTCCCTCCTTCCCTCCTCCTCCTCTCCTTGGTGACCGGCATGCTCTCCCGGCCGAGCGCCATCCGAAGCCCCTTCGCAAGCCTCTCCCCTGTTTTGAAATCTTCTTCCTCTCCGAAAAGCACCGCCGCCGCCGCCCGACCATCGGATCGAGCAGCCGCGGCCGAGACCTCCCTCCAACCGCCTCTGTCGAGCACCGGTAAGCTCCTTTGGCTTTGTATCTCATGATTTTTTTTTCTGTTTAGGCCCCAAACTGAGGTCATCCTCGAACCCTCCCTTCACAGTCGAGCTGCCACGACACTCTGCCACCGGCCACGACCGCCCTACCGACGGCCGCATCCCCCGCGAGCCGCCGGCCGGCCACCCTGCCGGCCCCCCTTCCTCCCCCGTTCTTCCCATCCTCCCTATCCATGGGGAGATCGGGAAGGAAGAAGGCCCATTGTGGGCCGTGAGCGGTATGATGGGCCCATTGGGCCTTGCTCACCGTGGGCCCCACTTGGGCCTGGTTCAGCTTAGTTGGGCCCTATTTGGGTCGTACCCTTGTGGGCCCAACTTGGGCCCAGTCCAAATTCGAAACCCAAAAATCCGAAACCCGAAATCCGAATCCGAAATCCGAAACCCGAAACTCAGTTCAGACCCACAATCTGAAACCCAGTTCAGACTCGAAACCCAGTTCAGACCCGAAACCCGAAATCCGAACCCGAACCCGAACCCGAAACCCGAACCCAAAATGCGGAACCCGAAATCCGAACCCATTTGGCCAATAAATGAAATTCTACAGTTCAACGCTTGGCAGTATATTATTTCACAAAAGGGTATTCTGTAATTTGTATTTGATCCCTATAGGGAAGAGTTATTATATAAAGGCCCTCAACTATATTTGTTTAGTCCCTTTATGCAAGTTTATTACGAAACAATAATATGAATTAGATATTGGTCCCTGCAATGAATTTTATTGCATAAATGAACCAATAAGAGGCCAACCTTGGGGGCCCTATTGGGCCGGGTCTATGCGGGCCATTGGGACGTGTTCGATGTGGGCCCTATCAGGTCATGCCCATTATGTGCTAATTCTGGGCCCTGTTGGGCCATGTTCAATAATATTATTTTTAGTTTTGCTTAGCTCTGAAATTAACAAAGAAATTAATTAAATTTAAACAAGTGAACCTGATCCGCCTATCTGAAGTAGGAATTAAGCGAGAAGAGGTAAGTAACTTAATGCTTCAAAGTGCATTTTTGAAATTATTTGGTAAAATAATTATTAGTGAATTAAGTTTTGAAATATGTTTTATAAATATAGTGGATTTGGGACTTTTGTGCACCACCGACTGCCATCGGTGGATAAATATAGTGGATTTGGCACCTTGTGCAACCCATGCCACTGGGTTACGTGGCCGTAGCCTATTATGTTGAGATTCTGGTATCAGAGTTTTTTTTGAAAAAATGATAATAAGTTTTGAAAACAGTAAAATGATGTTATTTATGATTTATCCCAGTCATTATTCTGTATTTTGATCTGATATGCTCTGACCCCACTTTGGGATATGTTGTTTCTTACTGGGCTAGTATAGCTTATTATTTTATTTTCTCTGTTTTTCAGATCCAGAGGCTTGATCACACGGGATTGGGAAGTGCGTTAGATTTTTCGATGATTTCTTCAGTTATTGGCATTTAAGTTAGATTAGTTTAGATATTTGAATTATGTTGGTATATGCTATTTTGAAATTTTGTAAGACTGTTTTTGAACAACTTAAATATATATGTCATCTTTAAGCATCTGTATTTGCTTTGATAGAATCAGCTGCCTTGCACGCCTGTGCGGCCCACCGTGCGGGCGTGCGGCGTCTGCCGCGCCTCGGGCTCTGGTCGTGACACAAGAGCAAGCTATAGAATTCAAATCCGAATGCTAATGATATAACACTGCTTGGTTCGATGACTCGGAAAGGATTCTTGCAGCAATGGATGGGGCATTTGAAGTTGATGTGCCATTGGCACTTATTACTTAGATGGAGAATGGAAGAAAACAAATTATTGCGAGACAACTAAATATACAATAATATTATAAAACTACTATTTTATGTTATACATAAATTTATTGCCTAGCTATGCAGCCCATGAGGGAGGTGAATTGAGCTTTTTAAAAGCTTTAATCTAAAATACAACAGAATAAAGATTAATGAGTGGGATATTCAATTAATGATGAACCGTAAGAAAATATGGACGAGTTCAAAGCACACTGATCAAAAACGACAAATATAGTAGATTTATAGTGGTTCGGTGCCAACTCTGCACCAATATCCCCACTCCAAGATACTCTTCTTTAGAATTTTCATTATAATCCCTCCAAGATTACGGTCCGGTTGTTTTGACCAATTAACCCAGTTCATTTTCACTGCAAATCAACCAAAACCACCACCGAGCCTATCTCCAGGCTCAATACAATCCAATTTAATGTTTGGATGGATCTTTTTCCTAAGTGTTAATCTTTAAAACTTGTCACAATAGAGTAAGAGAGAAATACAAAGCAACGGAATTACAACTCCTCAAAGTTAAGTACACAAAATAAATGGATCCCTAAATCAGTGGGTTAGCCTTGATTGAACTTGAATGCTCTTCACCAACTCTCTCAATAATGAAAGATGTAAACTTTCAACTCTTAATGGATGCATTTAAATGTTCCTTTTTTCTTTATAACCTCCTTTTCTTCTTTTACTAAAGGCTTTTCTTTTCTTTGACCCTCAATCACTTCTCTTATCTTTCTTTTGGCATTCCCATGCATTAATATTACCAAGGAATGGTTGGAAGATGTAATATCCGGGCCCAATACAGACTGGGCCCAATACTTGTAGGGCCCAATTGAAGAGTATTGGGCCAGGGGGGTTAGCAGGCCATGCTGGCCCATGAAGAGCAGCCAGGGAGGACTGCCATCTCCCGCCTGAGGGCTGAAAGGACAGGACCACCAGCTGGCCAATGGAGAGACCCCCACAGACATGCAAAACGGGAGACCGCCACCTCCTCCCCCTCGGTAGCTGGGCTTTGAGCTGGCCTGAAGAGAGGGGGCAGCTAGTGGCTCCCGGAGCAGTGAGGAATGAGAGGACGCCACCTCTCTTTGGGGTCAAATCCTAAGCCAAATATTTATAACCCCTAAGATTTGCTAACCCACGGTTTTGATATACCCTCTTAAACCTCTAACCCTCTAGATATACTGCACCAGAGAGCTGAGCCTTGGAGCTGGAGGTAGAAGGGACCTTGCAGCCCTAGAAGAGGAAGGAGGGAGCTTGCTGAGGTGGTACCGCCCAACTTCGACAAGCCACAGCAAGATAAGGGCCACTATAAGTAGGTCTTAGGCAAGAAAAAGGGTGGAGAAACCCCTCTGTGGGGTGTTCTCCTCTCTGTTTTATCAATGAAATAGAGGGAAGGAGACTGACACAGAGAGGAAGATTGGCACAGAAGAAGAAGACCAGCACTGGGGGGAGACAGGAGGAGAGCCACGGGCCGGACCCACAGGCCGTGGGCCGGCCTGAGGACGGCCCAAGCCTAGGCTTGATGTCCACCCGGGCCGAGCCCAAACCGGACTCGGCCTGCAGGTGACAGGGCACCATAGCCCTCTACCGGCCACGGTTGCCCTAAGGCTGAGGGGCAACCGAGGGCCGTCGGGTCTGGCCGAGCCGGCGACAGACGCGGCCACAGGGCCGCCAGCCTCCGCCGAGCCCCACCTCTTTGCTGTCGAAGAGGTGGTGGCACTGTTTTTTAAAAAAAAAGGAGAAGAGAGGGGAAACGGAAGCAAGAGAAGAAAAAAAATAATAAAATAACATACTTACCTCGGACCACGGCCTTACCTCGCCGTGGTCAGAGCGGGTGAGGACCACCCGGAGGGGATCGGGCCTCGATTCCACCTTCCGGCTCTCCTCCTCTCTTCTTCGGCATCACTTCGGAGAAGAGGAAGGGTCGGCCTTCCGCCACCGCTACCCCGAGGAAAAGCTCCACCTCGGCCGGTGGATCGGAGGAGCCTCGTCTCCCCGGTTGCCTGCGAGAGAAGGAGAGGAACCGGAAGGCGGCGAGGAAAGAGGAAGGGCACCGGAAGAGGAGGAGGCCGGGGAGGGGTTTTGGCCGGGGAAGGTTTTGGCTACCTGTTATCCTTGTATGAGGCTGCGTGTTATTGTGGGCGGTAGTCGGCAATAGCACGGCTGTGTCACGGATCCGGGTCCAGGGTGTGACATCTTTTTGGTATCAGAGCCTTAGGTTAAACAAGAAAATAACCATAAAATATCTAGGGGCAATAGGTAGTTAAGAGTATTGCAGCTCATACAGATTATCATAATATACTAGTTTATTGTAATCTTATTTTAAATTTTGACTGCTAGGCGACCATTAAGAAGACATGGACGGCGATAGGAGACCACACTCCCCAGAGCCTAGCGAGCAGTCAGTCCCCCAAGATTCTCCACAGTCCGTGGCAGGTCAGGCAGACCTTGCCGGGGTATATCAGCTGATGGCGCAGCTGCTACAACAACAGCAGCAAATGCAAATGGCTGCTATACAACCAGCAGACTCCTACTACGAGAGATTCCGCCGACTGAACCCACCAACCTTTGAGGGTGGATCCGATCCCATGGCAGTAGAAGCATGGATCCGAGAGATGGAGAAGATGTTTCGAGCTCTCCATTTCCCCGATGAGGTGATGGTCCGACTGGCGATCTCTATGCTGAAAGGGAACGCCGAGTACTGGTGCACGGCCATGGAGACGGCTTATGTCGTCGATGGAATCACCTGAAGGGACTTCAAGAGATTGTTCCACACTCAGTATTTTCTAGACTCGGTCAACCAGATGAAGCAGAACGAATTTTTGACACTAACCCAGTCCGACCAAATGTCCGTTCTGGAGTATGCAAACAGATTCAACGAGTTGGGATGATTTTGCCCCCGGTTCATGGAGGAGGAGAGAAGTAAGGTAAACCGGTTTGAGCAGGAATTGAGGTACGGGATTCGGTCCCGAATATCCTCCCACCTATTCTCTAGCTACCAAGATGTTTTGGACCGAGCCTTGAAGGTTGAGGCTGACCTGATACAGTTCGGGAGAGAGAGGGATGATCTGAAGAGGACTCGGTCATCGGGAGGGCAGAGTAGTGGCCCCGGAGGCAGCAAAGGGCCTGTGCCTAAGAAGAGGCAAAGCAGAAGTTGCCCCACCTATGGCAAAAATTACGGCGGGACCTGCTTGAAGAAGACCGGGGCTTGTTTTGCTTGTGGGCAGGCAGGACATATCGCACGCGACTGCCCAAGCCGGAAGAGGGATGAGCCCAGACGTTCTGCACCGAAGGACTAGAGACCGAGGAGTAACCCTCGGGTCTTTGCACTGACTCGTCAGGATGCTGGTGCTAGCGATCAAGTGGTGACAGGTACTCTTCCAGTTGACTCGGCTCCCACCTTCATTCTATTTGATTCTGGTTCTACGCATTCTTTCGTATCAGTTAGCTTTTCCAGACAACTACATTGCACATCTGAGAAATTAGTAGAACCATGGCATGTTGCTACACCCCTTTAGAAAACTATAATTGTTGAGACTAAATATAAAGACTGCATAGTTTAGATAGGGGAAAAAGAATTAGAGACAAATCTTCTGCAGCTTGACATGCAAGACTTCGACATCATTTTAGGCATGGACTGGATGTCTCAGTACCACGCCCATATTGATTGTTACCATAAAAGAGTGGTATTTCGGATACCTGGCGAGCAAGAATTCTTCTTTCAGGGTGACACAACCCTTCGAGGTAATCCTACACTGCATTACATTTCCGCTATGAAAGCTGGAAAGGCTCTGAGAAAAGGGTGTACGGCCAATCTGGCTTGTGTAACAGATATCCAAGAAGAGATCAAACTGGAAGACATTCCAGTAGTCAGGGAATATCCGAATATTTTTCCGGATGAATTACCGGGATTACCCCCAGACCGAGAGATCGAATTCACTATCGATCTCGCACCAGGAGAGAGGCCAGTCTCCAAGGCTCCTTATCGGATGGCTCCTGCTAAGCTAAGGGAATTAAAGATACAATTACAGGAACTCCTGGACAAATGGTTCATCCAGCCCAGTGCGTCGCCATGGGGAGCTCCTGTCTTGTTTGTGAAAAAGAAAGACGGGAGTATGCGGCTATGCATCGATTACCGGGAATTGAACAAGATAACAATAAAGAACAAATATCCTCTGCCCCAGATTGATGACCTATTTGATCAACTGCAAGGTGCCCAAGTTTTCTCCAAGATAGATTTGCGGTCCGGTTACCATCAGTTGAAGATCAAAGCTGATGATGTGCCAAAGACTGCATTTCGAACCAGGTACGGGCATTACGAATTTCTGGTTATGCCTTTCGGACTGACCAATGCTCTGGCTGCGTTTATGGACTTAATGAATAGAGTCTTCAGGCAACATTTGACCAGTTCGTGATAGGCTTTATCGATGACATTCTAATCTACTCAAGGGAGCAGAAAAGAGCATGAAGACCATTTGAGAGTGGTACTACAGACCCTTCGAGAGAAAAGACTATACGCCAAGCTGAACAAATGTGAGTTCTGGTTGGACAGTGTGGCATTTCTCGGTTATGTGATCTCCAAGGATGGAGTGTCAGTGGACCCCAAGAAGATAGAAGCGGTGATGGACTGGCCTCGTCCCACCAACGTCAAAGAAATTAGAAGCTTCTTGGGATTAGCTGGGTATTACCGACGATTTGTAGAAGGATTCTCCAAGATAGCCACTCCCTTGACCTGTTTGACTAAGAAGCGGGCCCAGTTTATCTGGGACAACAAGTGTGAGAAAAGCTTTCAGGAGCTTAAACAAAGGTTAGTATCTGCCCCAATTTTGACATTGCCGTCCTTAACTGGAAATTTACCATCTATAGTGACGCTTCCAAGAACGGGCTAGGCTGTGTATTGATGCAAGATGGCAAGGTAGTAGCGTATACCTCAAGACAGCTGAAACCCTATGAACAGAACTATCCGACCCATGACCTAGAGCTAGCTGCAGTGGTTTTTGCCTTGAAACTTTGGAGACATTATTTATATGGCGAACACTGCGAAGTGTACACTGACCACAAGAGCCTAAAATATATATTCACCTAGAAGGAATTGAATATGAGGCAAAGAAGGTGGTTAGAGCTCTTGAAGGATTATGATTTGAGTATTACATTACCACCCAGAAAAGGCCAACGTGGTGGCAGATGCTCTGAGTAGAAAGTCGGCAGGGGGCTCCGCCGCACTACTCACCACTCGACCATAGATTCAGAAGGATCTTGACAAGTTGCAGGTTGAGGTGGTCACAGAAACTGCAAGAAGCCTACTGGCCACTTTGAGAGTGCAATCAACGCTGATCGACAGGATAAAAGCCGCTCAGCAGTCTAATGTGCACATCTGCAACTCAAGGATGAAGTGGAGAAAGGGTTGCGACCCGAACTCCAGATCCACCCAGATGGCCACCTTGAGGATTCGGCCATCGGTTATATGTTCCAGTTGACGCTGACCTGAAGAAGGAAATTCTGGAAGAGGCCCATCAGTCTCGTTTCTCTATCCACCCTGGCAGTACCAAGATGTACAGGGACCTTCGGAAACATTACTGGTGGAAGGGAATGAAGAGAGAAGTAGCTGAGTTTGTGGCCCGATGCTTGACATGTCAGCTGGTAAAAGCAAGAGTACCAGAGGTTGGCAGGATTACTGGAACCAATAGAAATTCTAGAATGGAAATGGGAGCATATTACTATGGATTTTGTCATAGGGCTCCCCAAAACAGTAAGAATGATGCAGTATGGGTGATTGTTGATCGCCTCACAAAAATCGGCTCACTTTCTACCTTCAGGATAGGTAACCCCCATTGGACAAAACTGGCTCAATTATATATTAATGAGATTGTGCGCCTGCACGGATTGCAGTGAGCATAATTTCTGATCGTGACCCCCGATTCGTATCCAGATTCTGGGGAAGCTTTTAGAGGCTATGGGTACCGATTGAGACTCAGTACAGCATATCACCCCTAGACTGACGGCAGTTAGAGCGGACAATCCAAACTCTGGAGACATGTTAAGAAACATGTACTGTGGATCTAGGTGGAAACTGGGATAATCATATACCTCTGGGTAGAGTTTGCCATACAACAATAGTTACCATTCCAGCATTGCAGATGGCCCCATATGAAGCTCTCTATGGAAGGAAATGCGATCTCCTCTACATTGGAACAATGTTGGGGGAGAGGAAGTTACTGGGGCCCGAACTGGTCCGCACACTAGAGACAAAGTACTTCTGATTAAGCAAAGACTTCAGGCTGCCCAGGACAAACAGAAAGATGGGCTGACAGAGGAAGAAGGGCCTTGAAATTTTTGGAGGGAAACTTTGTCTTCCTAAAAATTTCTCCATTGAAGGGTGTTACCGATTGGGAGACACGGCAAGTTAAGCCCTCGCTACATCGGTCATTCGAGGTTCTTGCCAGATAAGCAAGGTTGCCTACAGTTGGCCCTTGCCCCAGAGCTATCAGGCGTACACAATGCTTTTCATGTCTCTCTGCTATGGAGGTACATCCCGGACCCAGCCATGTGGTGCCACATGAACCTCTGCAATTAAATGAAGATTTAACTTATGAGGAGGCTCCCCTGAGCATTGTTAATAGAAAAGAGCAGATCCTCCGAAGACGCACCATTCCCTACGTTAAAGTTCAGTGGACCACACTGAAAGGGAAGTACCTGAACTATCTGAAAACTAGAAGAAGAGATGCGTCAGCATTACCCTCAGCTCTTCGAGAACCGAGGTATGTTTAATTTCGAGGACGAAATTTATTTAAGGAGGGAACGATGTAATATCCGGCCCAATACAGACCGGCCCAATACTTGTAGGCCCAGCTGAAGAGTATTGGGCTAGGGGGTTAGCGGGCCATGCTGGCCCATGAAGAGTAGCCAAGGAGGACTACCATCTCCCGCCTGAGGGCTGAAAGGACAGGACCACCAGCTGGCCAACGGAGAGACCCCCACAGACATGCAAAACGGAAGCCCGCCACCTCCTCCCCCTTGGTAGCTGGGCTCTGAGCTGGCCTGAAGAGGGGGCAGCTGGTGGCTCCCGGAGAAGTGAGGAAGGAGAGGACGCCACCTCTCCTTGGGGTCAAATCCTAAGCCAAATATTTATAACCCCTAATATTTGCTAACCTCCGATTTGATATACCCTCTTAAACCTCTAACCCTCTGGATATACTGCACCAGAGAGCTGAGCCTTGGAGCTGGAGGCAGAAGGATCTTGCAGCCCTAGAGAGGAAGAAGGAGCTTGCTGAGGTGTACCGCTCAACTTCGACCAACCACAGCAAGGTAAGGTCCACTGTAAGTAGGTCTTAGCAAAAAAAAGGATGGAGAAATCCCTATGTGTGGTTCTCCTCTCTGTTATCAATGAAACAGAGGGGAGAAGACTGGCACAGAGAGGAAGACCGGCACAGAAGAAGAAGACTAGCACTGGGGGGAAGACAGGAGAAGAGCCGCGGGCTGACCCACAGGCCGCGGGCCGGACTCACAGGCCGCCGGTCGGCCTGAGGACGGCCCAAGCCCAGGCCTAATGTCCACCCGGGCCGAGCCCAAACCGGACTCAGCCTGCGGGTGACAGGCACCACAGCCCTCCCTAGGCCGCGGCTGCCCTAAGGCTGAGGGGCAACCGAGGGCCACCGAGTCTGGCCGAGCCAGGACAGACACGGCCGCAGGCCACCAGCCTCAGCCGAGCCCCACCTCTTCGCCGGCGAAGAGGTGTGGCACTGTTTTTAAAAAAAAAGAGAAGAGAGGGAAACGGAAGCAAGAGAAGAAAAATAATAATAATAATAATAAAATAATATACTTACCTCGGACCATGGCCTTACCTCGTCATGGTCGGAGCGGGTGAGGACCTCCCGGAGGGGATCCGACCTCGATTCCACCTCCTGACTCTCCTCCTCTCTACTCCGGCATCACTTCGGAGAAGAGGAAGGGGTCGGCCTTCCACCGCCGCTTACCTCGAGGGAAAGCTCCACCTTGGTCGGTGGATCGGAGGAGCCTCGTCTCCCCGATCGCCTGCGAGAGGAAAGAGAGGAACCGGAAGACGGCGAGGAAAGAGGAAGGGCACCGAAAGAGGAGGAGGCCGGGAGGGGTTTCGGCCGGAGCCGGGAGGGTTTCGGTGGAGAAAAGGGAGAAGAAGAGACCGGAGGAGAGAGAAAGCCACGAACGAAAAGAGGCCGAAGCCTCTGGAACCCCCGAGAAGACCCTTAAACGGGTCTGCCTAACGGGTCGGATCCGAGTTCGGGTCAGAAACCCGTTAGGCCCAAATAGCTTGAATTGGTCTGGGTAAATCCAACAAAGGGTTGAACCAAGCCAATTGAATGAAATGGGTTAAATAAGCCCAAATAGTGTTGGGTCCGAACCTGACTGAGCCTGAACAAACCCAATTAAGCAAATTGGGCTTAAACCTGAACCCAATTAAGCTCAATTGAGCTAGGGTCCGAACCCTGTTCATGTCATGTTGATCTCAGCAGCCCAATTAATTATTAAATCAGGCCCAAACCCTCTTATTAAAAGCCAAATTAAACCATGTGGACCCAAATCGACTTTAATTGAACCCTAAAGGCTTCAAATTGGATGAATTGAATTAGGCTAAGATCCCTGGTTGGGATCCAAATAAGTTCATGATAAGATGAACTAAATTCTATAATAAATAGAGATAATGTGATTCTTATAATGTGGTTTTAGGAATCAAAGATCCGTCATCTGGACCTAAGGAATTGGATAACAATTATTGTAAGTAAACCTGTTTTTAATCCTATTATGGATCATGTCATTTTTATTAATATTTTCTAAGTGTTATTTAAGTACATACTTCATGGATATATGTTATGATAAGTAAGTAACTTGCCTGATTTTATAAATTATGGCCATATATGCACCATGATTATGCTGATATTTTAAATCATGCATGCAAGTTAGTATAGCAAAATCCTATTTAGCCAAGAGGCACTATAAATGGGCTCAAAGATGCTACTGATCGAATGCAACTGAGCTGGCCTTGCTAGTGGCCGAAAATGACTGAGCCGGCCCCGCCAGTGGCTGACTAATAACTGAGTTGGCCCCGCCAGTGGCCGAGACTGACTTCGCAGTAGCATCCGAGAGTATGGACCACGACATGCCGGGGTACGGTTTCTTATGTATATTTTTATGAAAATTAATGTTGACTTGAAATAATGCTTGCTTACTCAGCATATATATTTTGCCATGATAAATTGCTAGATAACATGCATGTCAGCTTCTCAACATCCTGTTAAACTTGTTTAGCATTTTAGTCGATTCGATAAGATTATGCAGGATTACTTACTGAGCTGGTAGCTCATACCTGTTTTATTTATATTTTCTTACAGACCCTCACCAGTGATCGTTGTCGGGGCATTTTCTTTTGCAATAGAGCTTCTTTATTTTGGAGTGGAACATACATACTTTGTATACATAGACAATATAGGAGTTCTTATTTTGTATCAGCCTTAAAGGTTGTACTGCACTTCTTTAATATATGAAAGCTTAATTACTTTGGCTACCTGTTACCCTGTTATGAGGCTGCATGTTATTGTGGGCAGTAGTCGCAATAGCATGGCCGTGTCACGGATCCGGATCCGAGGCGTGACAGAAGATACTTCTA
Source organism: Phoenix dactylifera (assembly GCF_009389715.1). Lineage (NCBI taxonomy): Eukaryota > Viridiplantae > Streptophyta > Magnoliopsida > Arecales > Arecaceae > Phoenix > Phoenix dactylifera. The sequence goes on from NW_024067929.1 coordinate 330,297, forward strand.
GCCATTAGATAAGTCGAAAGAGCCATTTTGAAACAAAACGACCATTCTGATTTATAGAAATACTAGCTGTTACTGTTGTCTGGCACAGACGGATCGACCTCATCAACTTTAGGGGTCGACTCATGATTCTTAGGATCAAGTCGACTTGAAATAGCTGTTGTTTTTTTTGTGCTCTGTCTTTTCTCTATGGTCATTCAGGGGTCGACTCGTTTGCTTCTGGGGTTGACTTTTATCTGACTAAATTAGCTTGTGATCTTCATAGGTCGACTCTCCAATATGCTGAATTTTATGGCTCTCTATCTTTTATCTGTTGCTATTCAAGGGTCAACTCGTTTGCTTCTGGGGTTAAATATTGTCTGACTGGAGTTAGCTTGTGATCTTCATAGGTCGATTTACAGATATACTAAATTTTATAGCTCTCTATCTTTTGTCCGTGGCCATTCAGGGTTGACTCTTGTCTGATTGAGTCGGCTCATGATCTTCATGTTGGGAACCCGCCCATGCCGCTGATATTTCAAAAAATTTTCAGATGGCAGCGGAATCGGCATGCACGGGTTCGACGTTCATCGCATGAACGTTGTTTCGAGACCTTTCGTAATTAGGTAAGAATTAAAACTTTTAAAACTATTAGGAAGATCAAATCTTCACCTTGCGCGGGTAGATGATCACCGCAAATCTGAATTCGTGGTTTTGGAAGAGGGTTCGCTTGAAGCCGTTCAAACGTCTGGCCTCTACGGGTATCCACACGAAGCAGGATCCGATCCAAGCTCTCTATCTCACCGGGGTGCTAGCTCCCTTGCAAAGATAGCTTTGATGGCTGATTCCTCCTTCTCAATCAACTCTTGATTGTGCTTAGAAGGAGGAAGAAGAAGGATGAAGAAGAGGAAGAAGATGATCCCCTACGCAGCCTTCTTTTGTTCCTTGCGTTGGATGAAGGATTGGAGGAAGAGGATGACGCCAACGCTTGGACTTTGCTCTCCCTTTGCTTGCGGCTGAACCCAAGAGAGGAGAGGGGCTGGTGGCGGCAGCAAGAGGAGGAAGAGAGCTCACTCCTAGGGCGCCGGCCCTAGGTCCCTTTTTATAAGCATCAAGGGCTCCTACAAGTTAGGAGCCTTGACAGCTCTCTTTCTTGGAGCCGGCCCACTTCTCTCTTCTTGCTCGCCCTAAAGCAATTGGAGAGGGGCTGGATGCCCTCTTAGTTGGTTAACCTAATCCTCTTTCCAAAGAGGATTAGGTGCCTCTCTCATGGTTTCATCCTAATCTAATTAGGATTAGCCAATTTTGGGTTCAACTATGCTAGTCCTAATCCAATTAGGACTTGGATTGAATCATGGACTCAATTGAACTCTTCAATCCTAATCCAATTAGGAGTCATGTTGATTCATTAGATTATTAATTAATTAGGACTTAAGGAATCCTAATCCAATTAGGATTTGTTTATTTTAGTCCTAATCCAATTAGGACTCTATTGAATCCGAAGTCCTAATCTGATTAGGATCTAGGAATCCTACTCCAAGTAGGAATCGAATTTTAATTCAAAACTCCTAATCTCATTAGATTTTAGGAATCCTATCCCAAGTAGGAATCCCAGTCCTACTCCAACTAGATCCCAGTCCTAATCCAATTAGGACTCTAGTATCCTACCCGAAGTAGGATTCTTGTTTCAAGTCCAATTAATTAATTCCCTTTGTTCCTTCTTCAACTTCTTTATCAATCAAATTGATTACTTGTGATTCTTAATCACGATTTCAACCATCGGATCGGTCAATACTTCTAGTGTGTGTGACCCCATAGGTTCTATTCTGACTGGTAGTGAGATATATGTGATCTCTATCACTATATCATTGAAAACTCCTTTCAATGGGTTGGAACGGTTCCAACTCAACTCATTAGGGTTTATCGATCATCGAGATAATCCCTATGAGTCCCACCAATCCACTAGTGACACCTAGCAGAGCATGTAGTGGCTACCCAGCAGAATGGAATGATGAACCTCTAGGTGCAGTTAACATGTGATACAGTCCTACTATCGTGGATCCCTACAGGACGGAGGTCATGGACAACTCGTCAAACCCCATCGTCTGTCATATGTCAAGATTTATTCGACTTGAGTTCGATAGTGGAAAACTCTTTTCCACTTTATATTACTGCCCTGGCCAAGGTCTTAGAACTCAGTCTAACAAATCACATAGGATCACTCCTCTTCTATCAAGGTCGATAGATTCCTTATAGGTGCATACCCTACTCCTACAGTGAACCTACTGCAGCCAATCTACACTGCATGGACCCATATGGCTAGAGACCATGTATGTGTGCAGTCAAACTACAATAACCTCACTGTGAGTAGCCGAAGCACCGCAGGTCAAAGGACCAGTCACACTACTGCAACATCAAGCAAGTCACTGACGAGTGGATAGACATCCAAGTGACTTCTTGTCTTGGTCACGCTCAGTACCCTTGTTCTCTAACAAGCACCTGCACTATCACTTCAGTGTCCCTACACTGTGGACTCAAGTCTCGTCCATCCAGAAGGAAAGTGATCTGTGCACTGATCGGATCGATCACCGTCCTCGTGATGATCCATTGATCAGGAGCATTTAGAAATTAATCACCAATGATACATGGCTCAAATTCTCAACTCTTGAGAATATGTATCATCATCTTATTAATTTCTTGGACGATTCATAGACACATAAACAATATGAATGAAAAGATGCCTTTTATTTATTCAATAATAAATAGTCAAGTACAAAATTATGTCCCCTAGAATCAAACAATGTGTCAGCCAAATTGGCTTCTAGGGCATACATCTAACAATCTCCCACTTGCACTAAAGCCAATTGGTCATATATCTTAGGCCCATCTTCTCAAGGTGGGCTTCAGTCTTTTGCTGACTCAGCTGCTTAGTGAACGGGTCTGCCACGTTATCCGCGGAGTCTACTCTCTGCACCTCTACATATCATAGTCGCGTATGATGGAAGCGCCGCTCTATGTGCTTGGACTTCTGATGAGACCTGGCTCCTAGCAGGCTATGGTGCCAATGTTATCGCAGTAAAGTGTTATGGCATCTGATGACATTACACCTAACTCTGCAATTAACTTTTAATCAGAAGGTTCCTTACTGCACCCTTAGATACGGCTTAACATTCAGCTTCTAAGTAGAATCATAATGATCGGTTGTTTGAACTCTTCCAATTTACTGACCACATTGCACATATCCAGATGTAGACTTTCTATCATCAATATGTGTGCATCCTTCTACCTTCAACTCTGATCTCTCCAAACCAAGAACATGTCCTTAGTTCTTCTCAAGTACTTAAGATTCTTCACAGCTGTCCAGTGTTCTTCACCTGGATTCGACTGATATCTGCTTGTGACACTCACAGCAAGAGCTATATCAGGTCGTGTACATAGCATGGCATACATGAGGCTTCCTATTGCCGATGCATAAGGAATCTTGCTCATGCGTTGAATCTCTTCAGATGTGTTGGGGCACATCTTCTTGGAGAGATGAATTCCATGCCTTAGGGGTAAGAGACCCCTCTTGGAGTTTTCCATGCTGAACCTCTTCAGCACCTCCTCTATGTACATTTCTGTGAAAGGCCAAGCATCCTTTTAGATCTATCTCTATAGACCTTTATTCCCAAAATATAGGATGCTTCCCCAAGGTCTTTCATGGAGAATTCTTTTGACAACCAGACCTTGACCGAGGTTAGCATGGGAATATCATTCCCAATCAGGAGAATGTCATCTACGTACAGTACGAGAAAAACGACAGCACTCCCACTAACCTTTTTGTAAACACACGGTTCCTCTTCGTTTTTGATGAAATCAAACGTTTTGATTGCGTCATCGAAACGAGTGTTCCAACTCCGAGATGCTTGCTTTAGTCCATAGATGGACCTTTGCAGCTTGCAGACCTTGTGATCTCCATCACTGGAAGTGAAACCCAAAGGCTGTTCCATATAGATATCTTCATCAAGATATCCATTCAGGAAAGCAGTTTTCACATCCATCTGCCAGATTTCATAATCATGAAATGCTGCAATGGCAAGCAATGTTCGGATGGATTTTAGCATGGCTACAGGTGAAAAGGTCTCCTGATAGTCAATGCCTTCGCGCTGACTATACCCTTTCGCCACAAGCCTTGCCTTATAGGTCTCTACCTCTCCATCCGAACCTATCTTCCTTTTGTAGATCCATTTGCATCCAATAGGTACAATACCTTCTGGTGGATCTACTAAGGTCCAGACTTGGTTGGAATGCATGGAGTCTAACTCTGACTTCATAGCTTCCAGCCATTTCTCGGAATCGATATCAGATATCGCCTCGTTGTAGGTTTTGGGATCCTGTATGTGATCCCTATCTCCCACTAGGAACATTTCCTCGGTATCCTCTTCTAGTATACCTAAGTATCTATCGGGAGGATGGGAGACCCTACTAGATCTACGAGGTGGTCGAGGGACATCGTGTACTGGCTCTATGAATGGGTTCAATAGGATCCATGACTCGTTGCTTTTCAGAGACTTTCTCTTCAAGCTCAATTTTCCTCCCACTGCCTCTATCAAGGATAAACTGATTTTCCAAGAAGATGGCATGACGGCTCACAAACACATTGTGATCCTCTGAGACGTAAAAATTGTATCCTAATGACTCTTTAGGATATCCTATAAAACGAGCACTTATGGTCCTAGCCTCTAACTTGTCCGCCTGTAGTCGCTTGACGTGGGCCGGACATCCCCAAATCTTGAGATGACCCAGACTTGGTTTCTTACCATGCCATATCTCATACGGTGTGGTAGGAACGGATTTAGAGGGAACTCTATTCAATAAATAAATCGCTGTGAGTAAGGCATCTCCCCAAAGGAACATAGGTAAATCAGTGAAGCTCATCATGGACCTGACCATATCCAATAGGGTCCGATTCCTCCTCTCTGACACCCCGTTGAGTTGAGGTGTACCCGGAGGTGTCCATTGTGAGACTATGCCGTTTTCTTTGAGATAGTCCCGGAATTCCCCACTAAGGTATTCTCCTCCTCGATCTGATCGAAGAGCCTTAAGAGGTTTTCCAGTTTGTTTTTCTACTTCATTCTTGAACTCTTTGAACTTTTCAAAAGATCAGACTTGTGTCTCATAAGATACACATACCCATACCGTGAATAATCATCGGTAAAGGTAATGAAGTAAGAATAACGTCCCCTGGCTAGCACATCGAATGGGCCACATACATCTGTATGTACTAGGGTAAGTATTTCAGTGGTCCTCTCCCCATGTCCTACAAAGGGCAGTCTAGCCATTTTTCCTTGAAGACAGGACTCGCAAACTGGATATGACTCGGAAGTCAATGAGCCGAGAAGCCCATCTTTATCCATTTTGTTCATCTATCCTCTCCAATATGGCCAAGTCATGAGGTGCCACAAATATCTTTGGTTTATCTCATCTCTGGATCTTTTGGATCCTTTGGCACTCATATCTTGCTCGGTAACATTCACAGATACATCCATATGTAAATGATAGAGACTGTCAATCATGAAACCACGTGCGACTATTTTATTTCTTAAATAAATTGAACAGCAGTCTTTGTCAAATGTAAAAACATGACCTTCCTGTGCTAGACATGAAACAGAAATCAAATTTCTGCTAGCAACAGGTACATAATAGCAGTCTCTAAGTATTAAACTAAATCCAGACGGTAGTCGCAGATGGTAGGTGCCCACAGCCACAGCAGCAACTTTTGCCCCGTTGCCAACCCTAAGGGTTACCGCACCTTCCGCCAGCCTTCTACTTTCCTTTAGACCCTGCATGGTAGTGCACAAATGAGCACTAGAACCAGAATCTATAACCCAACTAGAAGTAGAAGAAACCGTTAGATTAGTTTCAATTATGAGCAAGTCTATACCTTCTGAAGGTGTGTCACCTTTCTTGTTCTTCAGGCTCTCGAGGTATGAAGGACAGTTTCTCTTCCAATGGCCTTCGACATTGCAGTGGAAACATTTTCCTTTGTCGTTAGCCTTTTTCTTTTGAACTTCCTTCTTTGGCTTCTTGTCTTTCTTCTGCTTCTTTGCAGGCTTCTTTTTCTTCCAAGTAGACTTTCTCTTGGAACCAGAAGTCAACTCAGCAGCAAGGACATTGCCCCTTGAGCCTTTCAAGGCTCCCTCAGCAGTTACCAACATGTTGATTAGTTCAGTCTTAGTGCATTCAATCTTATTCATGTGGTAGTTTACTATAAACTGACCAAATGAATCAGGAAGTGACTGTAGGATCAAATCCACTTGCAATTCCTTGTGCATGTCCATACCGAGCTTCTCAAGCTCCTCTAGGTCCTTGTGAAGGGAAAATATCCCGCAAAATCCGATAAAATCGGATGCCAGGTCAGAAAATCAGTTTTAAAATTTTATCTATTTATTTATAACAGGTATAAATAAATAACATAACTATATTATGTTTACCATACCTCGATCCCGCAGCGGAAGATGGTCAAGGTACTCAGGAACAGAATCTGGTACAGGGCCAAGTGCTGGATCAGATACTGGATCAGATGCTAGATCTGGTACTGGATCGGAAACTGGATCTGGAACTGGATCTGGTGCCGGATCTGGTACTGATGGATCTGGTGCTATGCAAGGCCCGGATGTACGGACCCTCTACTTCACACGCACGCCAAGAAATGCAGGAAGGTAGGATGATGTCTGTATAGTGCAAAAACCCTTTTGCAAATAAACCCCTGGAAGAAAAGAATTTCAAAAATTCTTTCTTCCCTTTTTCTTTTTTTTCTTTCTTTTCCTTTTCCTCTTTCTTCCCGTTTCCTTTTCCTCTCTTTTCAAGCTACTCAAAAGATCACGAATCTCCCCTCTCCCCAGAAAATCTCTAGCAAGAATGAAGAGAACCCCAGCCTATTTATAGGCAAAGAAAAGGCTGAACCAGGGAAGAGAAAACGCAAAAGGGAAGAGTGAACGCCAAACGTTTCATGATTTTATTGAATTTTTTGAACCGTTTGATTTCAATTAAATCAGTCCTATGTTAAAGAGGTTTCAAAACCGAAGAGACACGTCTCTTCGGATCTTCAAATGGTAGCCGAAAGAGGGAAGATCAAGCGCCTTGATGTGTTCGGAAGAAGAAGAAAAAGCGGTCCACGGGAGATGATTGCAGAGAAATGGTCCATGGACCGAGGAAGAAACCAGAACAACCGTGTCATTAAATTTGAGGGGCAAAAACGTAAATTTTCAGACTTGACTTAAATGGGTTAATTCAAATGGGCTGAATCAAATGGGTTGGGTTCCATCATTGGTTCTAAACCAAATTGAAGACCAATTTGAAAGATTTTGGATCCGGAAAAATTCCACATGAATCTGATTCATGTGAAACTCCAATTAGTTCAATTTTCGGATCAATCCAAGTCACACTTGGACTAGAATAAATATGGAATAAATTCTAATAAAATCATCATGAAACCCAATTACATTCATTTGAATCCAATTCAAAAACAAACTCAACAAATGAGTCCAAATCAATTTCAATTACATTAATTGAAACTTGATTAAGCCAGAATACAGACATAATTTAAATACACATCATGAAATTCAGTATGTACCTCATGTTCAGTGCTAGCTGAACATAGACAAAATCAAATCTCAAATGATCCACAATTTAATTCTCAATTAAATTGGATCAAGTCCTTCCTACTTAACTTGACTTATGTGCGTACTCCGATAGGTTTCGAACACTAAGCCGGTAGTACATGGACTACTCCATACACTAATCGAGGTGACCATCTAGCAATGATACCCGACGTCCGGATAGGGTCGAATATGCAAAGCAACATTCAAGAACCTAGACGTATGGTTGTTGCATAATTCATCCCTATGACCTCGATGCTCAAGATGACCTCAGAGAGGACTGTCGACCTCTGGTCCGTCATCCATAGTGTATTTCAAATAATCAAATCAAGTGACCTATCACTTGGTTTACCCTGGCCAAGGTTTTACTGGAATTGAAATACAGTAGACATCAACTCCTAAAATCTTGGAGCGGTCAATCCCATCTTGACTCATACACAGACTTCGCGAGTACTTGACTGCACCCAGCATCCTTCCATCCTGAATTAGAAATTCAGGGTCATCCAGTGCCTAAGTACAGTGAGGTTGCTTGCAAGTCACCGTGACAGTCTCAGGTCTAAGGGTACTTATGCCCATACGTTTTACGAGCTAACTCCCGACAGTGGAGTGCTACGCAGGTGGAGTCACTATTCAGTGACGATGTACTCCTACATCTCACCTGTATGCCATACGTGTCTCCACACTCCTTGGTTTAAGAGGACAACCAACTAAATGGCACACAACGACCTATACTTGACATAGCTATCGTCCAATTGACAGCTCGTCATTTGGTCGCGAACTGGCTTTAAGGACTAAAATGATAAAACCTCTTTTTATCCACTAAATTAGTCCTAAGACTTCATCACAATACACAGGAGTTCAATTTGAAGATGCAACACTTGTGATAAATAGAAAATTGCCAGAATAAACTTTTATTTCATTTTAATAAAACATATACATAATTCAATTTCTTACAATTAAAAAATTGGCTTTGGGACACAATTCCCAACAACTCCCACTTGAACTAAAGCCAATCTTGTACAGTATCTAATACCCATCTTCGATTTGTGATAATCGAACTCCTTTACAGAAAGGGCTTTAGTGAATGGTGTCAGCTAGGTTCTCCTTTCCATCGATCTTTTGAAGATTGACGGTCACCTCGTTCCACGATCTCTCGTACAAGGTGGTAGTGACGCAGAATGTGCTTGGTTCTATGGTGGGACTTTGGCTCCTTTGCTTGTGCAATGGCTCCAGTATTGTCACAATACAAAAGAAACTGGACCATTGATTGAGGGAGCAACACCAAGTTGATTTACAAACTTCTTGATCCAAACAGCTTCGTTTGCCGCATCTGATGCAGCAACATACTCTGCTTCGCATACGGAATCGGCTACTGAATGCTGCTTGGAACTTTTCCAGCAGACTGCTCCTCCATTCAGGGTAAACACAAATCCTGACATACTCTTACTGTCATCATGGTCTGACTGAAAATAGAGTCTGTAAATCCCACAAGTTTTAAGTCAGATTCTTCATAGATTAACCATTGGTCCTTTAGTATTTCTTAAATACTTAAGGATGGTTTTCACCACCTTCCAATGGTTCTCACCCGGATCAGACTGATACCTACTTGCTACTGCTAGTGAGTAAGCAACATCCGGTCTTGTACATGTCATGGCGTACATAATAGAACCTACTGCAGAAGCATATGGGATTCTACTCATACGCTCTCTCTCTTCGGAAGTTGTCGGACAATCTTTCTTAGAGAGAGAAATTCCTTGGCCTATCGGAAGATAGCCCTTCTTGGAATTCTCCATGTTGAACCGCTTCAACATAGTGTCGATGTACGTGGATTGGGATAATCCAAGCAACCTCTTAGATCTATCTCTATAGATTTTCATCCCTAGGATGTAGGATGCTTCTCCCAGATCCTTCATGGAGAACTGTGATGACAGCCAGAGTTTCACATTTTGTAATGCTGGAATGTCATTCCCAATTAAGAGAATGTCATCCACATATAAGACAAGGAATGTGATCACTGAACCATTAGCCCACTTGTAAACACAAGGTTCTTCTTCGTTCTTAACGAAGCCATACGTTTTGATAGTTTTATCGAAACGTATGTTCCAACTTCGAGAAGCTTGCTTAAGTCCATAAATGGACTTTTGTAGCTTGCATACTTTGGACTCGTCTGTGGATATGAAACCCTCAGGTTATATCATATACACCTCTTCTTCTAGCTCTCCATTTAGAAAAGCTGTTTTCACATCCATTTGCCAGATTTCATAATCCATATATGCTGCTATAGCTAGCATGATCCGAATAGATTTTAGCATTGCCACAGGGGAAAAAGTCTCGTCATAATCGATACCATAACGTTGACGATACCCCTTGGCAACCAGACGGACTTTATAGGTCTCCACCTTTCCGTCTGCGCCTCTCTTTCTTTTGAAGATCCATTTGCACCCTATGGGTTTTATCCCTTTGGGTGGATCAACTAGTGTCCATACACTATTGATTTCCATGGACTCCATTTCGGATTTCATGGCATTAAGCCACAACTCAGAGTCAGACCTCTGCATAGCGTCCATATAGGTGATCGGATCCTCATTGTTTCTCATCGAGCTCAATAGGATCCGCGTCATGGACCAAGAAACCGTAGTATCTATCCACTTGACGCGGCACTCTACCGGATCGCCTTAATGGTGCTTCTACATTGGGCTCCGGGTTTGATCTAATCAAAACCGATTTCTGTGGGTTCAGTAGATTGTGTTAAATCTTCCACCTGCTGAACTTCACTAAGTTCAACCTTAGAGGCAACAATTCCTTCACCAAGAAATTCCTTTTCCAAAAATGTTGCCTTAAGTCCTACGAACACCTTTTGTTCATTAGGAAGGTAAAAGTAATAACCCCTAGTTTGCTTGGGGTACCCTACAAAATAACACTTATCGGACCCTAGGACCAAGTTTGTCAGTTTGAGAACGTTTAACATAAGTCGGACATCCCCAAACCCTAAGGTATGAAAGTGGTCGGCTTACGCCCAGTCCATATCTCATATGGAGTCTTCTCAACAGACTTACTTGGAACCTTATTTAGTATTATACACGCAGACTCTAAAGCATAACCCCAAAAAGATAGAGGCAGACTAGTAAACCCCATCATGGATCGAACCATGTCTAACAGAGTTCGATTCCTCCTTTCGGATACACCATTATGCTGAGGTGTTCCTGGAGGGGTCCATTGTGAGATAATCCCATTCTCCTCTAGATAAGTCAAGAAATCACCGGAAAGGTATTCTCCTCCTCGGTCTGACCGAAGGATCTTAATACTCTTTCCAGTCTGTTTTTCTACTTCATTACGAAATCGTTTGAACATTTCAAATGATTCCGACTTATGCTTCATCAGATAGACATACCCATACCTGGATAGGTCATCTGTGAAGGTTATGAAGTAGGCATAATCGCCTTTGGCACTTACGTTCATAGGTCCACATACATCAGTATGTATGAGGCCAAGAACATCGCTAGCTCGTTCACCCTTTCCAGAAAAAGGTGACTTGGTCATTTTACCTAGAAGACAGGATTCACAAGTTGGCAATGATTCACAATCGTTGATTTCTAAAATGCCTTGTTGGGCTAACCTGTTTATCCTGTTTTTGTTTATATGACCAAGCCGGCAATGCCATAAATAGGTTTTCATTGACTTTATCTAATTTAGGGTGTTTATTAGATGTGTACATTACATTCACAGGCAATGATAGAGTATAAATGCCATATTTCATTTGTCCACTGAAAATTTTAGTATCATTCAAAATGATATCACAAAATCTTTCATTTATATAAAAGGTATAACCATTCTTGGCCAAAAAGCCTACAGAGATGACATTCATCAAGAATGCTGGACAAAAGTGACAATCATCTAACATAACTACTCCAGACTCAAAAAACAACTCAATGACTCCTAAAGCTAGGACTGGAACAGATCTTCCATCACCAACATTTAGGAATCGATTGCCGTTCTTGAATCTTCTACTTACTTGAAGTCCCTGCAAAGAATTGCAAATATTAATTGGACTTCCGGTATCCAATACCCAGGTAGTAGAATCATAAACAGAAAAATTACAAGGTGTTATCATATAATTACCTTGTGCAGCAACTGTTTGCTGCATTTTCTTCTTTGGCCTGTTTGGATCAAGGGACGCTAAATAAGCCGGACAGTTCCGCTTCCAGTGACCCTGCTTCTTGCAGAAGAAGCATTCTGCCTTACTCTGATCAGATTTCCGCTTCATAGTCTGTTTGGGCTTAGAGACCCCAGCACGAGCTTTCTGCACCTTCTTCTTCTTTCCTTTCTTAAAGGAAGAAAGTCCTGCAGAAGTCCCACCTACCACATTCACCGACTCCTTTTTGAGTTGGTGATCCTTCTCATAGGTCTGCAGTAAACCTAGCAAACCATGATAGGATACTTCAGGTTTAGTCATTCTATAATGACTAAGGAAAGTCAGGTAGGACTTGGGAAGTGAATTTAAAATGGCATCCTTGCCCAATTGCTCGTGCAAAGGAAAGCCAAGTTTACTTAGGCGATCGATTTGTTCGACCATGTACAATACATGATCGGTGACCGATGCTCCTTCCCTCATGCGGGCATTGAATATAGCGCAGGAGGTCTTATGTCGTTCAACATCATCAGGTGTACCGAAAGACTCCTTCAACATTTGAAGGATTTCCACTGGCTGCGCTTCCTCGAATTTACGACTAAACTCGTCATTCATCGAGGCCCTCATGATGCAACGCACTGTAGTGCGATCGTTGAGCCACTTTTGATAAGCGTCTCTGATTGCACGTGGTACATTGGCTGCAGGTTCCTCAGGTGCAGGATCCGATATCACATACAGGATCCGCTCATGCTCCAATACTATTTTCATCTTTCGATACTAGCTATCGAAGTTAGGTCCATTAAGCTTATCATTGTCTAATAGTGTTCGGAGGGACAATGAGTTAGCCATATCTGAAAAATAAAGGAAAAACCCAACTAATCAGTATATGATTTATTTAATCCTAAAGACTTGGACTTTAGTCTAAAGTTTTCTCCCACTATTTTAATCGAATTAATAGCCTCTACCTTTAATTCGAGGAATTACTTTAATTCCCTAGTGGGTACTAGAATCCGCATAGACCGCATACGGGCCCAAGGAAGGCTCGGCCAACCCATGTGCATCTAAGGGTAGGTACATTACCAATTATTTCTCTAAACAATTTCTAGTAATCAATTTTGCCCCAGGTGGTAATCAGTAGGCGGAGGCCTCCACTGAAAATCCTGGTCAGATCCAACCATTAATGAACTAACTCGATGACACTACCTAATGTATGATCAGGCCCGAGGAAAGCTCGGCCAACCTAATCACAATCAGATAGCTCAAAGAGCTATCATATAATGAAGGATAATTCCAATATTCAGATGAACACCAGACGGAAGCGTCCTGCATGTCCAACTGGAATACTGGACCAATTATCATCCATTTTAATGGGAGGCTATGACCTAGTTATCTATATAACTATATCATTTTAAGGACCTAATAATTTAGAGGATTTTAGAGAGACTGATAATTCTATATCCTCCCACTGACTGCACTGAGTCATATAGAGGACATAGAATTTCATTGGTCTATGGACATCTAAATCAGTCATACTGATTTCCTTATTGACATGGGTGAGTACCAAGTCTCAAGATATCTAAATCAAAGCTTGAACGACCACTTTGGCCAGGTAAGAGAGATCACGGGAGGGTTCCGCCATTAACCGTCTTTCCTAGACACCAACAGAGTTGGCCAGGAAAGAGGTAGCCCCAATTAATAACCGTAGATCCAACTTGCCTTAGACACCAAATGGTATGTCAAGTTGATTTAGATAGTCATTAAGAACTCAGGCTCGACCACTGAGCCACAATCAGATCCAATTGAAGTGTTTGGACATGATCAACAAAACTATTGAGTTTGATCAAATTAGAAAAATGAATTTAATCTAATACAACTATTGATTCCAATTCAATTCTAACATTAGGTCTAACCTAATCAACTAATCTGATTGTGCTAACCCATGCCCCAAAACCCATGTTCAAATTTAAATTTTAATTCGAATTTCAAATTTTGAATTTTAAATCTTTATTTGAAATTCAAATTTTAAATTTTAAATTCAACATTTAATTCTTTATTAAATGTATTATGATCATGAATTCAAGGTGTCAATTTATTCCAAATATAAACAATTTATATTTAAACTTTATGGTCATAATAAATTTAAAACTGAAATTTCATAAACATCAATTATGCATAATTTCACAAAAATAAACTATTTATTTTATGATACAAATTAATCTCAATTTTGTGCTAGGACAACCTTTTCACTATAAGGGGTTAACCTTATAGCAGCACAACCTTATAATTCAGCACAAGATTGATATTTTATCAATAAATCTAGATCTAATCTAAATTTAAAAATTAAATCATGCACAATTCTAGATATTATAGGCCAATTCCATCGGCCAACCTGGCTCTGATACCAGTTGAAGGGAAAATATCCCGCAAAATCCGATAAAATCGGATGCCAGGTCAGAAAATCAGTTTTAAAATTTTATCTATTTATTTATAACAGGTATAAATAAATAACATAACTATATTATGTTTACCATACCTCGATCCCGCAGCGGAAGATGGTCAAGGTACTCAGGAACAGAATCTGGTACAGGGCCAAGTGCTGGATCAGATACTGGATCAGATGCTAGATCTGGTACTGGATCGGAAACTGGATCTGGAACTGGATCTGGTGCCGGATCTGGTACTGATGGATCTGGTGCAATGCAAGGCCCGTATGTACGGACCCTCTACTTCACACGCACGCCAAGAAATGCAGGAAGGTAGGATGATGTCTGTCTAGTGCAAAAATCCTTTTGCAAATAAGCCCCTGGAAGAAAAGAATTTCAAAAATTCTTTCTTCCCCCTTTTTTTTTCTTTTTTTTCTCTTTCTTCCCGTTTCCTTTTCCTCTTTCTTCCCGTTACCTTTTCCTCTCTTTTCAAGCTACTCAAAAGATCACGAATCTCCCCTCTCCCCAGATCAAATCTCTAGCAAAGAATGAAGAGAACCCCAGCCTATTTATAGGCAAAGAAAAGGCTGAACCAGGGAAGAGAAAACGGCAAAAGGGAAGAGTGAACGCCAAACGTTTCACGATTTTATTGAATTTTTTGAACCGTTTGATTTCAATTAAATCAGTCCTATGTTAAAGAGGTTTCAAAACCGAAGAGACACGTCTCTTCGGATCTTCAAATGGTAGCCGAAAGAGGGAAGATCAAGCGCCCTATGATGTGTTCGGAAGAAGAAGGAAAAAGCGGTCCACGGGAGATGATATGCAGAGAAATCGGTCCATGGACCGAGGAAGAAACCAGAACAACCCGTGTCATTAAATTTGAGGGGCAAAAACGTAAATTTTCAGACTTGACTTAAATGGGTTAATTCAAATGGGCTGAATCAAATGGGTTTGGGTCCATCATTGGTTCTAAACCAAATTGAAGACCAATTTGAAAGATTTTGGATCCGGAAAAATTCCACATGAATCTGATTCATGTGAACTCCAATTAGTTCAATTTTCGGATCAATCCAAGTCACACTTGGACTAGAATAAATATGGAATAAATTCTAATAAAATCATCATGAAACCCAATTACATTCATTTGAATCCAATTCAAAAACAAACTCAACAAATGAGTCCAAATCAATTTCAATTACATTAATTGAAACTTGATTAAGCCAGAATACAGACATAATTAAATACACATCCATGAAATTCAGTATGTACCTCATGTTCAGTGCTAGCTGAACATAGACAAAATCAAATCTCAAATGATCCACAATTTAATTCTCAATTAAATTGGATCAAGTCCTTCCTACTTAACTTGACTTATGTGCGTGACTCCGATAGGTTCGAACACTAAGCCGGTAGTACATGGACTACTCCATACACTAATCGAGGTGACCATCTAGCAATGATACCCGACGTCCGGATAGGTCGAATATGCAAAGCAACATTCAAGAACCTAGACGTATGGTTGTTGCATAATTCATCCCTATGACCTTCGATGCTCAAGATGACCTCAGAGAGGACTGTCGACCTCTGGGTCCGGTCATCCATAGTGTATTTCAAATAATCAAATCAAGTGACCTATCACTTGGTTTACCCTGGCCAAGGTTTTACTGAATTGAAATACAGTGAGACATCAACTCCTAAAATCTGGAGCGGTCAATCCCATCCTGACTCATACACAGACTTCGCGAGTACTTGACTGCACCCAGCATCCTTCCGATCCCTGAATTAGAAATTCAGGTCATCCAGTGCCTAAGTACAGTGAGTTGCTTGCAAGTCACCGTGACAGTCTCAGGTCTAAGGGGTACTTATGCCCATACGTTTTACGAGCTAACTCCCGACAGTGGAGTGCTACGCAGGTGAGTCACTATTCAGTGACGATGTACTCCTACATCTCACCTGTATGCCATACAGTGTCTCCACACTCCTTGGTTTAAGAGGACAACCAACTAAATGGCACACAACGACCTATACTTGACATAGCTATCGTCCAATTGACAGCTCGTCATTTGGTCGCGAACTGCTTTAAGGACTAAATGATAAAACCTCTTTTATCCACTAAATTAGTCCTAAGGACTTCATCACAATACACAGGAGTTCAATTTGAAGATGCAACACTTGTGATAAATAGAAAATTGCCAGAATAAACTTTTATTCATTTTAATAAAACATATACATAATTCAATTTCTTACAATTAAAAAATTGGCTTTGGGACACAATTCCCAACACCTTGATCATGGTCAGACCGTGATCATGGACAGACTGCCCCTCGCGCATCTTTGCTTTGAAAAGCCTCTTGGACACTTCAAAACGAGCTGTGCGACTCTGCTCACCATACAACTCTTGCAGGTGTGCCAGTATGTCCCTAGCAGTCTTTATATTTTCATGCTGGCATTGGAGTTCATTAGACATGGATGCCATCATATAGCATTTTACTCTAATGTCATCATCCAACCACTTTTTATGCATTTCACGCTGAACATCAGTAGGATGTGCTGGTAGTGTGGGGATATCTGAATCGAGTATGTAGCCTATCTTCTCACAGTCCAAAACTATTTTGAGATTTCTAAGCCAGTCTTTGTAATTGTTCCGGTCAGTCGGTTGGTCTCAAGAATACGGGTCAAAGGGTTTGAAGCTGACATTGTATCTGCAGAGAGTAAAGATTCTAGTTAGACTTTTGTACTTGATCCTAATCTGTTCTAAGGTCTTTTAGAACAAATGTAACTCCCACTATTTTCTCGAATTCCTCACACTTCCCTGGTAGGAAAACGGAAATCCCACACGACTAGAGTTTCTAGTGGGTACTGCGGTCCCACCGATTTACATGCCACCTCACCTAACAGTTATTGGTGACACATAGATGGATGAGTGTACAACTCTTGTACAATGCTTCTCAAGCATGTTGCAGTGTAACTTGGTCTCTAAGCCATGAAGACCTCACCTAACAGTTATTGGTCCCATTTCTTAGTTAAGTCAGACCCACCGTATAACCGTAGGAATAAAGTCGTCATTGGGTCCTCACCTAACAGTTATTGGTGCCCAACCCCACCTTTACCCTACAACATCTCATGTCTATAGAGAGGTCCAGCCCCCCGATGCAACTTGACCACTGTGTCCAGCCGAGACAAATCAACATCAGAAAGGCCTTAGCAGCTCTACTACAGTGGAAGACCTATTGACTTAATATTGGTTAATCAGGTCTTAGTGTTTGCAACTTGAGCCCTTCATAAGAGGTAATCGAACAATTGGCCAGGTAAGCAGGTGGGAGGCTCTCCTTACTCAGAGAGTAAGGTCCTAATTAAGTAACCACCTTTCATGCTTTCCTAGACACCAATTAGATCAATTAATCTAATATGACTTGCTCATGTCGGTTCACTGTCGACTTGATTGAGGAGGTTTTGATTTAGGTCTCAATTGGGTTTGCTACATCATATGTAAACCTATCTACCCGACTCGCATTTACATCACATGCAAACGGCACATCACAGGCAGTTATAATCGCAGCATCAAATTAAAGCTAAACTTTAACTAGGTGATGATCATGGATTCTAATTAGGTCGTATTACAAGCACATGCACATCAATCGATCAAGTGGTCTTCAACTCTTGAATTGGTTCCAAGCCACCTTGATTCGATCCTTGATCAACTCTTGATCCCATCGCCATCAACCGCTTAGATCACCTTTCATCTCATGCCTTTGCTTCAACTTGATCGTTGATGTACATCACATCACAGAAATACAACCAGATGTAAAATAAAAATAAAAATAATTTACATCTCCTTTTAGGAGGCACGCAGGCCTCTCAAAACATCAAACAAGATGCATGCAAGCATCTGAAAAAGTACATAACATCGCAGATCACATCGCAGGTCATTACATTTGATACCAAAAGGGTTTGAATCCTATGATCATCACCGTA
Organism: Phoenix dactylifera; assembly: GCF_009389715.1. Lineage (NCBI taxonomy): Eukaryota > Viridiplantae > Streptophyta > Magnoliopsida > Arecales > Arecaceae > Phoenix > Phoenix dactylifera. Next base: position 348,440 of record NW_024067929.1, read on the forward strand.
TGCAACAATTATAATTTTCAGATCTGAAAACTAACTGATTATATCATGACATAGGTCGCTGATCATGCTAATCATGATTCTAAACTTTGTAATCCCATTAACAATGTAATTAAAATCATCATTTTACCACATAAAAATCAGCATGCAAAAATCAGCACCCCTGAAAAATCTGCATGCAGAATTTTTCAGCATGCATGATCATTCAATTTTCAGATCTAATATGCCTTTAGATATTTAATTCTTACCTTAATCTACGAAGCCTAGGCTCTGATACCACTGTTGGGAACCCGCCCATGCCGCTGATATTTCAAAAATTTTTCAGATGGCAGCGGAATCGGCATGCACGGGTTCGACGTTCATCGCATGAACGTTGTTTCGAGACCTTTCGTAATTAGGTAAGAATTAAAACTTTTAAAACTATTAGGAAGATCAAATCTTCACCTTGCGCGGGTAGATGATCACCACAAATCTGAATCCGTGGTTTTGGAAGAGGGTTCGCTTGAAGCCGTTCAAACGTCCAGCCTCTACGGGTATCCACACGAAGCAGGATCCGATCCAAGCTCTCTATCTCACCAGGGTGCTAGCTCCCTTGCAAAGATAGCTTTGATGGCTGATGTCCTCCTTCTCAATCAACTCTTGATTGTGCTTAGAAGGAGAAAGAAGAAGGATGAAGAAGAGGAAGAAGATGATCCCCTACGCAGCCTTCTTTTGTTCCTTGCGTTGGATGAAGGATTGGAGGAAGAGGATGACGCCAACGCTTGGACTTTGCTCTCCCTTTGCTTGCGGCTGAACCAAGAGAGGAGAGGGGCTGGTGGCGGCAGCAAGAGGAGGAAGAGAGCTCACTCCTAGGGCGCCGGCCCTAGGTCCCTTTTTATAAGCATCAAGGGCTCCTACAAGTTAGGAGCCCTTGACAGCCTTCCTTCTTTGGAGCGCCGGCCACCTTCTCTCTTCCTGTCGCCCTAAGCAATTGGAGAGGGGTTGATGCCCCTCTTAGTTGGTTAACCTAATCCTCTTCCAAAGAGGATTAGGTGCCTCTCTCATGGTTTCATCCTAATCTAATTAGGATTAGCCAATTTTGGGTTCAACTATGCTAGTCCTAATCCAATTAGGACTTGGATGAATCATGACTCAATTGAACTCTTCAATCCTAATCCAATTAGGAGTCATGTTGATTCATTAGATTATTAATTAATTAGGACTTAAGGAATCCTAATCCAATTAGGATTTGTTTAATTTTAGTCCTAATCCAATTAGGACTCTATTTGAATCCGAAGTTCTAATCTGATTAGGACCCTAGGAATCCTACTCCAAGTAGGAATCCAATTTTAATTCAAAACTCCTAATCTCATTAGGATTTTAGGAATCCTATCCCAAGTAGGAATCCCAGTCCTACTCCAACTAGGATTCCCAGTCCTAATCCAATTAGGACTCTAGGTATCCTACCCGAAGTAGGATTCTTGTTTCAAGTCCAATTAATTAATTTCCTTTGTTCCTTCTTCAACTTCTTTATCAATCAAATTGATTACTTGTGATTCTTAATCACGATTTCAACCATCGGATCGGTCAATACTTCTAGTGTGTGTGACCCCATAGGTTCTATTCTGACTGGTAGTGAGATATATTGTGATCTCTATCACTATATCATTGAAAACTCCTTTCAATGGGTTGGAACGGTTCCAACTCAACTCATTAGGGTTTATCGATCATCGAGATAATCCCTATGAGTCCCACCATCCACTAGTGACACCTAGCAGCATGTAGTGGCTACCCAGCAGAATGGAATGATGAACCTCTAGGTGCAGTTAACATGTGATACAGTCCTACTATCGTGGATCCCTACAGGACGGAGGTCATGGACAACTCGTCAAACCCCATCGTCTGTCATATGTCAAGATTTATTCGACTTGAGTTCGATAGTGGAAAACTCTTTTTCCACTTTATATTACTGCCCTGGCCAAGGTCTTAGAACTCAGTCTAACAAATCACATAGGATCACTCCTCTTCTATCAAGGTCGATAGATTCCTTATAGGTGCATACCCTACTCCTACAGTGAACCTACTGCAGCCAATCTACACTGCATGGACCCATATGGCTAGAGACCATGTATGTGTGCAGTCAAACTACAATAACCTCACTGTGAGTAGCCGAAGCACCGCAGGTCAAAGGACCAGTCACACTACTGCAACATCAAGCAAGTCACTGACGAGTGGATAGACATCCAAGTGACTTCTTGTCTTGGTCACGCTCAGTACCCTTGTTCTCTAACAAGCACCTGCACTATCACTTCAGTGTCCCTACACTGTGGACTCAAGTCTCGTCCATCCAGAAGGAAAGTGATCTGTGCACTGATCGGATCGATCACCGTCCTCGTGATGATCCATTGATCAGGAGCATTTAGAAATTAATCACCAATGATACATGGCTCAAATTCTCAACTCTTGAGAATATGTATCATCATCTTATTAATTTCTTAGACGATTCATAGACACATAAACAATATGAATGAAAAGATGCCTTTTATTTATTCAATAATAAATAGTCAAGTACAAAATTATGTCCCTAGAATCAACAATGTGTCAGCCAAATTGGCTTCTAGGGCATACATCTAACACTTCATGGGTCGACTCACCAATATGCTAAATTTTATGGCTCTCTATCTTTTATTTGTGGCCATTCGAGAGTTGACTCATTTGCTTCTAGGGTCGACTCTTATCTGACTGACGTTGGCTCGCGATCTTCATGGGTCGACTCTCCAATATACTGAGTTTTATGGGTCTCTGTCTTTCTTTTGAGATTATATTGGGATCAACTCCCTTGCTTCTGAGTTCGACTCGTGAAGGCGTATCAATCTGTATCAGTGTGGACTCGTTGTATTCCAGGGGTCGACTCTTAAGATAGCCTAAGTTGATATTTGCAACTTTTACATGTGAGCATTAAAGGGTCACTTCAAGATGTTTTTGGAGTCGAATCTCTTTGTGCAGAGCTTTACATAATTAGGCTTCATTTCTCCATATTGAGATTCAATGAAAGATTTTTTTCTTGGCTTCCTGCAAATATTCTATTACACTCCAAATAACTGATTAGTAAACTTTTTACTCAATTATTTTATATCATCAAAATTAATTCTTTGGGGTTAACAATCTTTCTCTTTTTGATGATGACAAAATCTTTGAGTTTCAAAAGAGAATTGTAGAAACAAGAAAGACATCTTGTTTATACTTAGTCAATATATAACATTCACTTTTATTCTAGATTGAATGGTGCTTGAATGGAGTAAATTTTTTTGAAAAACTAAAAACCGCCACAACGTTAGCTTTGTATACTACCACATACTTTACTATATAAGAAAGTTCTCCCCTGTTGCCCAAGGTGACAAGCCAAGAGGGGGGGGTGAATTGGTTTCTTTTAAATTTTGGTGTTTTAAAAGTTTTCTTAATTAAGTGCGGTGGATGCTTTCTTAAATTATTTGAATGAGTTAAACTAGAACAAAGATGGAAGATAATGCAAGAATAAATGTAAGCACATGCACAACACAAACACAACAATATATAGTGGTTCGGTGCTCTCCTTAGCACCTACGTCCACTCCCCAAGCGACCCCTTGGGAATTCACTATAATCTCGCGGATTACAGTTGGATTGTTTTCCGGGCTCACAATCCAAAAACCTTTGTTGGTTTTACGGGCTCACCAACGAACCTATACACTTTGGTTTTCCGGGTTCACCAAAAACCTTTGTTGGTTTTGCGGGCTCACCAACGAACCTTTACACTTTGGTTTTCCGGGTTCACCAAAAACCTTTGTTGGTTTTGCGGGCTCACCAACGAACCTTTGCACTTTGGTTTTTCGGGTTCACCAAAAACCTTTGTTGGTTTTGCGGGCTTACCAACGAACCTTTACAAAGTGTTTAACAAATGAAAAGAAAAGATTCAAACTCCTAAATGAGCATATGAAACAATATAAACTACAAAGAAGAGTTAGAAAGTATTTATCGCTTTGAAGTGGCTTTGCTCTTCTTTGTCAAGGATGCTTCACTCTTCAAGGGAGGATGGAGCTCTTGATGCCTCTTTGAATCTGCTCAATCCCTTTCTTTGATTCTTGAATGAAGCACTTGGATGAAGCTTGCCTTACTAGGGTTCTCTCTTGAATGCACTTAATGTATTTTCCCCCAAGGCTTACTTCTTCTGATGAATACTCCCTCTTAAATACTTCTCCAACCTCCAAATAGTCCTTTCTGACCGTTGGATTGAAGAAACTAGCCGTTTATAGCCGTTGGGAGTCCAAAAAGCATTTCTGCACAACTAGCCGTTATGTTCAGCCCGTGTTTGGGTCGGCTCAACCTGTCCTTGGGTCGACCCCACTTTGCCTTGGGTCGACTCAACCTTTCCTTGGGTCGACCCTCTCAGAAAACACAGAAACTTGAAATTCAGCCTTCCTTTCCTTGGGTCGACCCAACCTTTCTTTGGGTCGACTCAACCTTGGGTCAGCTCAAACTTTTCTTGGGTCGACCCAACTTTCAGAAAATTCAGAATCTTGAATTTCAGCCTTTCTTCACTTGGGTCGACTCAACCTTTCTTTGGGTCGACTCAAGGTTTACTTGGGTCGACTCAACTTCTTCTTGGGTCGACCCTCTCAGTAAATCCAGAGAACCATTTTCTGAGTTGTTTGAGGATCTTCAAGGTTGGGTCGACTCATGCTTACCTTGGGTCGACCCAACTCACTGTTCATTTGTGCCATTTTTGCAGGAGTGTGCCAGATGACTTCTTGATGTGCCGGGGTCGACCCAATCAACCTATGGGTCGACTCAAACCACACTTTGCTGCATTCTCAAGGTTAGATTCATCCAAATGAACAAGGCCATTTATCCATTTTCAATTAAATAAATATACTGAGAGTAATGAACTTATAAATGAAGTATCAATTTAACTTATAGCATGCTCTAGATAATTGCTTGTTAATCATCAAAATAACACTATCATCCTCAATCTCCCCCTTTTTGATGATTACAAAATAAAGAGTATAAGCCTATTGATACTTGTCTTTAAAATCAGTTTATAAAAGGGATTAAATTGCTGAATTTCAGTTTTTCATATATACTTGTGAAATCTCCCCCTATATCATTCAAAAGTTGCCAATTTGACTTTTTGAATGGCTCCCCCTTTCATTTATAATTCATTAACAATGAAACTTCAAAAATTTGAGATAAAATATGAGTTTCAGGTTATGTATCGGGGTGCGAGAGGTGCGTGCCAAATTCTGAATTTGTATGTGCCAAATTCTGAATTGTGATAGAAATTTTTTGATTTAAACAGTTTCATTGTTACAAATTGCTCCCCCTTAGATGTATAAGCTTTCTTATATGATTTTCAATTTGTTTGCCCATTTATTTCTCTTTTCTTTACATAACTTCTTTATTCACTTTCTTTACATACTCTAAACACTATCTTTACTTCTCCCCTTATTGTTATACGTATCTTTACTTCTCCCAAAATTAATACTCTTTCTTTACTTCTCAAATAAAATACTTTTTCTTTTCTTAAATTGATATACTCTTTCTTTTCTTCTCCCCCTTTTTGTTATCATCAAAAATATATATATGGGAAAAGATGCAATAAAGAACAAACTGCAGACTACATTGATCAAAATAGGAACATTTTCATACATTAATGCCCAAAATAAAGATAAGTACAATGTTCCTCAATCAAGATTTAAAGATGCATGATAACCACCAAATACATATGAGAACTAGATACATATCCTAGTCTCTAAACAAGATCGTGAGACTCTCTCGGATCGCTTGGCTACGGCTCTCTCGGGTCCCATTTCTCCAAGATCTTGAAGTAATCTACTGTTTGGAGATGATTGGAGAAGATTTGAGAGTGGGAAATAGGGTTTTCGGAAGAGGACAAAGGATAAACAGTGCCCTAGATAGCTCACGGGTTCCCCTTTTAATAGTGGGGTCCCGACGTTGGGTCGACTCAAGAATTTTCTTGGGTCGACTCAACGTTGGGTCGACCCTATTCTGGGTTGGGTCGACCCAAGTGCAGAATTTTTCTTTTCTCTTCCTTTTTGCTTCTAAAAATTTTTCTTGCTTCCAATCCTTATAAATTCTTTCTGGGACAATGATACATGAGTAAGGAATCTATAGATTACAAGTTTGACTCATGTTTCATAGGTTTTTAGAAATGGGAGGAATGTATCATGAGACTGCTTGCTTCCTTTTATATCTCTTCAATAAAACGGATCACATATGCCTAATTTCCTCCTTAGCGTGCAGAATCTATCTTCACTCAAGGGTTTTGTGAATATGTCGGCTAATTGTTTTTCAGTGCATATATGCTCATATGTTTCCATTTTGCACATGATCCCTAATAAAATGATATCTTATTTCTATGTGTTTGGCTTTAGGAATGAGATATTTAGAATGTAAGCCAGAAGTGATCTCTAAATGTAGATTCCAAAGATAGTTTTGAAATCAAGTGTAGATGGAATCTTTTTCAAGTTATTTCAAGGAGTATCAAGAATAATATTCAAAGAAAGCACGAATGAAAATCCAATATCCTCCTTTTTTTTTTAATATATTAAGTATATAGCAACATGAGAGCAATCTAATTAATTTTTAGAGTATAGTATAAGAGCAGATAAAGATCAAAACTTATATACTCAAAAAATATAAGATTATGTTGAATCCTTAATTCTTAATGACTTCAAAGTTCTTTCATGATATAAAAGTATTGGAGCATAGATACCAAGACATGAATTTATGCAATGTAGGATATATAAAATTTAGGGCTTTGAAAGTTCTTTTAAACCTCTCTTAAAGACTTTCTTTTACTCCTTTAAAGATCATAGCATCAAAATCAATTAAAATGAATTGGCTCATGATTGAAACACTAAAGTGCAAGCCAATAAGAGCTCATTAGTAGATTCCAAAGTAAATTTCCAATACTAAGACAAATGGAATCCTTTTCACTTAGTTTTCAAAATAAGTGATTTACCAATTAAGTACAGATAAAAATCCAACTTTCAAAAGATATTCAATGAAGCACAAAGTTTAATACCACTTTACATTTAGTATTCTTTCTCTTATCTTTAGTTGAATTTCAGATTTTAATGATAAACGTGAATAAAACTGAACCTTTATGATATCAAGAATGTAGAGTGATCTAGAATTATTCAAAATTTATAGCAATCACTCTTTTTAATCTTTTAAGAACAAGTTATGCTTCCTCTTAATCTTTGAGAAAATGTACTGAAATATTAATCAGAAAATGATTCATTTGAAGCTCAAATTCTTTCAAAAGCATTTACATTTTCTTTCTTTTAAGAATCATTTGAGTGAGCTGAAATATTTCTAGACTTGAGATCATTCACTCTTTTAATAATATATATACATATATATTTTGATGAAAGTCTTTAACAATGTAGGAGAGAAAAAAAATATATAGATGATCATTGAAGTATATGTATTTATAGAACTCAATTTCTTAATCAAGGTTTTTCAGCAATGTATATATGAAGCACAATAAATCTTTTCAATATCAAAATAAAATCATATATTAAAAATATTTGTTTGCAATCAAGATCATCAAAAGACACATCATTCAGACCAATATTAGTACACTTTGAAGATAAGAAATGATATGTTTCAGATGCGTATCGGGGCAAGCAATCAAGGCATCAGAATTATTCTATTTTTCTTAAGCTGTAATTTTATCTAGAAATTCATATTGAGTTTAAGCTTTTATATAAAATCAGATTCTGAATTTCATAAAGATTCTCAAGGAGGCTTTCAAAGTTGTAATTTGAGATATGTATCTTCTCATTGTAGCTCATCTTAAATCATTACGATTGAAAATACATATTTCAAGAATATTAGAGCACATCCAGAATCTTTGTAATTCATATTGAATTTTGGTACAAATTGGAGGACATGATGTTCTAATGTTAGGCAAGATAAAAGATAAATCAGAATCAATTCATTTTGCCTAATTTGCAAATTCAAATTATGCTTTTCTTTTATTTTTCAAAATATATTCATTAAAACAGAATGATGTTGTTGTTGGTAATACCATGTTTCAATCAAATTTTATAGGCCTGAAGCATTACAAGTTATATTTAGGAAAGATCTTTGTTATTTGAATATTGAAGACACATAATTCAAAATATCATGTCACATGCAAAACATAATATGCATTGAGTCATAACATCATGTATTAAAACATTAAGAGCAAGCATGTCAAAGATCAAAATTTATTCTTTTGAAATAAACTCTCCCTATTTATATATAATTCTACACTGATTTTATCCTTAAGGTGTGTTTTCAAGTGATCGAAACTTCATTTGGCTTTTCACAAGCTTTTTATATACTTTCATTTATCTTGTCATTCATTTCCTTATTTTTGAATTTCTTCCTTTAACCATTTAGTGAACATTCTAATCTTCATTTCTTTTGGTATTACTTTTCTATGCTCTATACTCTATTTGCTCCCTATCCGGTGGAGTTGGAAGGGGCACGAGGTACTACCACTAGCCTCCCTCTTGTGCCGTCCCTAATATGCCCTACACCGAATAGTTGGGTCAAATAGTGTCGGGTACTACCACTAGCCTCCCCATTGACACCATCCCTATGATGAGCAATATAGAAGGTTTAAAATGTTCACTTCAAACTTTTTTCTGTAATTAATTACGGATTTTATCTCTTCCAAAAGAATGTTCATATTAGTCTCACAATTGTGCCGAATGTATTATGCTTGTTTTGCTTTTTCTTAAGATTGAAGTATTTGTCTTTACTTAGATTTTACTTCTCTTGAATAATATCCATTCTCTTTTCTTTATCTCTCTCTCTTTTTGTTATTCTCAAGTAATTTACATGAAAGAGCAGAATAAAGAAATAATCTTATATGCTGCATATGCATGTATATCATGCAAACAGCATTTTCATTATGCCCAATGATTCATAGCTTATCACAAGTTATTTTGAATTAGAGATTTGAGGCATAAACTTGTGTATTTCATGGTTATGCATTATATAGGAAAAAGTAAACTTCAATTTAATCACACCATGAAACAATCATCACTAGCATGAGAATGAAGCATGATATCAAGATGATCAGCAATTAAGGGTTTAACCATGCTACCATATAATTTCAGACTATTGATTTTGCTCAACTAACTCACAAGAGAAGAGTTTAGATTACCCGTGCATTTAGCATTCTTCAAGCCAAATACCTTTTAGATTCTTTACACCCTTGGATGAAGAAAATCTTCCTCTTTTTTTTTGTTTCCAAGAGAATGTTTATTGTATCTTTCATCGAGGTGTCCTTCAAGTTGAAATTTCTTGCTCACAAATCCTGTATCATTAGCAAAATCTTTTTCTTTTCTTGAAGGCAATTCATTAGGTTCTCTAGGATACAAAAACATTCATACAACATATTTCTTAACTAGATGACTCAACATAAGATATGACAATAATTGAATATTAAGTCACTTCACTCAAGAGATTGTCTAAATATAAGCAAGCACAAGTCACTTGAACTAAAGATATAACTTCATTAAGTAAAATGGTTCAAGGACAAGCATGTGAGGTAATAGAAGGATTCATCAAGGTCAAATCAATTTTTTTTTTTTATTTTCAGAATTAATTTAGCTTAGATTCAATTTGCTTAAGATAATTATCAATAAGATATACAAGTTGAGTTTTAATCAAATTATCTTAAACAATTGTTTCTATCAAAATTCAGATTGTTACATAGAATCAAAGTGATAAACTATATTCTCAATAAAAGATCTAGTTTTAATAAGAATAATATAAATTGATCTTTCTACAACTAGTATCTTTTCATTGAATATTCTATATGCATTGTTTAAAGAGTAATATCCAAAGAATACTTGTTTTATCAGATTTGGCATATATTTCATTCTTGAGAACATAATATGTATAACTGAAAAACATGAAGGTATGCAACATTTGATTCTCTGTTTTTCATGAGTTCACATGGGGTTTTCTTTAAAAATAGATTTAATAGAAACCTTATAATATGACAAGCTGTGATGATAGTATTAATCAACTGCTATCACAAAGCATTGTCCTTACACAACAAAGGTTCTATATTTTTTTTTATATATATTTTTATAACCCCTATATGCAATAGTGTTCTTGGTGCAAGCACAATTGTATTCAATACCATTTTATCAACAAATTGGTTTTCAAGGCTGTGCCATGAATTTTCACAGTTTGCAAACCTTTTTCATTTGAAACCTTTTGTAAATTTGTGCCAAAGCAGAAAATATTTCAATTTAAGTGCCAAGAATAAAACCAACATTAGCTTTGAGAAATCATCCATAATTACAAAATTAGAGAGCTTATCTCCTAGGTTCACAATCCTAGAGCTCCAAATAAGTTCTTATGAAGAGTTTTCAAAGGCTAAAAGGTGAAAACAATATTTTCAGATTTAGAAATGATTGTAGTTTGTTTTTCTAGATGACATACATAGCAAACTTTGACCTTGCAAAGAATAATCTAAGTGAACCAATGACAAGGTCTTTTGAGATCAAGTCCATACTAGTATGAGTTGATTTTATATGCCAAAACTAGACTCTTTAATCTTGGTATTCTTAATGCATATATTTAAAAAAAAAATTATACCAAGTAGACATTTTTATATTTGTGATCAATAGAAGATAATGTCATGGATAAGACCTCTCAATCAAGCATATAGAGAATTTAAAGAGTTATTCTAAGAGTATTGATTAAGCAAGTTATCCATCAATAACTGAAGCATAATATAGAAAGATGGAGTGATTTGGATATATTTTCTTTTCATGCCAAAAGTATCACTTATATCACAGAATTGATTAATACCTGCAATTTATGTTTTAATTGGATACTAAGGCAAAGAGAATGATGATATGCAAGGATTACTAATTTCATTATTCTTTTCATTTCAATTACTTTTTTTAAGTATATTTTAAGTTTCATTCTTTAATATATGTCTAGAGCACCCAATGTCTAAATTAACATCTTTTGGTTGGAGCCTTGAGTGCTAGATACACTTACAGAAAATATTCAGATTTTCAACTTAGGAACCCAAGCTCTTTTGGGTCCTTGTAGGTTAGCTATTATTGTTCCTTTTGGAACCCATATTTTCTTAATAGCTATTTTGTCCATAGACTTGCAAATTTTAGGATTACAAGGAGTGAATTTCTGCATCATCTTGTTAAATTTAACAAACATAGATTTAACATGAGTAGTAGATAAACTTACAATTTTCTGTTTTTGCCTATTAGGTTCATCAGATAAATTAGAATCTGTTTTAGGACAGATAGTAGAGGATTTAACACACATGTCATTAAGGAATTTTTGTGTGTACCAAGATTGATATCCTAATCCATCCTTTTCAAATTCAGCTCTTTGATTATTTATCATTAAGTTCAGCTTTTCAGAGCTAATAGTAAATTTTTCAACTATAGGCTTAAATTTGTTAACTTCTTTAGTTAACCTTTCATTGTCTTCTGAAAGCAATTTGTTATTTTTCTTAAGTTTATCATAGCTTTCAGTGAGAAGTTGGTTTTTCTGATTTAGTTCTTTATTTTTCTCAATTAAGATTTTAGTTTCATTAGTATGTTTATTAATTAGTGTTTCATAATGATTAGACAGTTTCATTTTTTCATTTACTAGGATTTTCTTTTCATTCTTCAGGTTCTTATTTTTACAAATGAGTTTCTTATGTTCTTTCATTAGATCAAGAAATGCATCATGTAACTCATTAAGTGTAAAATCATCTTCAGTTTTATCATATACTTCATATTCAGAAGAGGAGACACTTTGTGTTTCAACACATACCTCGTTCTTGTGTGCCACAAGGCATAGGTTTTCAATATCTGCTTGCCTCTCATCTTCTTCAAAGCTAATTTTTGATTTGCTAAAAATGTTAGTGCTTTCATATTTAACCTCAAGCATATTCCATATGTCTTTAGCAGTTATGCAAGAAGATATGTAATTAAATTCACTATTATCTAATGCACAAAATAGAATATTCATGGCTTTTGCATTTTGCTGAGCCCTTTCTTTATCATGATTAGTGTTTGTGTGTAGCCCATTGACTATGATACTCCATAAATCGTAGTCATGTGCTTGAATGAAAATGCGCATGCGTGCTTTCCAATATGTGTAGTTTATACCATCAAATAGTGGAGGTCTATCAATTAATTGTCCCTCACTCATAGAACATCCCACTTGGGTTGTCATGATCTTTAACTCTTGATTGTGAGATCAATGAGTACTATTAGAGCACCTTGCTCTGATACCACTTGTTGCCCAAGGTGACAAGCCAAGAGGGGGGGGGGGGGTGAATTGGTTTCTTTTAAATTTTGGTGTTTTAAAAGTTTTCTTAATTAAGTGCGGTGGATGCTTTCTTAAATTATTTGAATGAGTTAAACTAGAACAAAGATGGAAGATAATGCAAGAATAAATGTAAGCACATGCACAACACAAACACAACAATATATAGTGGTTCGGTGCTCTCCTTAGCACCTACGTCCACTCCCCAAGCGACCCCTTGGGAATTCACTATAATCTCGCGGATTACAGTTGGATTGTTTTCCGGGCTCACAATCCAAAAACCTTTGTTGGTTTTACGGGCTCACCAACGAACCTATACACTTTGGTTTTCCGGGTTCACCAAAAACCTTTGTTGGTTTTGCGGGCTCACCAACGAACCTTTACACTTTGGTTTTCCGGGTTCACCAAAAACCTTTGTTGGTTTTGCGGGCTCACCAACGAACCTTTGCACTTTGGTTTTCCGGGTTCACCAAAAATCTTTGTTGGTTTTGCGGGCTTACCAACGAACCTTTACAAAGTGTTTAACAAATGAAAAGAAAAGATTCAAACTCCTAAATGAGCATATGAAACAATATAAACTACAAAGAAGAGTTAGAAAGTATTTATCGCTTTGAAGTGGCTTTGCTCTTCTTTGTCAAGGATGCTTCACTCTTCAAGGGAGGATGGAGCTCTTGATGCCTCTTTGAATCTGCTCAATCCCTTTCTTTGATTCTTGAATGAAGCACTTGGATGAAGCTTGCCTTGCTAGGGTTCTCTCTTGAATGCACTTAATGTATTTTCCCCCAAGGCTTACTTCTTCTGATGAATACTCCCTCTTAAATACTTCTCCAACCTCCAAATAGTCCTTTCTGACCGTTGGATTGAAGAAACTAGCCGTTTATAGCCGTTGGGAGTCCAAAAAGCATTTCTGCACAACTAGCCGTTATGTTCAGCCCGTGTTTGGGTCGGCTCAACCTGTCCTTGGGTCGACCCAACTTTGCCTTGGGTCGACTCAACCTTTCCTTGGGTCGACCTGTTGCCCAGATAGACAACCCAAGAGGGGGGGGTGAATTGGTTTTTTTTAAATTAACTTAGCTAATTAAAACTTTGTGGATGATTAACGAAATACTATAGCCAGTTATTTAATTAAAGCTAAGTGCTGTGAGTAATGTGTGGGGAAGAAGATGAGAGACAATGCCCTACAAACACAAAAGTTTTATAGTGGTTCGGAGCTAACCCTTGCTCCTACGTCCACTCCCCAAGTCTCACTTGGAATTTCACTATAACCTCCTTGGATTACAGCCGGTTGTTTTGCAAGCTCACAACCGAACTTGTTGTTTTACGAGCTCACAACGAACTCGGTCGGTTTTTCCAGGCTCACCGACTAGAACCAACCCCGATTGTTTTCCCGGGCTCACAATCAAACCCTTACACTCGTTGGTTTTAAACCGGCTCACCAACCAACCTTAATCCCCTTGATTCAATCCCCCGATTGAATCAAGTAAATACACGAGATAGAAGAAAACAGAAAATAGCTTCTCAAAAAGCAGATTTAAAACAATATAATCGTAAAGGAGTTAGAAGCCCTCAAACGCTTTTAAGATGGTGAAGAGGTGTGGCTTCTGCAACTCCGGTCTCCTCTTGAAAGAGTGATCGACTTGAAAGCAAGAGGAGGAAGCTTTGAATGCTGGGAAGATGTTGGTGGAGCAGTAAATGCAGATCTTCCCTTTTTCTCGTTGAAGAGCACTTAGAGAGCTTCAAGACTTGAATGCTAGGAGTGGAATATGTGTTATGTCTCTTGCTACAGTCTTCTGTGGCTATTTAAGTCAACCCCCACGGAAACTAGCCGTTACTCTGCTTTTTCTGGCCGTTCTGCTCACTCTGCGCAGCCTGACAATGTGACCGTTGGTGGGTTGGAGTCGACTCGCGCGATCAGGAGTCGACTCGGCTGTAGCAGGAGTCGACTCGAGCTTTTCCGGAGTCGACTCGGCAACTGTTCCCAGTTTGAATTAAAGTTGCCGTCTTGACTGGGAGTCGACTCGTCTTGACCCGGAGTCGACTCGCCAACTTCTGGCGCTGACCTGGCAATTTTGGAGTCGGCTCATCCTCTGTAGTCCGTGGATCCAAATTTGAATTTTGTCCACTCGAGTCGACTCGACTGTCCTGGGAGTCGACTCGAATCTCAGAGCCCGAACTCCCGATTCTCTGTCTTTTGGCTCATCCAGTCTTGGAGTCGACTCGAACTTCCTTGGAGTCGACTCGGCTCTCAGTTTCCGAAAGTTGGTCTTCTGCCTTTTGACGTGAAGCTTGTCTTGGAGTCGACTCGAGCTGTCTGGGAGTCGACTCGAATCTCAGAGGCAGTAACATGGTCCTTCTGTCTGTCGATGGTCGCACAGTTTCGGAGTCGACTCGCGTACTGCGGGAGTCGACTCGAATCTCAGAGTCCATAAAACGCTCTCTGACTTTTTCTTTGTGTACCGCTGGGAGTCGACTCGCGTTCCACTGGAGTCGACTCGAATCTCAGAGTCCATAAAACGCTCTCTGACTTTTTCTGTGTGTACCGCTGGGAGTCGACTCGCATTCCACTGGAGTCGACTCGAATCTCAGACCTGAAAAACTGCTCTTCTGTCCTTCTGTCTGTTTTCAGTCGGAATCGACTCGTACTGATCAGGAGTCGACTCGAGCTCGTGCCAGTGACCTTGATACGCTTGGAGTCGACTCGTGAAACTCGGGAGTCGACTCGTATCTCAGACATTGGTTCATGCAGACTTCTTAACTTATCCAAAATGCTATGAACCAAGTCTAGAGACACTTGGACAGGATTTTCACTAAAACACTCAATTGAATTCATTAGTAATCACAAGATATACTCAAATGCTTTGAGCTCATCAAAATCAAACGGGGTTTTAATCGATCACTCCACACGACCCTCTCAGAAAACACAGAAACTTGAAATTCAGCCTTCCTTTCCTTGGGTCGACCCAACCTTTCTTTGGGTCGACTCAACCTTGGGTCAGCTCAAACTTTTCTTGGGTCGACCCAACTTTCAGAAAATTCAGAATCTTGAATTTCAGCCTTTCTTCACTTGGGTCGACTCAACCTTTCTTTGGATCGACTCAAGGTTTACTTGGGTCGACTCAACTTCTTCTTGGGTCGACCCTCTCAGTAAATCCAGAGAAACCATTTTCTGAGTTGTTTGAGGATCTTCAAGGTTGGGTCGACTCATGCTTACCTTGGGTCGACCCAACTCACTGTTCATTTGTGCCATTTTTGCAGGAGTGTGCCAGATGACTTCTTGATGTGCCGGGGTCGACCCAATCAACCTATGGGTCGACTCAAACCACACTTTGCTGCATTCTCAAGGTTAGATTTATCCAAATGAACAAGGCCATTTATCCATTTTCAATTAAATAAATATACTGAGAGTAATGAACTTATAAATGAAGTATCAATTTAACTTATAGCATGCTCTAGATAATTACTTGTTAATCATCAAAATAACACTATCATCCTCATCCCCCTTTTCGTTGTACAAATTGGTTTCCTCTTATTACTCTTTATAGAGGTTTTATTTACTTCTTTTGCCTTCCATATTCCATAATCTTCTTTCTACTTCATTTTATTCTTGGTCCCCATTATTCTTCTTTTTGGTGTTTCACCCCCTTTTTGTCATAATCAAAAAGGTATGTTTGAACAGAGGAACAAACATAAGAGAGAGACGTTGAGAATTTCGAAGCATAAATTCATAATTCCAAAATACTTAAGGCTGAAACACAAATACAAAAGAAGATGGATAAGCACATGTCACATGGTAGGAACTTAAATTGTAGAGATCCACTAAAATAAAAGTGAACGAACAAAAGTATGATGCTATGAAGTTGTATTTGGTGAGGTAAAATGATAAGAAGTAGATCAGTTTTGTTGAAAGAAATGGGGTTTACAAGTTCTTAAAATAAGAAGTGATCATGAAACTGAATTTGAAAATCATAATTTCAAAAAGTTTTTGCAATGAAAATGAAATAGAACACAATTATTTTATACCTAGGACACCTCAACCAAAATGGATTGGTTGAAAGAAAAAAAATAGAATTTTTGAAGAAATGGCTAGAACTATGTTGTATGAAAGCCATCTTCTAAGATATTTTTGGGCTGAGGCAATTGACATAGCTTGTCACATTTTAAACAGGGTTTCTATAAGATCTTTATAAAAGAAAACATCTTATGAACTTTGGAAAAATAGAATTAGCTGCGAATAGTTATTTCCAAAATAGTGGATTAATTGTGAGTTATAGTTTTAATCAAATTGGTAAATACTATTAGAGGTAAACTTACCATGCTAGAGTACTACTATCTATAGTTTTGTTGCTACTACAATTTTATTGCTACAGTACTACTACAGTACTACTATAGTGTTTTGCTATAAGTACCTTGCTCCATTCTATATTTCAGCTTAGTATGAGAGAAAATTAATAAAAATAAAATAAAAATAAAATAGAAACTACAAATATTTATCATTACAATAGAAACTATGCTTATAAGGTTTGTAGATCTTCCCTTCCCATCTTTAATGTACACTAATAATTTTATACAGAAGAAGAAGACATTCAAATACTAAATAGACTCTAATAAAGCATAAAAATTTACGAAGGAGGAAGCTACATGTATTAAGAGAGATGAAGATAGGTTAAAGGAGGGATGATTCTTCAGATAGATGGAGATGTGATAAGTGTTAAATAATGTACAAAATTAATATCTTATTCATAGCACTTATTTATTATTTAATTCACATATTTTGTAAATTCAACTAAAAAAATGTGTGTTACCTTCATCATTGCATTTTAATAAATTATTAAAGGTAATTCAAGTTTTTACTTATTTTATTCACTGATTAAGCTTAATGTATGCAGGTCAAATCGAGCTTAATTAGGTAAAGCCTAAACTGACACTGCATCATTTCACAATTTTACATCCTCCAGAGTCGACTCCAAGAACTCTCCTCCAAAACCCAGTGCTTCCCATTAATTTCCGTTTCTTTTACAAATTCACCTACTTCTCTTCCCACACTTTTCAATCATTTATTTTTCAGATCTCAAGTATATCATCTATTCATCTATAGTTGCACAGCAATCTCAGAAAATTCCAGTAATTGCCTTTCCCAGCCAAATAGGATTAATTCCCCCTGTTTTAAACGGTTCAATTCCCATCTTCCCAACCAAGCACAATCGAATCCACGGATAAAATCCCCACTGCTTCATCCTCCCGAATCCTTATCACATTCGTAATCAGCCTCCACCCCAACCTCCAGGATTTTCCCTCACGCCCGTTTCCATCTTCCTTCCACGTTCAAACCAAACCGCGCTCCAACCCTCCTGGCATTTCGGTAGAGAACCCCAGCTTCATCTCCCCTCCTCTTTGCCCGGGGGATAAAATCAAATCCCAGCATTCCGGCGTTTGATCCCAGCCTTCCCGTTCCATCAATCCACGGGCAAGCTCAGCCCCTGTTCCACGTCCTTCCCGAGCTCATCCTCCCAAGGAATAGAGCCATCATCCCATCCGAACAACCACCCAGCATCTTCCGGATCAGCTTCCCATCTTTCTCTGCGATTCCTCCCGTGCCTCATGGACCAGCAAACACGACATCCAAACGCATCCTCCCTTGATTCGGAATAGAGTATCATCCTTATCCTCTTCCGAATCAAGCCAACCTCCCGTCCGCGATTCAAGGATCAGCTCCCAGTTCCCGCCCCTATTCCGAGTTCATCTTTATCTCACGAATCAACCATGAACCAAATCCAAACTCCCTTCATCCATGCGTTCTAGCCGTCCGGAGATTTTTCCAACGTCAAGATCTCTTCCGGTCATGAACGAATCCCAGCATCCCATGCTCTCCATGTTCCTTCGAACGACATCCTCCCAAGCCTTACCACAATCCAAAACACCTTCCCCTGTTTCGAAATAGAGCCGATTTACTTCATCTCCCAGATTCTTATCTGCCGAATCAAGCCAGCTCTCATCTCACTTGTGATCTCCCATGTCCCCACGAATGGAACAAAGCTAGCAGCCACCCTTTCTTCCGGATCATCTCCCAGCAAATCTCAGGAATCCCATCTTCACCCCCACCAAAATCTAGCTCCTCTCAATGTCCCAGCCTTCTTCCGGATTAATCCTAGCCGACTGCATGAATCCGAACCAGCTTGCATCCTTATTCCCATCGTCCACGGATTCTCAAACTTCCCAGCAATTTTTCGACACCTTCAATCCGTTGTGATTCATCTCATCCAGGATTATCCCACGCATCCGTGGATCAGCAACATCGGCTTCTTCCATGTGCTCTTCCCAACTTCCAGAAGCAAGCCAGCAAGCAGAGCTTCTCCAAGGATCCGGATCAGATCTACAACACTTTCGGATCACTTCACGCCAGAGATCGAGCAAATCCAACGGCTTCCTATTCAACGATTGGTTCAGTTCAATCTTTGCATCCTTATCTTGTTTTAAGAGAGGAGAAAGAGAAGTGGGCAGGCTATAAAAAGGGAGTCGATTCATTCATCTGGACCACCGGGGGGACTGCTCCCATTCCTCCTTCTTCCCCATCGAATGATCAGCCAATCTTTCTTAGGTGACTTCCCACAGAGTGCATGAGAGAGATAATAGTTTGGGCTTCGGGAATAAACTTCCCATATAAAAAAAAATGAAGTGCTGAGAGGGAGTTTTCTTCGATGGGAGTCGCGGAGGAAGAAAGAAAGAAGAGCTGGTCATGATGGAAGCCTTCTCCACCACTGCTGCTGTCGCCCACGACTCCATGAAGGCTATCTCCTCCTCTAGGGTCGGATGCAGCCCTAACAAAAGGCCAAGGGTTTTGTATTATGATTTCTATCTTTGGAGTTGTATAAACTTTATTTTGTTCTTAATGAATATTTTATTTCATCTCATATTTAATTTCTGTGATTTTAAGTATGACGTTTATACAACTATTCTTCATGATCACGAAGTTAATAGAAGATCACCCTGCTTAGGGAAGATTGCAGTGTCCTGCCATTATTAGTTAGGGTACACATTTCATGCCAACCGAAGATGGATGTTCCTAATTACTTTTGTGAAATTTTATTTGAATGCTTATAGGGCTTGTAGCCAATTTGCATTTATCCAAGAACGAATTACAATACAAATAACCCTTGTTCCGATGTTAGTGGTGAATTCCTTGCCCTAGGTTTCCTCCAACTGATATCCTTTTAATTGCATTTTCTTTTAGATTTCTTAGTTTTAATTTTCTTCACAAACTTTTTCTTTTAATATTTTTTTTAGAGAACAACTATACCCCAATTCCTGTGGATCGATATCCGTATCACTATCCTACTAGATACGTGCTATTGCGGTTGTCTTTAAAGTTGACTATCAAATGTTGGATGGAGAGAGAGGGTGGAGGTTAAAGAGTGTGGAGGAAGTAGATATGTTAATAGGT